>NW_004444017.1:7411383-7427880 GCF_000243295.1 Trichechus manatus latirostris
AAAGGGTTGACATGTCATGGGGTTGTTAACCAATGTCATAAAACAATATGTGTACTACTGTTTAATGAGAAACTATTTGTTCTGTAACCTTCACCTGAAGTACAATTAAAAAAAAAAAAAAGGTATTTGCAATGAAAAAAAAAAAAAGAATAAGTATAAAAACCAAACCAACTCATAGCGACCCTATAGGACAGAGTAGAACTGCCCCATAGGGTTTCCAAGGCTATAAATTTTTAAAGCAGACTGCCACATCTGTCTCCCACTGAGCAACTGGTGGGATTGAACTGCCAACCTTTTTGTTAGCAGCAGAGCACTTTAACCACTGCGCCACCAGGGCGCCTAAGAATAAGTACACTTGACATTAATTTAGAAGTTGATATGCTTTTTAAAATGTAAGACCCTCTGTTACTCCAAATCTTCAGTTTAAAATCTGCTAGGCACACAAGTATCTGTTGTAATTTTTAATGGAAATTATGCAAAGGAGTTCAGCTCTGCATCTGGGTCAATGTAGAGCAGAAATAGCATGTATAGGATAGTGAACAATCTATAAATTGGACTAATTCAACAAAAAAGGGAGTCTGGAGCCTGACTCTATCCCCACCCCCAACATACCAAAATCACTGGATAGATTTCAAATGTGAAAGGGGCAGCTGAGCCACTTTGATCTAAATCTAAAGGAGCAGGAAGACCGTAACAGACATCTGAGTTGCATAGCCAGTATTTATCCCCGCTAGCCCCCCACTCACACCCCGTCCTCAACCAAACTTCCAGTGATACTTTGCAAAACTGAATAGGAATCTTCTGACATTGTCTCTGCTTTTGCAGTACTGAGAAGTCAGGAAGAGCTTGAGTTGGTTGTAATTCTAAAGGATGAATGGATACTGCTGATGTATCCTAGCAACAGCTAAAAGAAATCAAAGTCAAGCGATACAAGCCTGAGGAGTAGAAGCAAAAGATCCACCGAAATGCAGTCAGAAGGAACAGGGCCTAGGTACTAACTGCCAGACCAAAATGTGCAATTTTAAGTTGAATTTGCTGTTAGGATGCTGTCAAAGATGGGGCAAGAGGAAAAGCTGAGTTAGGCTGAAGGAGGTATCATAAATATGACCCACAGACCATCTTATAAGAATATGGGCTCTCCATAATAAGCAAAGCTGCCTTAACCAAGGGGAACAAAATGCTCAATCAAAATCTAGTTTCGGAGCTACAGCCGTAGCCACAGAAAACCACTTCATTTGTAGATAACTGAAGTTCATAGAAGGCTGTCAAATTAATTAAATCTAATTACAAATGACATTTATTCCTATAAAGCCACAGAGTATTAAGTAAGATACTAGTAATCAGATTCATAAGAATAAAAATGACTTCCTTCCACTATCCTCTTCAAAAATTGGAAAGTATTGTTAGCCACGCACCAGCTGAAGAATAACCAGTTGCCGTTGAGTGGATTCCTACTCATGGCAACCCCATGTGTGTCAGAGTAGAATTGTGCTTCATAGGGTTTTCAATGGTTGATTTTTCAGAAGTAGATCGCCAGGCCTTTCTTCCAAGGCAGCTCTGTGTTGACTCAAACCTCCAACCTCTTGGTTAGCAGACGAGTGCGTTAATAGTTTACACCACTCAGGGACTCTAACCGAAGAATACCAATGTCCTATGCATTTGTCCACGCTATTTTTATTGCTATTGAAAAAAATTTCAGCCTGAACTTAAGCAAAAAAAACGGTGGGGGGGTGTGGTTTGGAAGGAGTAGATCATAGAATCAAAAGAAGACATCCAGGAATCAGGGCAGTTCTGAGGATCTCAGAACTAGAAACCAGGGACTCAGCATATCTGGGCCCGTCTCTGGTTTTATTTCCTTAGGCTTTTCTCTGAGGCTGGAAAGATGGCCACCAGCAATCCTGGAGCTGTATGTAGTTTTGTGGCCCCGGGAGGAAACAGTACTTTCCCTACTAGCTCCAGTTAGAAAAAATCCCAGGGAAGGATTTGACTGGTCTGGTCTAGGCCACATACCTATTCCTGGGTCACTTATTGGGGTCAGAAGGATGCGTGCTAGGATTGGCCCGTTCTGCGTCATACGCTCACCCCCATGGTAAGGACAGAACGTGGAGTACTCAGGTTAGCAGGGTTGGCGTGCAAAGAAGTTCTCCAAAGAAAAGGGTGCTATTTTCAAAAAGGGAGAAAACTAGCGCTGAGGAGACAAATAACAAATGTCCATCCCATTTATTGAATTGGTGATAAAAGTGAATTTCAGAACCTATTATCATTAGCTTGTCTAAGCTGTCTTTGCAAAGGTAAAAACATTACAGAATCCATAGCTGTCTGGAATGTACTGTTGATTTGATCTTCCAAAATCATTAGTAATTAGCTACCATAGGAGGCAGAACATTAGGTATGCATCTTTGAAAATATCAAATCCCATTTTCCCCATATAAAAGAAGGGTAATATAAAGGTAAAAGCTAATACTATAGCTATATTTTTAACCTTTGTTTCTAAATATAACAGTTAAATTTAAGGATGTTTTAATCAGTAAAATAAATAATTCAAAAGTGAGTTTCTATTAAAACTTAAAGGAATATTGCCTAAAATAACTTTTAAGAATATCTCTAAGTCATTCTTATCTAATGACTTATATTGACATTTGGTGTAAGGCTTAGTTGAACAAGTATTTACATGATTCTATTTATTAAAATAAATAATAGTAAAAAGCCTAAAATGAATCATGCTTTTAGGAACTCTAAGTCAATAAATGAAATGTATCATTATTTTTTAAAAACTGTTAGTTTTTTTGGATCTTTTGGCCTGTGAGTCTACCAAGATAATTAAGGTATGATAATACTATTGGCTACCATATGCCAGATACTTTATCTGACAACAACTCTGTGAGAATAGTTTAATTACCCAGTTTTACAGATGATGAAACTGAGTTGATAGGAGTTAAGCTAGTTGTCCAGGGTTATGTGGCTAATAATCTCTAGTGTGGGCCTAAATCGGTCTAACACCAGAGCCAATTCTTTCCCATCTGCCATTTTGCTTCTCTGACTCATCAATGGTGGAGAGAAGAACCAAACTGTGTGGGATATTTGTTAGTGAAACAGGAGTCTAACAATTGAGTGTTCTAACAGGATTAAACCAAACCTGTTGCTGTCAAGTCAATTCCGACTCCCAGTGACCGTATAGGACAGAGTAGAACTGCCCCATAGGGTTTCCGAGGCTGTAATCTTTTACGGAAGCAGACTGCCACATCTTTCTTCCACAGAGCGGCTGGTGGGTTCAAACCGCCAACCTTTCAGTTAGCAGCCAGTGCCTAACCACTGAGCCCCCAGGGCTCCTCTCTAAAAGGATTACTGAAACATAAATTATATAAATGTGCCATATAGTTGGGCAAACAAGTTAACTTCTTAGATTTTAAAATGTTTTCCAAAACCAGGGTAGACACATTTGCAGAGTGTAAAATGAGACAATTACTAATTCTAGGACCCTAAAAGAAATCTCAACATCAAACTCAATGAGCAAATGCAGATAAACAAGAAATAAGGGTGAGGCAGCTATTACTCAGCCAAAAATAAGGGAGCAACAGCACTCCAACTGACCATGAGGGAAAACTTGAGAATAAAATCCTATATTTTCTTCAGTGGAAAATTAGTTAAGAATTATAAATTAGGGTTGTGGGGGACAGGGGTGTAGAAGCACTAAGGGAACTGGGGCAAGCACGGTGATATGACAAATATTAGTGGCCATCTCAATCCTCAACCTGAAAAATTCAGTTAGCCTGTAGGGCAAGATGCCTCCAAATGCCAACAGCCTTTTTGAGATTCTCTGGCAAGGCCTACCTAAGCAACGGAGGTTATCTGAGGTCACACAGAAACACATAATTCAAAACAAGGAAGGGTTTGTCAAAAGATTTCTACATTTTTGGGCAAAGTCCCAATAAGACAATGTTTTTTCTAGCGGACAAGGCGATGTTTCTCCACTGGGGAATACTAATCATGACACCACTGGAGCCAGCTGGATGCTATCAAGCTCAGATTAGGATTCCCTGTCACTGACACCATAAACGCCACCCAAGTCATTTCCTCAGCCTTTGCTAACGGAACCTTAATTTTGTTCCCCCTCTATATCTTCCAGATTAGACTGAGTCCTTCTTCAGCCTCTGGAATCTCACAGTAGTCTCAGGATCCTTGTCAAGTAATTTTGGTTTAGGTATGGGTGTGAGATGCAATTCTGGCCAATGAGACACGAGTGGAAGCCTGATGAAGGTTGCTAGGAAGATATCCGTGCTCTCAGAAAAGGCATATATGACCGGGGCATCCTCTTTTTTTGCCTTTGGATTTTGTCATCTGTATATGATGCCTGGAACTATAGCAGACATTTCAGTACTGTGAAAGGAGTCAAGCTAAGAGAATAAACCACCATGCTAAGGATGGCAGAGTGGTGGAACGGGAAAAACTAAAGCCCTAGCTTATTGGTTCAAAGTTGGAAAAGGTATGTGGCAGGGTTCTATCCTCTCACCATACTTATTCAATCTGTATGCTGAACAAATAATCCAAGAAGCTGGACTATATGAAAAACACAGCATCAGGATTAGAGGAAGACTCATTAACAATCTGATAACATAAACTTGTGTGCCAAAAATGAAGACAACTTGAAGCCCTTACTAATGAAGGTAAAAGACTACAGCCTTCAGTATGGATTACACCTGAATGTAAAGAAAACAAAAATCCTCACAACTGCACAACTGGACCAATAAGCAACATCATGATAAATGGAGAAAAACTGAAGTTGTCAAGGATTTCATTCTACTTGGATCAATAATCAATGCCCATGAAAGCAGCAGTCAAGAAATCAAATGATGTATTACACTGGGTAAATCTGCTATAAAAGACCTCTTTAACATTCTGAAAAGCATAGATGTCACTTTGACGACTAAGGTGCGTCTGACCCAAGCTATGATCTTTTCAACTGCCTCACATTCATGTGAAAGCTAAGCAATGAAAAAAAAAGAATTTATGCATTTGCATTGTGGTGTTGGCAAAGAATATCGAATATACCACGGACTGCCAGAAGAATAAACAGCCCTGGTGGTGCAGTGGTTAAGCACTTGGCTGCTAACCAAAAGGTGGGCATTTCGAACCCACCAGCCGCTCCTTGGGAGAAAAATGTGAAGTCTGCTTCCATATTCTTGTTTTTGTTGTTAGGTGCCGTTGAGTTGGTTGCAACTCATAGCAACCCTAGGTAAAACATAAGAAACACTGCCAAGTCATGCACCATCCTCACAATCCTTGCTATATTTGAGTCCATTGCTGCAGCCACTGTGTCATCCATTTCGTTGAGGGTCCTTCTCTTTTTTGCTGACCCTCTACTTTACCAAGTATGATGTCCTTCTCCAGGGACAGTAACTGGAATCATTGAGTCAACCATCATATACAGGAATCTTCAAGATTTGGACATATCTTCAAATGTACATGCAGAGACTTAATGCAATATATGCATCCACGTCAACAGAAACTTCGTTTCTAAGTAAAGCTATTTCTTAGTTTATAGTGATAACCCTGGGAAACACTACCAGCCCATAATAAGTCCTTATATATGAATCAGAAAGTTCATAAGCAGGGCTACATCAAATAAGAAAGACAGTGCATACCAATGACAAATTTCATTACTAGAGAACAAAGCCATAAGAATGCTACATTGCTAAGGACATTCAGGAGTGAAAGAAACCCAAGTCAATCTAGATTCAGCAAAAATAAAGTTAGGGAGATCTACGGGTTCACATAACTGAAAAGTCTCAGTGAAGTTCAGTTTCAGACACACATGCAGCCAGGTCCACCAACACTATAATCAAGAATCTGTCTTCTTCCTTCTCTTGGCTCTACTTTCCTTTGTATAGACTTTCTTTTCAGGCAGACTTCCTTAGTGTGGCGCCTCCCAAGCATATTACGCCTCTATCCTCCAAGCTTCAAGTCTTACAGAATGAGGACTTTTATTTTCCAGTATTTCCAAATTTAGTCCTGGACTTGGGTTTCACTGGCCTCTCTTGGGTCACTTATTCATTCCTGAACCAATCACTGAAGCCAGTGGGATACAATACTGTGAGAATCAGAGAGTGATGCAGTAAGTCCACTGACCCATATGGATTGAAAGCAGAGGAAGGATGGTCCCCCAGAGAAATCAGGGTTCTATGACCAGAAGAAAGGAAAATAGATGTTGGGCAAGAAAAACAACAGCTGTTCAAACATATACTTTCCAGGAATTGGAGTCTCTCTCTGACACACCTTGGTGGGTAACACAGACGAATGTGTTGTACAACTCCAGAAGGCACCATTCACATTTTATTCTATGTGAAATGTGCAACACAAGGGCCATGGTGCATCCCCTCTTCTCCGGGAAAGGAAGGCTGTGTCAACACCACACATCAGCCTGGGAAAAAAACTTTCTAAGACCAGTGGGCCTGGGAAATGTAGGGCCCCTTCCACCACTAACTTTTACCAGAACCCGTCTCTTTCTAAAGAGCCTGCAAATGAAGCCAACGTTTATTAGAAAAGTCCTTAACTTAGTGATAAGGAGACTAGAACTTCTTTCCAATCCCTTCAAACCATACTCAGGTTTTGTTAAGACATTTCTGTCTCAATGGATTTGTTAAACAAACTACTACATGTCCATTCCTGTAGTTTCATTATTTCCATATGTGAAAGGGATATTCACAAACATTACCTTCCTAGAACTAGAGCTGACAAATGTGGCTTGATAACTGTGCACTTATGCAACTGCACTTTATACTCATGGACAATTGGCATCAGTGTATTAGTTAACTTGTATTTGAAGAGATGCTGTAATTAGGATTTTTCCACATGTAAGAGCATGATTTCAAGCAGTGATGCAGGCCCTAGAGGTCTTTGTGAGCTGATCACACAAGTGATTACAAACCCTTGAAATGATCACCAGTCTTTTTGGAAACACAGCACGACATCATGGTGAACACTGCAGAAGTTTACATCTTAGAAGAAATACAACCAGGATGCTCCTTAAAAGTGAGGATGGCAAGTCTTTGGCTCACTTCCTTTGGACACGTCATCAGGAAAATCAACTGCTAGAAAGGGACATCATGACTGGTAAAGTAGAGGGTCAGTGAAAGTGAAGAAAATCCTCAACAAGATGGACACAATAGCTGAAACAATGGACTCAAACACACCATTGATCGTGAAGATGGTACAAGACTAGGCAACATTTCATTCTGTTATACGTAAGGTTGCTCGGAGTCAGAGCCAACTTGATGGCATCTAGTAACAAGTTAGCTTACAGAAATTAAAATACATCGGAATGGATCCTGGGATAGTTCAAAGATTCAAATAAACTGCTAAATAACCAAGACTCAGGAAATAGTAACATTCTCCTTGGAAAGCTACCATAAAAGCCATCCAGGTCTGATGACTCTCAGCCTCTCCATTCAAGTTTGAAACCCCCATGAGAAAGGCTGTTTGGCTCAGCTTGGTCTTCCCTAATCAACCAGCTATGGCAGTGAGGCAGGTCACAAAGTAGACACTGTTCTCAGAAAAGGGGGAACTGTAAACCTGGCAGCACTCTAACCAAAGTCTACTTCAAGTACCCCTGTTGGTAAGCTTTTATTTTGCAGTGGATGAATGACAAAGCCATGGGAAAAAGGTACAAGACACTGCTTAGTCAAACAATTTTAATCAAGTTAATAGCAAGAATCAAAGTGCAATTACACGAAAAGCCTAGTTTTTACATGTTTAAATTGTTCTTCATTGTCTTTACTTGTAAGGTGTTGAAGGTGGGACCCACTCCTGAATCTTCTTTCTAGTGGTGGAATAAGGTACATATTGTCCTGGAGTGCCACTCATGTTGAATTTATGGTTTGCCCAAATGAACTTACGAGCAGTAGGTGGTTTTGTTGTTGGAGGATCATCAGTCATACAGTGAAGCCAACGATGCCTTTAAAAAAAAAAAAAAAGTTATTAAGAGGCAGTATAGCACAGTGGAAGGGGGGTAGTTAGAGGGCAGCTCTGGAGCTATTCTGCTGCTTGGTTTCAAATCTCAGCTTCCTCACTTAACAGCTGAACTTTTCTGTGCCTTACTGTTTTCAGCTGTACATCCCTACTTTCTAGGGATGGTATAAGGATTAAATGAGATAATACAAATAAAGCACTTAGAAAAATTCCTGCACATAGTAAGTACTCAACAAATGTTAGCTATTGCTATTACCATTACTGTATTTCATCAAATCTAGGATACTGTAAGTTTTAAAATACAGTCATCCTTCAGTACCCATGGAGGATTGGTTCCAGGATACCCCCTCTGCCCGTGGATATCAAAATCTGAGGATGCTCAAGTCCCTTATATAAGATGGTGTAGTATTTGCATATAACCTATGCACATCATCCTGTACACTTTAAATCATCTCTAGATTACTTATAATACCTAATGCAACGTAAATGCTATGTAAATAGTTGTTATACTGTATTGTTTAGGGAATAATGACAAGAAAAAAGTCTGTACATGTTCAGTACAGATGCAACCATCATAGGCCTAACTATGTAGTACACATCAGCAACAACGTAACTTTTCTTTCCAAATATTTCTGATCCATGGATGCATGAATCCTTGAATTTGGAACCCGCAGATACAGAGGGCCAACTGAACACCATTATTTTATGTACCTCTAAGGAAGAAAAAATGCTGCCAATTAAATTATGACATACTATTTTGACTTGTTTTTAAGATTGTTAGTTTCCTTTGTGGTTACCTTAATCTTTACCCCTATTTTTCTAAGTTTATACCAGTCTTTCATTTCTTTATATTGCCTTGACTTCCTCTCCATATGAAAAATCTATGTCTACGTTTTTTAAATCCCTCTTTGTTGTTTTAATGTTGTCATCTTTTACATACTGACATCTGTTTCCCTACTTTCAGTGTTTTAGCTTTGATTTACTTTTGTGACTTCCTTATCTGGGTTGATATCTGGTTGCTCTGTCCTGTGTTCTAGTCTTGGGTTGTTATCTGATGTTACTGATTTTCAAATCGGAGGACTCCCTTTAGTATTTCTTGTAATTTTGGTTTGGTTTTGCAAATTCCCTAAACTTCTGTTTATCTGGAAATGCCCTCATTTCGCCATCATATTTGAGAGACAGTTTTGCTAGATACATAATTCTTGCTGGCAGTTTTTTTCCTTCAAGGCTTTATATATGTCATCCCATTGCCTTCTTTCCTTCATGGTTTCTGCTGAGTAGTCCGAGCTTATTCTCATTGACTCTCCTTTGTAGATGACTTTTCATTCACCCCTAGCTGCTCTTAAAATTCTCTCTTTATCTTTGGTTTTGGCAAGTTTGATTATAATATGTCTTGGTCATTTTCTTTTGGGATCTACCCTGTGTGGGGTTCGATGAACATCTTGGATAGATATCTTCTCATCTTTCACGATTATCAGGGAAGTTTTCTGCCAACAAATCTTCAACAATCCTCTCTGTATTTTCTGTTACACCCCCTGTTCTGGTACTCCAATCATTTGTAGGTTATTCCTCTTGATAGAGTCCCACATAATTCTTAGGGTTTCTTCATTTTTTTAAATCCTTTTATCTGATTTTCCCTCAAATAAGTTGGTGTCAAGTGCTTTATCTTCAATCTCACTAATTCTGACTTCCACTGCCTCAAATCTGCTCCTATGACTTTCCATTGAGTTGTCTAACTCTGAATTTTATTGTTAAGCTTCTGGATTTCTGATTGCTAACTCTCTATGGACTCTCGCAGCCTGTTAAATTTGTTACTATGCTCTTCTCTAATCTTTTTAATTTCCTCTATTGCGTGTTCTGCATTTTGCTTAATTTCCTTCTTAATTTCTTGAAGAGTTCTGTACATTAATCTTTCGTATTCTGCCTCCAGTAATTCCAAGAAATTTTCCTCCTCTGGAAAACTTCTAGATTCTTTACTCTGGGAGCTTGCTGAAGCCATCAGGGATTGCTTCTTTATGTGATTCGATATTGACTCTTGTCTCTGAGCCATCAATAAGTTAATTATGTTTGCTTACTGTGTCCTAGCTTCTTGTTTTCTTTTGATATGCCCAAATAGGCTGCTCGTATGAGCTAGTTTATTACTGGCACCTTTGAAGCTCTAATGTCCTGTCACCAGGTGGTCAGATCTATTACTAGGTATGTGAGCTCAGGAGTCCGCCCACTCCTCCTGTATGGATTCAGTTCAGGTGCTCAGGTCGACAGCCAACAAGTGTGTGGTGTAGGCTCACTCACAGTCCTAGACACGCATGGGTGATTGGTGTAGGCACAGGCATCTGGCTGCAGCAGGAGGACACACTCTGAGCGAGGCAGTGGGCTGACAGCCACCTCTGAGTGTCCAGAAGGAAGGTGTGTCCCTGTTGCCTAGAGTGTGTAGGTGGGTGGGTTTTACAGCCAGACTATGAGCACCTAATGCTGTTGGCTGTTAAGGACTGGGGGGCACCTCTTATTCATGGGCCCCAACTGCAGGTGGCTAGGTTGCGTGGGTGGAGCCACCAGTCCTCAGGCCCCTGATGTGGGTAGGTGAAGACCCTGCTTAATGCGCAGAGCAGTGTCAGATGTCAAGAACCTGCCACTTCACAGATGAAACAGTTGAGGTTAAAGTTCTGGTATATACCCTGCTGTACTGCGGTAATGAGGGCCTACGCTGTTGAGATGGGCCCACACAAGTCTATGCAGGGGTTAAGGCGCTCAAAGTCCGTGGATCCCTTATCCCTGTGCCTAGGCAAAGGAGCTGTGCCTACCCTGGGTTCCTGGCTTAGGGGAGCCGACAGTTTATTTTTTCCCGTTTGTTAATTTGTTCACTCTCCAAGGTAGGGAGAATGGCTCCGAGCGTGTGACGGATCCTACTTCCAGCCCAGGGGACTCGACAATTGCTGAAGCTGGTCCAGGACCCAGTGCAGAACAGGGAGCAGAGAGGTAAATGGGAGAGAAGTTTTTCCCTAAGGGGGGTGTTTTTGATCCGTGCAGTAAGCCATACGCAAGTACTTATCTTTCGCCGATGAGGGCTGCTTCTCACTGGTTCTAGGTGGCCGTGCAGACTCTCTGGTGCTGGGTCTCTCCCGGTGAGGAGAACGTGCCTCCCAAGCACCACTACTTGCCTGCCTCACTGCTCACCAATGAGCTACTCAGGCCTGAAGGGCTCGGGCTCTCACTGGGTCACGTCTGGCAGCTCCTCGCTGCTTCCGAACCGTATCTCCCTCCCCTTGCCGCTCAGTCCGGTTCCTCAACTCTGTCTTTGATGTTCAGGGCTCACTGCCATATATAATCGAATCACTTGTTTTTTCGGGTCTCTGCTGTAAGAGGGTCCACCGAAAGCAACTGACTACTATGCCATCTTGGCCCCGCCTCTAAATTATGACATACTATTGACTGCAATACACATCCTGATTTCAGATGCAAAACCACATTTTAAAATTGATGGAATACACTACTAATATTAAATGCGAGAGGCTGATTCTGGATTTTCAGCATGCTCATGTCCAGTATGCTCAGGTTCTGGCTCATGAAGTTCTACTTTGAAACCAGTGAGGCTACTGTTGAAGAGGGTCTCTGCATGCATATTAAATTCAAGCTTACATCTGAGCACTAAAGAACATACAATTCATTACATTAAAAATATTAAATCACAACCCAAAGTTCACAAGTATGGCAGTTATAAGGGTTTAACAATTTAATTTCAAAGCATATTTGATAGGAGGTGCCTGAAATGTGGCCTAAAGAAGGGGGTAGGGTACACAGAGTGATGATGCCACTAGTCAGAAAAAAGAGGAAACAAATTCTGAGAGACAAAGAGTAGAATAAGGCACGAAGCCAAGCTGAGGAGTGTACCTGGGAAAGGAAGGGAAGAGAATTTATACCAGTTCCCCAAGGCCCAAAGCTGACAAGACAGACATGACCCCTATGGAAAAGGGAATGAGAAGACAGGCAAAAAAATTGCAGCTCTAAGAAAAAAAAAAAAAAAGTGATTACCCAGTTGCAGAGAAAAAAGGACAAGAGGAGGAGGCTTCAGTAGAATAACAAAGACTAAATATAATGAGAAAGATTTATGATGCTATGTAAGCTTAAGAATATCTGTTAGCAGTAATTGATATAGTTAGGTAATTGGCTATAACCAATGAGAATAAATAATGATTATTGTTGTTGTGTGCTCCCAAATCAATCCTGACTCATAGTGACCCTATAGGACAGAGTAGAACTGCCCTACAGGGTTTCCTAGGCTGTAATCTTCATGGGAAGCAGATTGCCAGGTCTTTTCTCCCGTGAAGCAGTTCAAACCGTTGACCTTTCGGTTAGCAGCGGAGCACTTAACCATTGTGCCACCAGGCCTCCTTAAAATATGATTATTGTCATGGTTTGAATTATGTCCCACCAAAAATGTGTGTATCAATTTGGCTAGACCATGATTCCTGGTACTGTGTGATTTTCCTGTATGTTGTAAACCTGCCTCTATGATGCTCATGAGGGAGGATGGGTGGCAGTTGCGTTAGTAAGGCAAGACTGGATCTACGAGACTGGATTGCGTCCTGAGGCAATCTCTTGAGCTATAAAAGATGCAAGTGAGCAGTGAGACGGGGGATCTCATCAAGAAAGCAGTGCCTGGAGCAGAGCGCGTCCTTTGGACTGGGGTCCCTGCGCAGAGAAGCTCCTAGTCCGGGGGCACACTGAAGAGAAGAAGCCCAACAGAGAGAAAAAGGCTTCCCCTGGAACTGATGTCCTGGCTTTGGACTTTTAGCCTACTTTGACTGTGAGGAAATAAATTTCTCTTCGTTAAAACCAACCACTTGCGGTATTTCTGTTATGGCGGCACTAGATGACTAAGACAGAATTTGGTACCGTGAGAGTGGGGTGCTGCTCTAACAGATACCTAAAATGTAGAAGTGGTTTTAAAACTGTGAATAGATAGACGTACGGCAGACCAGCAGCAGCAGAGAACCTACAGGAGCGGAGAAGCGGCAGCAGCAGAGAACCAACAGCAGTAGAACCAGGAGACCAGTGCGAGATGGCGCTGGAGCTGACCCACGGAGCGAGAGAGCTGAGTGCCTGTGTGCAGGAGGCTTCCTGGCGGAGCGGGGTGCTTCTGGCACTTATCGGTGGAGCTAGGCTTGCTGACCCACGGAGCGGGACAGCCGAGTGTCTGTGTGCAGGAGGCTTTCTGGCGGACTGGGATGCCTCTGGGCACTTATACTGGTGGAGCTACAGAGCTTTGGAACACTTGCCCCAGCAGGGCAGATGCAGGCATGAGGCCCAAGGGCCAAGAGGCCACAGGAAACAGAAGCAGAAGCTGAAGAGACAAGCGACACAAGAAGCCAAGATGCCACAGTCTCAAAAGGTATGGCCATGACCTCAGGGGTTTCAAAGGGTGGAGCAATGGCCTCTGGTGCTTCTATGGGTGGAGTCACCACTCAGCTGGAGTGGGAGAATGGTGCGCCTAAAGTGAAGGGAGCAGAGTTGCTGTCCCAGTGGGCCTGGAAGGCAGAGCTGTGAAGCCCAGGGCTGATGGGCCTCCACTCAGAATCCAGAGACTGTAGCCAATACCTAGAGTCTGGAGGGCAGGGCTATTGTGTAAATTGTCTCAGAGAACAGAAAATTATTTTCAAAGCCTAGAGGGCTAATGTAATGTGTTCTGCTGACTTGCTTGGTGCCTGTTATCACTTCTTTTCCTCTAGTTTCTCCCACTTGTAATGGAAATGTCTAGCTTGTGCCTGTTCTGCCATTGTACCTTTGGAAGCAGATAACTTGTATTCTAGATTTCAAAGATGAAGAGGAATTTTTGGATTTTGGACTTGGAGTTAAAACTTTTGCTATGATATGATGGGATGAATATGTTTTCCATGTTGCAAGGATGTGATTTTTTGGGGGCCAAAGGGTGGAACGTCATGGTTTGAATTATGTCTCCCCAAAAATGTGTGTATCAGTTTGGCTAGGCCATGATTCCTGGTACTGTGTGATCTTCCTGTATGTTGTAAACCTGCCTCTATGATGTTCATGAGTGAGGATGGGTGGCAGTTGTGTTAGTAAGGCAGGACCTGATCTACAAGACTGGATTGTGTCCTGAGGCAATCTCTTGAGCTATAAAAGACAGAAGTGAGCAGTGAGACAGGGGGACCTCATACCATCAAGGAAACAGTGCCGGGAGCAGAGCGCGTCCTTTGGACCGGGGTCCCTGCGCAGAGAAGCTCCTAGACCTGGGGAACACTGAAGAGAAGAAGGCCGACAGAGAGAAAAAGGCTTCCCCTGGAACTGATGCCCTGAATTTGGACTTTTAGCCCACTTTGACTGTGAGGAAATAAATTTCTCTTCGTTGAAACCATCCACTTGTGGTATTTCTGTTATGGCGGCACTAGATAACTAAGACAATTATTGTCACTATATTTGTGTCTAAATGTAATTGTATCATGATCAGGCTCACACAATGATTCAAGAAGACCATGTAACACTGAGTTGGTTGGTGTCTCTCTTACATACTCTATAGGAGCTGGGGATTAGTGAAAGTGACCTGGACCAATAAACCACAACTATTAACATGAACTCCAAAACCTTTGTGATGATGAAACAGGCTTCTCTAGCCACTCAAAGGAGGAATTAACTGTCAAAATCAAGGCTGTCACTTATCAGTGGACTTTATGTGAGCTTAAGGCACAGCAGAAGTATTTAACTTTTACCTTGTTGAGTCAGCTTAAGTGACTAAAGAAAAATTTTACTCAAAGAATTGCTGTCGAGACTCCTAAAGGTTATTTAAGGAACCACAGTCCAAAGCTTATGTATGTCCACTCAGTTATTTAAGTGAGGGACTGATGAGCTCATGGAGAAATAGAATACTCTCAAGAAAACTGAAAGATGACGTTCACTGCAATAGATAAAATCTGAAAATGTTTACCCTAGTGAGGCTAAAGGCAGGAGTCAGGGAATGAGTGAAAAGATAATCTATACTCATTATGACAGTATAAAGAACTATAAGAAATGAGAAAATATCTAAAGTCTGTTAGGCTAATATGATCCTTCTGTTATAATTATTATTATTAAGTAAAGGTGTTGGTTCAGTGGTGTAATTCTTGCCTTCTGTGCAGGAGACCCAGGTTCTATTCCCGGCTAATATACCTCATGTGAAGCCACCACTAGTCTGTCAGTGGAGACCTACGTGTTGTTACGATGCTGAAAGGTTTCAACAGAGGTTCCGAATTAAGATGGAGTAGGAAAAAAGGGCTGGCCACCTACTTCCAAAAATCAGGCAATGAATACCCTATGGATCACAACAGTCCAATATGCAACTGATCATGAGGACAGTGCAGGACTGGGCAGCATTCTGTTCCATTATCTATGGGGTCGCCGTAAGTTGGGGCTGACTCAATGGCAGTTAAGAACAACAATAAAGAAATCATACATTTTAGATTTCCATGCCAGACATTATTTGCAAAACATCTGTTTCAGCTGGGTCAGTTTTATTCCAACTAAGGATGCTAATGTACTAACAACATTGTCTAGAAAACTGTTTTGCAGTTGGTATTAGAATCACTTCAATATTATATCACTGTTACTATCTTAAAGAGCAAAATATAAAATTAAACGTGAAAAAGTCAGTGAAACTGCAAACAGGTTAGTAGAAAGGGAAAAAATACAAAATAGAAAAATATTTACAATGAAAATATATTTTGGGAAAAATTCAGTACTCAAATATACTGAAGTTATATCAAAATAACTGGAAACAAAGATATTATATCCCTGTAATCTCCCCCACCATCTAATTATTACTACTTATGGGAATAAAGCCTAAGTCTGCAACACAACTCAAAGAAAAATAAATCCCATAACGGGGTTAATCCTACTTTCAGTTGTATAAGAGGGAAAAGTATGCCAGGAAACAAGGAAGGGAGACTTTCCCCACCTCTGAAACTATTACTGCTACACTTAAGAGGCCCCTCAGTTTGAGGATGTCAGCCATTCAAAGTAAAAAATGGAGGAAGTTATTTGAGAAGATTAAAACAGCCTAGTAGAAAATTTAAGAAATAAAAAATATATAACATATACAATAGATTTTAAAAATCACTGCAAATGAAAAGTCTTTAAGATTGGTATTAATATCAAAGATAAGAAAGTTTAATTTTCCCTTTCAGAAAATTCCCAGTAATTAAACAATTATGAATCAACAACAATAACAAAAAATGCAGACAACTTTGAATCTTTCTTCTCTTTGGATAATATACATTATCAGTCTTGGGAATCATAACTGCCTTCTGCAGAGGGGACAGGAAAGCTGGTGATAGGCAACCCAAGTTTGAGTAAGGACAGTGTTGATGTGTTGTGAGATTGTTAACCATTGTCATAGGGAAACATGTGTACTAACTGTTTAATGAGAAATTATTTTGTTCTGTAAACCTTCATCTAAAGTGAGAATAGCAGCACAACTGGAAGAGCGTAGTCGATGTCACTGAACTGTGCAGGTAGAAGTTTTTGAAATGGTGTATCTTTGGCTAT
>NW_004444017.1:7427980-7460142 GCF_000243295.1 Trichechus manatus latirostris
AATGTCGAGAAGGGAGAGGGTTGACATGTCATGGGGTTGTTAACCAATGTCATAAAACGATATGTGTACTACTGTTTGATGAGAAACTATTTGTTCTGTAAACCTTCACCTGAAATACAATTAAAAAAAAAAAAAAACTTGCCTTCTGACCATACTGTTCATTTTTCAAGATGTTTTCACATAATATCAGCGAGCCTAGAAATGCCAAGCATTTTTCCATTTTTCAAAAACTAAATATGAGACCAAGACAGGGCTGAGGCTTGAACAAAGCTTCCCAGTGGCTGAAGAGAACATCTTGATCAAAAATTTAAATTGTAATCAATAGATGAAACTGAGTTAGGATTACTGGAATATTTCCTATGGCATTTCTATACGGGAGCAGGAAAACACAAATGTGAGCCCTAACACTCCTTCTCCCATTTTTTAAAATGATGGCATTTGAATATCTGCAAAAATCTTGAGATCCATCTAATCCCAGGATGGGATTGATAAATTTAACAAATTCCAAAAACAAAACAGTTCATGACAAGATGGTCAAATCAAACCTAGTTAGCCCAGTGTTATTTTTAATTAAATATGTAATATATTCAAAAGAATATATGGTCCACAGTCTCATGAGACAACTCGGTCAACTGGCATAACATAGTTCATAAAGATAATGTTCTACACTCTAGTTTGGTGAGTAGTGTCTGGGGTCTTAAAAGCTTGCCAGCAGCCATCTAAGATACTGTTGGTCTCTATTTGTCTGGAACAAAAAGAGAATGAAGGAAACCAAAAACTCAAAGAAACTAGTCCACAGGACTAATAGTCCACATGAACCATGGCCTCATCTAGCGTGAGATCAGAAGAACTAGATGGTGCCTGGCTACCACTACCGACCATTCTGACCAGGGATACAATAGAAGGTCCTAGACAGAAAGGGAGAAAAAAGTAGAACAAAATGGAAATTCCTAAAAAAAGGCCAGACTTACTGGACCAATAGAGACTAGAGGAATCCCTGAGACTATTGGTCTAAGATACCCTTTGAACTCAGAACTAAAGCCACTCCTGGATCACCTTTCATTTTTTCGTCCAAATGACTGGCTTATAAAATAAACAATATCACCCGTTAGTACTGTGCTCCCTTAAATAAGCAACTATCTGAGATCAAACGGTCAACATTTACCCTAAAACAAAGATGAAAACGTGAGGGGCAGGGAGGCTAGATTAAAGGAAACAGAATAAACAGAATGGAAATAATGAGAAGGTTGACACACCGCAAAAAATGTAACCAATATCATGGAATAATTTGTATAAAAATTGTTAAATGGGAATCAAATTTGCTGTGTAAATTTTCACCTAAAACACAATTTAAAAAAAGAAAGCAAAAAAGAATATATGGTCCTTGGGCAAGCCAGAAGTTCTGAACTTCAGAGTCCTTATCTGTAAAACAGGATAACATGAGTTCCCACCTCACTGATGTTAGTACTGTCATTATTTCCATTTTACAAATGAAGTAACTGCTTAAGAAATTCATTGAAGGTCACCGCACTTGGGAGTGGCAGACTGGGCAGTAAATTCAGGCAGTTTGAACCCTGAGCTCCAAACCAAAACCATCTCACTTCCACACGAATTAACTTTGAAATGTTAGTGATTATAATACTACACTTGAGAATTAATTTGACAGTATTTAATGGTTAGCTTAAAGTAACCAGATAGTTCAAGATTTCCCTGAAACTCCTCTCAGAAATACAAAAACATCATCTGACATATTTCTCGTTTATTTTGCTAAGAGTACAGTTTTTTCCATAGGTGGTCGTGTTAGCCAAAAGCTCTCTGTCTCTACTAGCTGAACTACACGAAAGTATGCTAAAATGCATATGAATATGTAATCAACGAGTACACAATCTGAGGAATGGTTCCAGTGGCTAGGTGTTAAAAAGATTAGAGGACAAAGAGATTGGATCTGACATTTAAATGTAGACTGTAATAATAATTTAGACTTGAAATGAACAAGTTATTAATGTGCCACCATTTAAAACCTGGTGTTCTGTGTCCCAATTTCATGCTAGAGTTTCTGAAGATGACAGAACCACTCCAACTGTAATATTTTTAGAAAGACAATCAGGTTTCTGCAAGGAAAAAGGAATCCTGCAATTATGGTATTTTTAAAGAAGAATCAGTAGATTCAAAAGCTACAGGTAAGAGTTCCCATTTAGGTAACGAATTAAAAGTAACTATGGAAAATGCAAATTAAAACATAAAATTTTTTTTGTTTATATTTTATTATGTTTCTAGTGAAAGTTTACATAGGAAATTAGGTTCTCATTTAACAATTTCTATACATATTGTTCAATGACATTGGTTACATTCTTCACAATAGATCAGCATTCTCATTATTTCCATTTTGGTTGTTCCGTTTCCATTAATCTAGCTTCCCTGTCTCCCCATGCCTTCTCATCTTTGTTGTTGTTAGGCGCCGTCGAGTTGGTTCTGACTCACTGCGACTCTATGTAATACAGAACGAAACACTGCCCATTCCTGTGCCATCCTCACAATTACTGTTAGGCTTGAGCCCATTGTTGTAGCCACTGTGTCAATCCATCTCACTGAGGGTCTTCCTCTTTTTCGCTGATTCTCTACTTTACCAAGCATGATACCCTTCTCTAGGGACTGATCCCTCCTGATAACATTTCCAAAGTACACGAGATGTTGTCTCATTATCCTTGCTTCTAAGAAGCATTCTGGCTGTACTTCTTTGAAGACAGATTTGTTCATTCTTTTGGCTGTCCATGGTATATTCAATATTCTTCACCAACACCACAATTCAAAGGCGTCAATTCTTCTTTGGTCTGCCTTGTTCATTGTCCAGCTTTTGCATGCATGTGAGGCGACTGAAAACACCATGGCTTGGGTCAGCGCATCTTAGTCTTCAAGGTGACATCTTTGCTTTTTTAACACTGTAAACAGGTCTTTTGCAGCAGATTTGCCCAAAGAAATGTGTCTTTTGATTTCTTGACTGCTGCTTCCATAGGTGCTGATTGTGGATCCAAGTAAAATGAGATCCTTGACAACTTCAATCATTTCTCCACTTATCATGATGTTGCTTATTGGTCCAGTTGTGAGGATTTTTGTCTTCTTTATGTTGAGGTGTAATCCATACTGAAAGTCTAGGTCATCTTCGGTCTAGGGTAAATGTTAACCATTTGGTTTCATCTAGGCAATTATTTTGAGGAAAACAGTGCTCACAGATGATATTTATTTTATGGGCCAATCTGCCATTTGGCTGAGAGGTGACCTCTGGGAGTGGTTTCAGTTCCAAGTTTGAGGAGTATTTCAGGGCAACAGTCTTGGGGGTTCATCTAGTCTCTATTGGTCCAGTAAGTCTGGCCTTTTCGTTTTTTTAGGAATTTGAGTTTTGTTTTACATTTTTCTCCCACTCTATCAAGGACCATCTATTGAGTCCTTGGTCAGAACAGTCAGTAGTGGGAGCCAAGCATCATCTAGTTCTTCTGGACTCCCGGTAGGTAATAAAATACAAAACTTTCACCTGTTGTCTATTAGGCACCTCGAACTTAACAGGGCCAGAACAACAATACTTTTGATTTCCCCTCTGAACATGCTCCTCCTCTAATTTAAGTTAGCTTTAATTAAATTTAAGCCAAAAATGCAGGAATTCCTGATTCTTCTTTCCTTTACTTTCTCCCTTAGTACAGTTAGTAGTCCATATCTCAAAACTGTATTCCAAATCCATCTACTTCTGTCTATCTCTATGGCTACCACCTTAATCTAAGTCATGAGCATCTCTCACCTGGACAACTGAAAGAGCCACCCCTAAATGGCCAATGTCTTGCTAATTCCATTCTTGCCCCGCCCCTTTACAATCCAGTCTCCACCCAGCGGTCAAGCAATCTATTTAAAACCTAATCAGACATGCCACATCTTTGCTTAAAACCCTCTAATGGTCCCAGTGCACTTAGATTAAAATCCAAACTCCTGAACAAGGCTCTAAATTAACTAGTATAGCAGAAGCTTTCGGTGCCCCACATCATAAAATTTCATTTCCAATAGAAACCAAAATATAAAATTCCTAAAATTTAATTGGACAAGAAATGTGCAGGATTGATATGATAAAATCAAACTTTTCTATGAATCATTATAAATTTATATATTAAATGCAATCTGAATAAAAATCTTAATGAGATTCTTCTTAGAATCTGATAGTATTATTCTAGGATCAGCTGGAAGTATACCCGAGAAAATTCTGAAAACACAGAATAATCTGGAAAGCTGGCATTACTAAACATTAAATTAAAGCCTCAAACATTAAAATGGTTTAAAAGTAGAATAAAAAAAAATCTCAGAAACTAAAGTATATATGAGAATTTCACGTACAATGAAGTTGACATTCTAAATCACTAGGGAAAGTAAAAATTTCTCAACAAATTATGCTAGGATAATTAATTTTCTTAAAAAAAATCAAGTTAGATTCATCAAGTCATATACCAAAATAGATTCCAGATAGATTAATAAAACTCAGGTACAACACGGGTGAACATTTATATTCATAAAATATGTTTATATTCATAGAATGTAGAGGGTCATTGCTAAGCTTAATACCAAAGGTCCACAAAGCCACTGGGGAGGCGGGGGGGGGAGATAGAATTTACTACATAAAAATTAAAACTTCTACATCCTAAAACACTATAAAAGATTAAAGGGTAAAAGAAACGGAGGAAAACATTTATAATATACAGAAAAGGGGTTCATCTATAATTATAAATCAGAAAGAAAAAGTCAAACATCCAAGAGAAAAATGGGCAAAAAACAGTAAAAGTTGTACAGGAAACAAATTAACATGTCCAACAGTTTAATCAAGGAAATACAAATTAAAACAAGATACCACTTTTTAACCACTAACCTGGCAAAGATTTTTTATAAACAATATCCAGTATTGGTCAGGTTGTAGAGAAATCAACATTCATATGCAGCTGAATGTATTTACCCTGAGAGAGCAAATTAGTACAGCTTTGCTGGCAATATGTGTTTTGATGCTGATCAAAAAACTCATAAAACATGTATACTCTTGGATATTACAGTTTTACTTATAAGAGTTTGCCTTAAGGAAATAACGATGCTGTGGGCATATGTTCAAGGATGTTAATCTCAGCTTTCCTAGTGAAAAAAACGGAAGGAACAAAACCAAGAGTAATAAGGAATAGTTAAGTAACTCATAGCACATCTCTATGACAGAAGACTAAAGCATCATTTAAAATGTTATAGTGAATATTTTGTGACCTGGAAAAACATTCACATAAACAACAAAAACAAAAAGGATACATACACATAGAAAAAGAAGAGACCAAAAAAATGTAATATGAAAATGTTAACAGGGGTTGTCTTAGTGTGGCGGGGTAACTGGTTATTTTTTATATGCTTTGTTATTTTCTATAATGAACATGTGCTACTTAATTAGAAAGAACTAAGTTATCAACAAGAAAAATGCTTCTTCTAATTCAAACCATTTCTAGATACAGTTTTTAAATCCTGCCCATGCTATCTGTCATTTATTTTGAAGCTATAAATAGGTTCTTTTGTGTCGCAGTGGATAAGAGCTTGGCAGAGCACCAAAGGGTTGGCAGTTCAAATCCACCAGTCACTCCTTGGAAACCCTATGGGGCAGTTCTACTCTGTCCTATAGGGTTGCTATGAGTTGGAATCAACTCCACAGGCAAGGTTTTTTTTTACCTCTAACACCATTTCATCCCACTTAAACTACCATAAAAAGAAAAAGAAAGAAAACCAAAACAAACCAACAAACAAAAAAACACACACTCTAAAGTACTCCAATGTTTTAGAGGCAGATAGCCTAGTTCTCTTGGTCTACCTTAATGGAAATTTTTGCTAAATCAATTCCATAGTGCAACATGATTCACTAAAGTTAGACAGAAAAGGTTCAAACTGTCTTTTTATCTAGAAACCTCAAAAATTTCCACATATGACTGACAGCCTGTGAACACAATAAGGTTTCATTCTGCAAGTTGGAATCAAGAGCGGTTCCTCGTTCACCAGGAGAAATCAAGTAGTTTATTTCCACAGCCCAGGTACAGAATTTTCCAACAACTCATCTTTGTAAAATGTTAGAATCTATCTTAAATGCAGCACTAAGTAGCAAGTAAAATGTATCAAACAAAGCTGAATTACAAAATCAAAACAATTTTATCTTCTCCTTATAGTTAACACATTTTAATACAGAAAGGCTACAAAAAAAAGTAACATTCTACCTAAACTTTCAGTTTGTAGTTTCTCAGAAGGTAGTCTCATAATATTCTCATTTGGGGGTGGGAGGAGGCAGAAAATAAGCATTCGGAAGGATCTATTTTGAAAAGAATCTTTCAACTAAATCATTGACTTGAGTAACACTCATTTCAATTCAATTCAAGGAATATTTTACACAACATCTACTACATGAAAAAAGCTAGATAAGTAGATACACTAAGAGAAAGAAAACAATGCTCTCTGTCGTTCACAGCCAGTAATTTATTTAGGGGAAACACCGTACAAATGATTCAGTGGGGTTTACAACAGACAAGATACTAAAAAGGACAGGTTGTTGTCCAAATGGAATTTAGAGGTAAATCTAGCTTCAGATTCATATAAAAGCTATAAAAGGAATGACAGAAATGCCATTTTTAGATCAGCTAGATAAATCGAAGAAAACTGATTACACAAAAGCCAAAACCAAATGCATTGCTGTTAACTCAATTCTGACTCAGCAATTACTGTACATAGATAGCAAAATAATGTTCAAGAAAAAAAAATCATTCATTCATTTACAATTACTTATTGAGCAACCACTATGTGCTAGGCACTGTTCTGGGTATTAGCAACATAGCAGTGAACAAAACCAAGTCCTTGCCATCAAAAAGCAAGGTAGCTGGGTAAACAAACAAACAATAATATACAATATAATGTCAGGCTAAGTGCTATGAAGAAAATACTACAGCAGGGAAAGGGAACAGAGTGTGAGAAAGGAACAGGACTCATTTAGACAGGGTGGTCTGAGGAGTGACTGGAGCAGGCACCTGAATAAAATGAAAGCGTGAGCCGTGCAAAACCTGGGGGAGATCATTCTAGGAAGAGAAAACAGCTAGTGCAAAGAGACTGAGGTGGGGGCATGACCAGTGGAAAAGTGATAAGGCCAGTGTGGTTAAGTCAGAGCCAGCAGGGTAGTGAACAGGTTGTAAATGAAATCAGTTAGAGTTTTTATTCTCCGGTGAGAATAAAATTCTTTTCTCACTATGATGAGAAGTTGCTGGATAGCTCTGTGATCTGATTTATATTTTAAAATAGTCACTCTAATCACAGTGGTGGTTCAGTAGTAGAATTCTCACCTTCCACACAGGAGACCCAGGTTCGATTCCCAGCCAATGTACCTTATGCACAGCCACGAACTGCCCCGCCCCTCAGTGGAGGCTATGATGCTGAAGAGGTCTCACTGGAACTTCCAGACTAAGAAGAACTAGGAAGAAAGGCTTGGCAATCTACTTCCAAAAACTAGCCAATGAAAACCCTATCGATCACAACGATCTGACTGTTTCATTCCATTGTGCATGAGGTCACCATGAGTCAGGGGCTGATCTGATGGCAGTTAACACAACAACAATCACTTTAGTATGTGGACAATACTAGTGTGTTTCAAGAATGCAATCAGACCAGTTAGAAGGCTGGCAAACACAACCTTAATCAATTAATTAAAGCTAATATGACCAACAAAGACACAAATCTAAATTTGTGAGCCACATGATAGGATGCAGTGACAGTACAGCATTCTCTTGTGACACGCCTGTAAAAATGCATAATCTGAATCCAATTGTGGGGAAAGATCAGATATTCTACAAAATAACTAGCCTACTATTTTCAAAAATGTCTTAGGCATGAAAGTAAAATAAAAATTGAAGACCTCTTCCAGACTGAAGTAAACTAAAGAGACATGACAGCAAAATGCAATGTGTGATTCTGGATTGAACTCTTGTAATCAGGATAATTGGTGAAATTGACAAAATCTGTGAATTAGATGGTAATAATCTATCAATGATAATTTCCTGATTTTGATCATTGTATTGTGGTTATATTTAATAGTGTGTGTGCATGTATGTGTATATGTGTGAATGTGGAAGATTTTCTTGTTTATAGAAAATAACGCACCAAAGTATTTGGGGTAATGGAGTGTGATGCCTACACACTTGTAAATGGTCAGAAAAAAAAGTATACATGTAAAATAAACACATTTACATATAAAGAGAATGATAAAGCAAATGTAATAAAATGTCAATGTAAAAATGGTGTGGGGGGATCTGACTTCCTCATCTAACTTCACGAGGAGGAGAGAGAATCATTATCAGCATCAACAGCCCAAAACCGATTCCTACAAGGTGGAGGTCAGACATATCTTCTCTCGCCAGCCCTTTTTCTGACACCATCTGTCCCTCCCATGGCACTATTTCTCTGCTAGATTCGATAATTCGTTGCAATGGCAACACAGAACTCAGACAATACTCCTGATTATGGGGTTTATTAGGGAAGTAACAGGATACAATTCAGGATCAGGAATGACTCAGGATACAGTTCTTCAGTCAGGACAGCTTCTCAGCTGTGCCCACATGCAGGCCTCTCCCTCAGCCTCTTGGCCCCTCAGTCTCTTGGGCCTGCCCAGCCTCTGCCCTGCTCAGGCAAGTTTCACAAAGCTCTTTAGCTCCACTAATAAGTGCCCAGGGGCATCCCACTCTGCCAATAAGCATCAGCCAGAAGGCACTCAGCAAGCCTCACTCTGCCAACAAGTGTCCAGAGGTACCCCACTCCACCAGAAGCCTCCTACCCAAAGGCACTCAACTCTGTCACTCTGCAGGACCACACACTCACTATAACTGCCTTGTTTCACGGGGCAGAAAGCCCACTGTGCTGTCTTGCGTCAGTCTCCTGGTTCTGCTGCCGCCATTTCTCTGCCATTGCTTCTCGCCATCTTCAGTGTTACAGCTCTGTCTCCTGGGTCTAGGAGGTTCTCAGCGCAGGGACCCTGGGTCCAAACGATGCACTCCGCTCCCATATCTCCTTCTTGGTGCTAGTGAGGTCCCCCTTTTCTGCCTCTGGGATGGCTCATTTTAAGCCTAATGAGATGGCAAAACTGACCAATCCTTTCATTAGGGTTCCACATACCTTATTTGCATGATTCCATCCCACACGGTGCTATGAACCTTATTTACATTATTAGCAAGCTGTCCACTTCTGTTAATGGGCCACAAGCACCTTATCTGCATAGTCCCACACAATCATTTGGTGTGAGTTACAATACCATGGACAGAAAGGCCATATAAAAGCAATCCATCACACCATAGTCAACAACTGGGGACTCTAAGTGAAGGAGAGTTGGCAGTTCTTTGTACTTGCAACATCTCTATAAGTGAAATTATTTCAAAATAAAGGCAAAAAAATTAAAAATAGCTACCTAGTCACTCTCCAGTATATCTGTATTTTAATTTTTTGCACATACGCTAGCTCATACTTTACTTATTTGTTTATTATCTATCTCCTACCAAGAGAATGTAAGTTCCATTAGAGTAGAAACTTTGTCTATCTTATTTCCCAGTTGTTTAAACAGTACTTAATACATGGTGAGGCTTCAAATATTTATTTAATCAATGAAGGAAAAGTTAACAGTATTTACCTCTGGACCAAGGAATTACACATTACTTTTGTTTCTACCTCATATTTTTCTGAATTTTCCAAGTTTTCTACAACGATCGTATGTTTTTATAATAAACTTACTATGTCTAAAAAAGGCTTTCAATTCCAATCCTCCACCCCTACAATTTACCCTTCTCTTAGTCTGCCCATCTCAATGAATGGTACCACCATCCATCCAACCACTCAAGCCCAAAATCTATGACTCATTCTTGATTTCTCTCTATCATCTCCATGCAATGCCCCCTCACCTGCCACCCTACAAAGCCTTCTGGAACATATCATGTCAACCAAAAAAATCTGACCAGAATGACATTAAGCATCCTACATAAATTAAGCTTAAAAGAGCAAAAGTGTTCACTAACTTCATCTTGGCCCTAGAAAACCCTCAGGGACAAAATTTTTTAAGTTAAAAAAAAAAATTTTTAACACACACTACTATTTAAAAGGAATGTATTTATATATTACTTGTGTGATTAAACATTAATGAGAAAAATCAATGTACAAAAAAAGAGATTAGTGTACTACACTGAGGGAAAAAAAAGACATGTTACTTGGAGATGAACAGAAGGTGCCACCAAGTGGAGAATAAGTATACATACAGTAGGGAAAAATCTAGGCATAGCACGTTTTTTTAAAACCTGGTTTAAAGGATTTTAGGTTTCCAATACTTCAAACCACACAAAGCATATCCTTGTTTCTCCTGCTATAAGCAAAAACAGTGCTTTTATATTATCATGCATAAGTAACCGAAATCTTCTGCCCTTCTATCCTCAACAATTTTTTACCTTGTCAAGTTCCATGTAGATACAAACTATATATTTGCTTTATACATCATTAATTCTATGTAGAGCTCCCAGGTGGTGCAAACGGTTAAAGCACTCAACTATTAGCTGAAAGGGAGAGGTTTGAACCCACCCAGAGGCGCCTTGGAAGACAGGCCTGGTGATATTCTTCCGAAAGGTCACAGCTTTGAAAACCCTATAAAGCAATTCTACTCCGCACGCATGGGGTTGTCATGAATCGGAATTGACTTGACGGCAACTTAACAACAGCAGCAATAATTCTATGCAAAAGCAAACTACCATAAGAATGAAAATAAAGACTTTTGTGTAATACCATATTGATGTTGGCAGTTAGCTAACTTAAATAAGGATAAAATTGAGGGTATCAAAAGTGGTATAAGACTATATAGTTGCTATCTACTTAAATACTTTCAGAGCATTCTATTCAATTAAATTAATTCCTGAAGAAATTAAAATCTCTTCACTGATCTCATAAGAAAACTTAGATAAGAAAATGAAGGTACTAAGAAAAAAGACACTAAATTACAGCACAGTATTATTCTACCAGCTAGTATTTATTAAAAGTGACTATAAACTCCAACAGAACAAAGTCTACATATAATTCACTCACCACTGTGAATGTATAAACCCATCTGTGTCTGGCACATAACACAGTGGGTATTCAATAACTACTTTTTGAATGGAAGACCTGCTTGTAAGCAGAGAACTGTACAATTCTAGGCAGTAACTTTTCTTATTTTCAAGGTACATGTAGTTCCCCTGTACATCCAAAATGTTTGCACCACCAAGCATACCTTTTGTTTATCTATTGGTAGACCTAGCAGTCTTACTGGCTGCTAACAGAGTCAAAGAAATGAGGCACTGAGATGAGATAGATAAAATGAACTACTTTTCCCAGAAGATTTCTAATGTTTCCCACAAGATCAGGGAACATTAAGTGACCATGTAAGTTCACTAAGTAGGTTCACAGAAGTTTCTGGATTCCATCAAAAACAAATCCTTTCCCAGGTGGGATTATTTATGCAGCTACCGAACAGACCCACGAGACATCTCATAGGCCACACTTGGCACCAGACTACTCAGAAAGACAGCAGGACAGAGACGGGAATCATAGCTTGAAGCTGGGCAACATCAAGTGTTCCTCTCACTGGAACCTTCCAGTAACTCATGGAGGTGACAGATCACTCAGTCATCCAGAAGCTGTCTGAGAGCTCTCTTCTTTGACTCCCTAGGTGACACAGCATAGGTTCAAGGGGGATGAAACATACATCAGACAGGTGCTGCCCTGACTTAAACGCTCCATGTTCCGTAAAAGCCAATATCTCTAATAACAATTCAACAGGCATAGCTCCCAGGATTCCCATTCCCCCAAGAGACATGCCAGTTATAAGAGCAGCCATGGTCAGGGAAGCCCAAACAGGGCAAAACCATTGGTATTTATAATTCCTCTGAAACAAGATACAATTTACCAATCAGGGGCAATTTTATCTAGCAATACAGTTAATAAATTTCTATCTTACTGGTTTCCAGAGTAACAGAAGGTCAGATACTCTTAACCCTTTTACCCATAATTTACAAAGTTAAACTGTATACTATACTAGGTAAATCACACTGAAATATTATCTCTAGTACCAGCCTCTACCCTGACTTCCAGACTAGTTGTTTTCAGCTGTTTAACCAACACCCCTACTTGGTTGTCTAACAGGCATCTCATACTTAACAAAGACAAAGTAGAACACCTGATTACCCCTTCTAAACCTGCTTCTCCCACCCCAGCTTGCCTTGCCCATTTCAGTCAATGTACCACCAGAACTCAGGCCAAAAATCCTGAAGTCATCCTTGACTAATTTTTCTCAAAACCCAATCCATTGGCCCCATCTTACCTCAAAATATCTCCCTGTGGTGGGCAGCCTCTAAGATGGCCTCCAATGATCCCCACCTCCTGGTATTCACACTCTTGTGTAATCCTCTCCCCTTAAGTGTGGGCTGGACTTACTGACTCAGAAGCAGAAGTATGGGATGTCACTTCCAAGATGAGATTTAAAAAGACTGTGGCTTCCATCTTGGATGTTTTCTCTCGCTCTCCTTGTAACTGTCCTGGGGGAAGCCAGATGCCATGTCATGAGGCAGCTCTGTGGAGGGGCCCATGTGAGTGCATTTGGAAGCAAACCTTCTGAAGCCTGTGTACAACCACGTAAGTTTGGAAGCAGATCCTTCCCAAGTCAAGTCGTTTGATGACTGCAGCCCTGGACAACACCTTGACTGCAGCTTTGTGAAAGACCCTGAGCCAGAGGCACCCAGCTAAGCTACACTTGAATTCCTGACCCAGAGAAACTGTGAGATAAATGTTTATTAGGTCACTAAATTCGGGGTAATCTGTTGCACAGCAATAGATAAATACAATCTCAAGTCAGATCACTTCTCACTACTTGCACCACCAGCACCCTAATCCAAGCCTCCTTCATCTCCTGCCCAGTCAACCACATACCTCCTGCCTAAATGATCTGCCTGTTTCCACACTGGCCCCCTTCCTCTATTCTTTACACAGCAACCACAGAGTGCTTTTAAAATGTAAAACATGTGATACAAGTTATCATTAGTAACAGGACAAATCAAAATCTGGTGCCACCTAACAAAATGCAACAAGAAACATGGCATCATTTCTGTGACATTCCTGCCAAAGATGTATAGCCTGAATCTAGTCATTAGGAAACATCTAAGAAACCCATACTGAAAGATATTCTACAATACAATTTCTTATAATTTTCAAAGTCAAGGTCAGGAAAATCAAGGAAAAGCTGAGAAACTGGTTCGGAATGAGGGAGACTAAAGAGACATGAGAACTATAAACAATGAGTGATTAGAGCCTCTTGTTAGGACAAATGACAAAACTTGAATGGGTCTGAAGATCAGACAGTAATGATCTATCACTATTAATTTTCTGATTTTGATGGTTATATTGTGGTTATCTCAATGACTGCTAACCAAAAGGTCAGCAGTTCAAAACCACCAGCAGCTCAGCAGGAGAAAGATGTGGAGTCTGCTTCCACAGAGATTTACAGCCTACGGGGCTGCTATGAGTTGGAAGTGACTTGATGACAGTGACTTTGGTTTTTTTAACTGTGGTCATACAGGATAAAATTCTTATTTCTAGGAATTACACACTAAAGTACTCAGGAGTGACAGGGCATCATTTTGGCAACTTACTTTCAAATGATTCAGGTACTTCTAACTCTTCTATAATAAGTCTGGGGTTGTTTCAAATGTTTAAAAATGTGAATCAGACCATTCCACCTTACCTTACAGTGACTTTCCAAGAAATTTAGAAAAAAAGCCAAAGTACTTATCAGGGCTTACAAGATCTACATGGCCTGGGCCCTAGCTCTTTCTCCTACCTCATTTCTTAACATCTTCCCCTCACTCACTCCATTCCAGCCAAACTGGCCTCCCTGCTGTTTTTCAAACACACCAAGCAATACATCTCAAACATACATGGCTTTTGCATCTGCGGTTCCTTTGGCCTGGAGTTCTTTCCTTCTAGCTTCTTTTCTCCCCTTTTCTAGGTCTCTCCTCAAAGAAGCCTTCCCTAAACCCTGTATAAAATAGCCTCCTCCCTACTCCCACCCACTGCTCTCTCTTATGACTCCCAGCTACATAGTATCTTCCTTCCAGTTACTGTTACCTAAAATATATACTGGAGTCCCTACATCCTGCAGTTAATGCACTTGACTGCTAACTGAAATGGTGGAAGTAAGTCCACCCAGAGGCACCTGAGAAAGAAGGTCTGGTGATCTACTTCTGAAAAATTAGCCACTGAAAACCCTGTGGAGCACAATTCTACTCTGACACGTATGGGGTCACCATGAGTCAGAATCGACTCGACAGCAACTGGAAAAAACAAATATATATATGCACATGCACACGCGCACACACGCGCGCACACACACACAGCATATTTGTTTTTCTGTCTCCCTCTTAAGGGCAAGGACTTTATTTGATTCACTGTTGCATCCCCAGTGCCTACAATAATTCTTGGTATCTGGTAGGTAATCAACAAAGTTATCTGAATGAATAAAGAGGACAGATTGTATTTGTTATTCATTACCCTACATGTAAGATAATTCCCAGCTCTCTAATTAAAGATAAATCAACACAACTTCACATTTATTGATGGATCAAATGAAAGGTTAGAGTTCACAGATTGAGAATTCCACAATGTATTACACTCAGCAAGAAGTGTTTGAGAAACAAACAGCTGAGCTTATCCAACACCACTTCTTCCCTCAAAGACTGACCAAACACCTTTAAACTTCTCTTACAGTAAGGAGCATCAAAGGCACTCAGCACTTAGAAATCTCCTCTCCACAAAGAAATCCAGCTTTGTATCTTCAATTGCCCTCAGGTACCTGCTAGACTGATCTTATCTTCTACAGCTCTCAGCTTCTTCTTCATGTGATCTCAGATCATATAAAAAGACTTGCATGGCTGAATAGTGCTTTTATCTTTTAAGAATTTTTACTATCTTATAATTTTAAATGCGTTTTATCTCACAAAATTTCAACTGGTATTCCCCATCCCCAAAATATGGACCCTCATGTTAGATAAGTGTTTTGAAGGTGATGGACCTCAAACTGAACAAGATAGCCCACATGCCTTCCATATCCTTCCAGAACAATCAATCAAAAAACAGGAGGACACTTCAGCTCCTAAAGCCCATGTTCCACTATGAGACTTAGGTCTCCAATAGTCCCCTGATACATAGAATGCTCCTTTAGAGAAAGGTGATAGCTCTAAATATAAAATCACAGCTTCTCAGACCTTAAAAAAACAGTAGATTATTATTTCCCATTACAAAGAGCACAAAATCAGCAGCCCCAAATGCTGCGTGAGAAAGCTCCTAATCAGTGTTGCTTTCTCATGTTAAGAACCAATGAGCTTTATATAAAGACATTATCTAATGTCATGGTCAAACTTTATCACTGACGTGGGTCAATACTCCCAATTAGTTCAAGTAATAGACAAGAGTTGAAAACTGGCAGTTTGTGGGTGACATCTTATAAATATGTTTTGCTTAGCTAGCACAGTATTTTTTAAAACTGCTCTGTCTGACAGGGTAGCCTAATGAATTTAAATAAAATTAAAAATTCGTTTCTTCATTTGTGCTGCTCACATTTCAAATGCTCAGGGTCACAAGTGCTAGCAGCAGATAATAGAATATTTCCATTAGCTCATAAAGTTCTATAGAGTATGCTGTATTTAAATTGACAAATTGTCAACATTTAAAAAACAAGAAATCCCACAAACTTCCAGCTTCTCTTGAAAAACTAATCTAGAAACTCTAGGCTGAATTCTGACCTGATGGAACTGGGGGAACTAAATAGGGCTGTTATAGATTAAACTGTGTCCCCAAAAAATATGCGTTGTAAATCCTAACACCTATAACTGTGGTTATAATCCCATTTGGGAATGGTTTTCTTTGTTATGTTAACGAGACAGTATTAGTAAAAGGGTGTGTCTTAAATCAATCTCTTTTGAGATATACAAAATCAGATTAAGTAAGCAAGCAAGCAAGCACAAACAGAGGGGAAGATACATGCCACATGACTGTCAAGGAACCTAGGAACAGAAGCTGAAAAGAGACAAGGACCTTCCCCTAGAGCAGAGAGAGAGCCTTACCCTAGAGTTGGCACCCTGAATGCAGACTTCTAGCTTCCTAAATTGTGAGAAAATAAATTTGTTTGTTAAAGCCACCCACTTGTGGTATTTCCGTTATAGCAGCACTAGATAACTAAGACAGGCTACTATCCTTTTTGACAGAGAATGTGCTCTCTTCTTCACTGTAGTCCCCACTGCTCCCTATTTCTTATATCCGCACTTCACTTACTTTTGATACATGCCTGGATTTTAGATAGGAAAGACAGGAAGCAAATATTCTGGGATGATCCCAGTTTCTACTCAGTACAGTAGAACTATTTCTGATTATCAAGTTCAACTAAAATGTCACAGCCAATCTATAGTTTTTTGGTGAAATTTTCTAGACCAACAGAAAAGGATCTCTAGAATTTAACTGTATATCTCCCATAAGCAACCTACCAAGGATATATAAGTACTTTGCTTTGAAATATTTTATACAAAATTTGGTAATTTAAATGAGCACTGAAGATTTTACTTCAAAATATATTATTACAAAATAAAAATTTTTATACCTAAAGTATTTTAAAGGAGCCCTGGTGACACAAAGGTTAAGTGCTCAGCTGCTAACCAAAAGGTTGGTGGTTTGAACCCACCCAGCAGCTCCATGGGAGAAATATCTGCTCCTGTAATGATTACAGCCAAGAAAACCCTAAGAGTCACTATGAGTCTAAAGCTTACAGCCAAGAAAACCCTAAGGGTTGCTATGAGTTGGAAATCCACAAGATAGCACCTAACAACAACAAAGGTATTTTAGAGCTCTCATTTTACAGAAACTTTTTACAGGAAACTAAGCCCCAGAGAGGTTAAGGAACTTGTTTAAAGTCAAACTGCCAGATAAGATCAGAGCCAGAGTTCTTGCGGCTACACTGTCACTGCCTTTCCCCCGCACAGTCAGGTGATACTGTGGCATACTATTTTTTTCCAAAAGACAGCCACACTACTATAAACTCCAATATATAATATGATGTTGACACACCTCCATCAAGATGGGAGTTCTACATTTCCTTCCACTGATCTTGGGCAGAACTTTGTAATTGCCTCAACCATTGGAATCTGGGAGAAGTGATACTGGATGATCTCTGAAAATAAGTCAGAAAAGGGAAAGTGGCTTCTACCTGACTCACCTTCTTGAGGCACTTGCCTGAGGAAGCCCAGGCCACATGAGGGTATTCCAACCCACAGCCCCAACTCTGACCCTAGCCAACAGCTACCATCAACTGCCAGACACCAAATGAACAAGTCTTCATATTATTTCAGCATCCAGCCTTTGAGTCTTCCAGCTGTGGCTCTGGACATAATGGAGCAAAGATAAGTCATCCCTGTTGTGTCTTGTCTGAGCTCCTGACCCACAAAAATCATGAGATAATTTAGTGTTAATCCACTAAATTTCAAGTAACTTGCTACACAGTCATCAAAACTGGAACAGATGTTTTCAGAAGAATACCACTGACTACCTTACACGCAGATATTCAATAAGTATTTGTGTAATGAAACAAATATTGACGAGTCAAATAAAATGGTGACTTAGCTTACCATTCAGGGGGCACCATGCTTCCATCCACGTCCCAGAATGTGTTTTTGCCATTCATTTCAGTAGTATATATAACCCATCGGTGACGGCCTATGTTGAAAGATCAGCATTTTGAAAGATGTGAGAAATAAAGACAACTTTTCCTAAAAACCATAATTGCAGGCTTTTTAAAGAAAAGAAACTTTTTTTTTTTTAAAACTAAGAAAAGACTTCTTTGTGCTCTTACATATGAGAAATGTTAAAGGACTAATATCCTGGGTGTGTTAGTGAAGACACATTCCAGGAAGTGCATGGCAAACTTTTACCAGCAATCTGGACACCACTACAGGAGAGTCTCTCACCAGGGACTGAAACAACTCCCTGCCCTGGGTGGGGCTGTGGCCTTTCCCACAGTGGTGAACCGCTGCTTCTCACCTAGCCCCTGCAAAGGACTAGCAGAGAGGATAGGGAAATGTGTTCCCAGTAGCTCAAGGTATTCAGAAAAAAAAGTGCTCCTCCTAAGACGTGGGCAGAAGAAATGTATTCCTAGCAATCAAACTTGAATTATATGTTTCCAGAGAAATCTTTTTACATGATCACATCAGATTCTCTTGGAAACTGGTGAATTATACATAATAAGTAAACATTAAAAATGATAGATAAGTAGGGTAGGTCATGTCATCAAAATAGCACGGCTGCATTCTTTATTTGACAAATTTCTGTGGGATAGTTGGGGGCATAACTACTATTTACAAAACTGCTTCTACAGGGTGAAAATGCATTTTGAGTTCCAAGTAACTAACCTGTCCTTGAATGGACAAGTACCTGGGTTCCAATCAAAGTTTTGTCACTTATTATCAGTGGATATTAGGCAAATTTATGAGCCTCAGATTCTTTATCTATTAAAAGTGGATGATTATATCTATGTCTTAGAGATGCTGTGAAAACTGAATAAAAATATTATTTAACTCAGCATCTGGCATGTAAGTGCACAATAAATGTTAATTCCTTCTCTCCCTTTCTCACTGTCTCCTAACCCCCCAAACGTGGAATACTGAACTAGTGTCCATAACAGACTCTGAACTTTTAAGCAAAAGGTGATCTTCATTTACTTTATAGGGTTTCCTAGGTAAACATATAAACAACAAATCAGCTAATGCTATTAAGGAGAACTCAACCTTGAGAATAGATAGCTAAAAGTTCCCCCCAATGGGGCAAGCAAATGGGAAGGGCAGATAGAACAAAGGTTTCAGAGAGTTAGGCCATGACGACAGCGCTGGGCCTTGACAATCTTGCAATACATACCAAAATTTAAAATGTGCATTCTCATACTTAGCAATTTCACTTCCAGGAACTTATTCTTAGAATATGTGAACAAATAAACGCAGATGTAGTTACAAACAAATACACTGCAGCACTGTTTCTAACAATAAAAAGATGTAGGCAATCTAAATGTCAATACAGAAGTGATTGAAAAATAATGGTTCATCCATACAGTGCAATATTGTGTAGCTATTAAAAAGAATGCTGTGAAAAAAATTTAAATAAGAAAACACATCAATCAACTGAATAAAAAAGAACGCTATAGATCCACTTACTAATATGGAAAACTGGTCTGATTTTTAAGTAGAAATATTTCAGCTTATGAACAATATGAATGATATAATTCCATAATTAAAAAAAAAGTAGGTTTATATATTCATTAAAGAATGGGAAAAAAAATATTAAAAGAAGGTAAAATTATAAGGGGAGGAGACTTTCATTTTTTACTTCATATACTAATTTCAATGGTTTACAAGGGCATGTATCATTTTTAAAATTAGCAATAATAAAGATATTTACATTTTGAGGAAGAAAAGAAGGGACGAGAGGAAAAATAATGTTACAGTTTGCAACAACGAAGTGGTGAGGTAGAAAGAATATATTGGCTTAAGGCTCTGCCACTAACTAGCTGTACTATTTGTTTCAGCCCTTTAGGTTAAAACATCTCCTTGAACCTCAGTTTCTTCAGCTACAAAACAACCATTTTTAGATAATCTCTTAAAATCTGCTGCAGGCCTAAAATTTTATGAGTTGTACAAGTATTAAAAAATATAATGGTTAATAGAATACTTAAGGTATTGCTATTTACCTCTAGTAGACCAACTTGCATCCGACCCAACCACACATGGGAGAAATTCTTAACTTAATGACTCAGTTTCTCCATCTGTAAAATGGAGAAAACTAAAACACCCACCTCAAGGAGACGCTGCAGATTAAAGCAGATAATGTATGTTATGTCCTAGCACAGAACCTAGCACAAGGTAAGCACTCAAGAAACGCTAGGTCATTATTATTTCACATAATACATTTGTCCCCTGGAAGGAGATCTATTTTTTCCTCCCTTGACTCTTCATCTCAATCAACAGAGAATTTCTGTACTATCATAAAAGCAACAAATGTGCCTGATAAAAAAATTCAACAGTTCAAGAAGATAGTAATACATATATATATTTTTTGAGTACTTATTATGTATCACGGAGCCCTAGTGGCACGGTGGTTAAGCATTTGGCTGCTAACCTAAAGGTTAGCAGTTCGAATCCATCAGCCGCTCCTTGGAAACCCTATCAGGCAGTTCTACTTTGTCCTACTGAATTGCTATGAGTCGGAATCAACTCAATGGCAATGGGTTTGGTTTTTGGTTTTATTATATATCATGGAAGCAGCAGTCTAGAAATCAAATGGCATATTGCATTGGGCAAATCTGCTGCAAAAGACCTCTCTAAAGTGTTAAAAACCAAAGATGTCACCTTGAAAACTAAAGTGTGCCTGATCCAAGCTATGGTGCTTTCAATCGTCTCATATGCATGCAAAAGCTGGACAATGAATAAGGAAGACTGAAGAAGAAATGATGCCTTTGAATTATGGTGTTGGAGAAGAATATGGACTATACCATGGACTGCCAGAAGAATGAATAAATCTGTCTCAGAAGAAGTATAGTCAGAATGTTCCTTGGACATGAGGACAGTGAAACTCCATCCCTAGAGAAGGACATCATGCTGGGTAGAGATTCAGTGGAAAAACAGGAAGACCCTCAATGATATGGACTGACACAGTGGTTCCAACAACAGGCTCACACATGGCAATAACTGTGAGGATGGTGCAGGACAGGGCAGCGTTTCCTTCTGCTGTACGTAGGTTCACTATGAGTCAGAACCAACTTGACAGCACCTAACAACAACAACATTATGAACCAAGCATTAGGCCAGTTCTAAATTAAGGGTAATTTTTGCCTCCAAGGGGACATTTGGCAATGTCTGGAGACGTTTTTGGTTGTCACAACTGATGGTGGGGGTGTTGTTATTCACATCTAGTGGGCAGATGTCAGGGATGCTGCTAAACATCCTACAATGCATAGGACAGCCACCACAACAAAGAATTATCTGGTCCAAAATGTCAATAATGCTGAGCTTGAGAAAAATGTGGAAAAGCTTTTTCCATTCACTTTCTTTTTTAAAAATACAACCTTATGAGGAAAATATTATTGTTGTTTCTACTTGATAGATGAGGAAACTGAGGTTTACAGTAGTTACTTAAGTTGCTGTTCAAAGCTATAAAGTGGAGGGCAGAATGTCAATCCTATACTATTTAACTGTACCACTATTAAGTTTCTTGTGTATCATTCCAAAAATTTTATATGCACATAAATGCATTATTTATTTCCTCCCTCCAAAGGATTCCAAACATTGTTCTGCAGCTGGATTTTGTTCATGTTACATGTATCTTCAACAAAAGTGCAACTCATTAGTATTTGACTGATACACACTAATATTGCTTTTAGAATTTACTATTAAAACAATGCTGCCATGGATGTCTTCATAGATCTCTTCTTGTATACTTTTGCAAGAATATTTATTTGTAGGATGAATTCTTTCAGAAGTAGAAGTGATGGGATAAAGATACATGCAATGTAAATTTTGACAGATATTATCAAATTGTCCTCCAAAAAGAATGCAGTAATATATTTATTCCTATGGCCTTTCCCCACATTGAGATTTATCAGACAGGCAGATATTTCAAAATTTGATACGTGAGAAAAAGGTAACATTGTTTTTACAGTTGTAGTTCTTTAATTACAAGTGATGATGATGATCTTATCATGTATTTATCGGTCATTAATATTTCTTTTTCTGTGAATTAACTTTTTCTATTTTCCTACCGAATTTTTCATCCTTTTCCAAATGCTTTGTAAAAGCTCTTTGTATATTATGGAAAACAGATTTAATCCCTCCACCCCAATACGGTACTCACCAAAAAACTGCTTGTTGTCTTCATAATATTTGTTTCCATATTTGTCTTCTCCCACTAATGTACCAACCCTCACATCATTTGTCCTGTTAATGCCCAAAAGAAAACAGTTTTAGAATGAGTGATACTTTCTTCAAGTCAAAAACAGAAATGAGTATACCAACTTTCAGACACAAAGGCTACTGTGCCAACTAGAAAAATGAGGAGATGCTGAGATGGTCACTGGTTGTACACTTTTGGCCTTCATCTCCCGGCTCATACCACCCAATGCTGAAGAATCACCTTTCTGGTAACAGCGCTGGAATTCCAGTTCCTGTTGCCCCAGTATCATGCAGACAGTATGATGGGAAACGATGAACATACTCAACTGATGTGACAAACTACACTAACTATACGGAAACAATATCTTCAAACTATAGGACTACTTTTATCTACCATCTCTGTGCCATGAGACACTGGAGTTAGCAAAACCTTGAGGAAATCAGGAAGCCAGTGTATTTCGTCTTCTTAAAACAGTATGTCTCTTGACTCCTTCATTCGACCCTGGGACTCCAACTCAGTTTCCGCGGACGATGCTTCTCGTCAGACTGAACGAATGTCAGGGCTAGTACGGACCGGTTAACCTCCCACTTTACAGAGGAGGAAACTGAAGGCCAGTAAAGGGAAAACATTTTCCCAAGTTCACACAGCGAGCGTCTGGCAAAGTCCACCACTCTCCAGTACGAGGGGCAGAGGGGCATGCCAAATCCCCTCGTCCGCATGTCACAGTTCGTCTCTACAGCTGGCTTCGGTCCTTTCCTGATGAGACCCCTGGAAAGAGACTTCGCCCCAGCCCTGGAGCCCGGCAGAAGGCAGAGACTGGGTCAGTCGTCCTTGACAGGAGCCGCGGATTCCTCAAGGTGACTCAAACCCAGCCCCTTTCCAAAAAACCTGCCAGGCCAAGTCCAGCCCCAGAGGCCTAGAGCCTGGCTCTAGACGCCTACCTGAAAAGAACTCGTAAATAGCCACGGAGGCCGCCGTGGCCGCTAATCTGCTGCAGCCCGCGTTTCACGACCTGCAAGTACTCCATCTTGTCCCGCAGGCCCAGCCTCTCGGGTGCGCCGTGTAAAACCCACCGGCCGGAAGCGGACTCTCAGCGGCCGGGAGCCGGGGATCAGAAGGTTCCGAGGCGCAGGCGCGTATTCCGTGAAGTTAGCGCTGCGCATGCGCGAGATTGGCGCTCGTCTGCGCGACCTCTTTTGGGTTTCCAGAGTAAGAACCAATGTTTCCGGCCCCCACCCCGGAAAAAAAGAAAACGCGTCCAGAAGGCGGGGGAAAGATCACCTGGTGCAGATTTGTCAGAGGGCAGTTTCCGGCTTTGGCGGAGGGATCAGTTTTCTTATCTAAAGTGCCTTTTTTTTTTTTTTTTTTGGTAGAATATATTCTTGAGCCTTTTGTCTTTCAAAAAGCCACGTAGGAGATAAACCTTCCCTCTTATTTACCTGGACATAGACTTGCAGGTTCAAAATAATTTTCTCAGAACTTTGAAGTCATTACTCCATCAGCCTCTAATATACAGTTGATGACAACGTTGATGCCAATCGGATTCCTGTTCCTTCGCAACAAACTTTTGTACCTCTTGAGATTTTTCTTTCTTTGCCCCGAAATTTTATGAGTATTTACGGCTTTTTTTTTTTTTTTGGTTGTTGTTGATCCTTGTTGGAATTCAGCATGATTATTCACTTTAGAGATGTGTGATTCTTAGTTAAGGAATTTTTTTTCTAATAATTAGCCCCCTCCATTTTCTGTTTCTTCTTTCTAAGATCTATTAGGCGAGCCCTGGTGGTGCAGTGATTAAGAGTTCAGCTACTAACCATACGGGTGGGCAGTTCAAATCCACCAGCCACTCCTTGGTAACCCCATGGAGCTACTATGTGCTATAGGGTTGCTATGAGTTGGAATCCAGGGGTTTGGATTTTTTTGGTACCGTCTGAATGGATCCTTTTAGCTTTATCTGCATATTTTCCATTTCTGTCTTTGTGCTCTACATTCTGAGCCATTTTTTCAACTTTATGTATCAATTCATCAATTTGTTCCTTGTCTAAGTCCATTCTATTTAATCTTGACAGATGATTTACGTTTCAACCCTGGTGTTTTTAAGGACTCGTTCTTGATCTCGGATTGCTCTTTTGCATCTTGTTCTATTTTTTGTCATTAGCTTGATATTAGTATTGTTGTTACAGAGCCGAAGAAAGCTAAATAGATACACAGAATTCATTTGGATAAGACGTTGCCCTGCTCATAACAACAATATGAAAAGAAGGTAGCATTCTTTTAGCCAGCAAAGAAACTAATAAATAATACAGTGGTCTTGGCAGAGATGTAAGACTCCTTGTTCCAGAATAAGTTCCATGAGGGTAGGGACATTGTTTTGTTCACTGCTATGTCCCTAACAATGACCCGATGGCACAATGGTTAAGACCTTGGCTGCCAACCTAAGGGTTGGCTGTTTGAACCCCCCAGCCTCTCTGAGAGAGAAAGATGTGGCAGTCTTCTTCTGTAAAGATAACAGCCTTGGAAATCCTATGGGGCAGTTCTACACTGTCCTGTAGGGCCACTATGAGTCAGAATCAACTTGATGGCAATGGGTTTGGTTTTTTTGGTATGTCCTTGATACCTAAAAAAGGCTGGCACACGGTAGACTCCTCGTAAGTATTTATTGAATAAATGATTGGTATCAATGTGTCTTTAGAGCCAGATGGGATGATTCTAAAATGCTGTAAGAAAGCCAAAGAAAATGCAGTCTACCCAAGCAGTAAAAAAGTAATAAGTTACTATTTCAGTGGTGATTGTAGACGTCTGAGAGTACAAGAATTAGCTAATGTTATATCATGAACCTAGGGATATAGGCCATGTCACCAACTCATCCAAGGAATATGGGGACTCTGTTTTATCTGTAGTGACTGCAAGGGAGATCTCAAATTTCTCAGTCAGTTTAAGAAAAACGTTGTCCTGGATGTCTGCAGCCCAATTGTCTTATCCCAGCTAAAATCTCTGGCTGCTAAGCAACTTCAGTCCACCAAAAGTGGTAAATTCCAATTTCGGGGGTATGGTAAAATTGTTTCCTTAGCCTGACCACCATGAGCAAGGCACCAATGTCACCAAGCATGCAGACTGTGGGAACAGAGTGCTACACTGAAGCCTGGTATGGACACAACACCCTCCCCCTGCCACCCACCAGACTGCCATGACCCACTGGCTACCTCAAGCCCGGGGTGCTTTCAGGCCTGGGCATTCCTGGTTCGACGGACCTCCAAACTCATCCAAACTCCCCCAGACTCATCAGTGCCATAGCAGCTTTCTCGAAGTCTGCACAAACTGTGCCCAGTGTGATACAGAGACTCCCAAGGACAGGGACCTGCAGCGCAGAAGAAGACGGCAAGGGCAGTGACAATACTTAACTGCCAGCATTCCTTGGACCATCATGGCCAACAACCACAGGGGCAGAAGCAGTTTGGGTGGGTTACCAGAAAGGACATACGAACAGAGCTCAGAAGAGAAGCCAGTAAAAAGACAGGACCAGTCTGTCCAAGTCCTTTTAGTTATCTAGTGCTGCTATGACAGAAATACCACAAATGGATAGCTTTAACAAACAGAAATTTATTCTCTCTCAGTCTAGTAGGCTAGAAGTCCAAAATTCAGGGTGTCAGCTCCAGTAGGCTTTCTCTGTCAGCTCTAGGGGAAGGTCCTTGGCATCAATCTTCCTGTGGCCTAGAAGCTTCTCAGCGCAGGGACCCTCGGTGAAAAGGACGTGCTATGCTCCCAGTGCTGCTTTCTTGGTGGTATGAGATCCCCGTCTCTCTGTTCCCTTCTCTTTTATATCTCAAAAGAGATTGGCTTAAGACACAATCTAATCTTGTAGATTGTGTGCTGTCGCATTAACTGGCTCTAATCCTGCCTCATTAATATCATAGAGGTAGGATTTACACCACATAGGATAATCACATCAGATGACAAAATGGTGAGCAATCACACAATACTGGAGATCATGGCCTAGTCAAGCTGACACATTATTTCTGGGGGACACAATTCAATCCATGACATCCTCATTGTGAAAGATGACCATTTCTTTGAATTAGATGAAACCCATTTGCTGTCAAGTGGATTCCAACTCATAGCAACCCTACAGGACAGGACAGAACTGCCCCATAGGCTTTCCAAGGCTGTAATCTTTACAGAAGCAGACTATCACATCGGTCTCCGCAGAGTTGCTGGTGGGTCTGAACTGCTGACCTTTTGGTTAACCACTGTGACAACAGGGACTCATTTGAATTAGATGGAATGCACTACATTAGATCTTTCTCTTCGAGGCTATCAGGGACAAGGAAGTCATTACCATGCCCACTGATTAGAAAAGGAAACTCATCTTGATGGACTTCACGTCGAGATACATGTACAACCAGGAATCAGTTGATTGTGTTGGAGATTATGATAAACCATTTACCATTTTTTCATGGAGAAGTGGGTCTGAACAAAAGACCACAGGTATCCAGATATGGAGAGAAGTCTCTCTTATGAATACAACTGATGGTAAAAAGGTTGCAGTGTTGTTATGGTGTCTTGGTCATCTAGTGCTGCTATAACAGAAATACCACGAGTGGATGGCTTTTAACAAAGAGAAATTTATTCTCTCACAGTCTAGTAGGCTACAAGTCCAAATTCAGGGCATTGGCTCCAGGAGAAGGCTTTCTCTTCTCAGCTCTGGAGGAAAGTCCTTCTCATCAGTCTTCCCTTAGTCTGGGAGCATCTCAGTGCAGGAACCTCAGGTCCAAAGGACCCACTCTGCTCCCATGCTGCTTTCTTGGTGGTATGACGTCCCCCCCCCCCCTGCTTGCTTCTCTTTCCTTTTATCTCTTTTAAGATAAAAGGTGGTGCAGGCCACACCCCAGGTTAACTCCCTTTACATTGGATCAGGGATGTGAGTCTAGTAAGGGTGTTACAATCCCACCCTAATCTTCTTTAACATAAAATTACAATCACAAAATGGAGGACAACCACACAGTAATGGGAATCATGGCCAGCCAAATTGGTACACACGTTTTCTGGGGGACATAATTCAATCCATGATAGATGGATACTCAGGAAACCTTTGATAGTCAACTTTGAGAGATTCAGCCACGGTATTTGTCCTTAGCACGATGATCAGTTCAATAGAGGTATGTAACTTAACCCAAAATGTCCAAGATGATCTTCAGCACCTCCAGCTTTTCACTGAGTGTGACAGACTGGCAATGGAGGAAACCAGGGCCTTGAACCAGTTTGTACCAGTTCAGTTATGCCAACCAAGTGAATCCAGAACAGACACGAATTTTTACAATTTCAGTGACCTGACACAATAACTGGAATGGGAAAAATTACGAGTCAAAGCCCTGGAAGGGGAGACTCAGAAGAGGCATAAGGAGCTCTTTCAGGAGCCTGATTCATGAGACTGGATCATTGGCAAGACTGTGGAGAGTAACACACATTCAAAGTGACGCAGCTGGCCGCCATCTTTGAACAAGGCACCACTGTTACTGAGTCTGCTCAAAATTCGATGGTCAAGAGATTTGGTTGCTATGCAATGTGTAGCTCCCCTTGTTTTCTAACAGGGAGATTAGGTTTCTAGCAGGGATTCCACCTGTATTTTTTCCTGTTCTGGTACACCAAAATTTTAAAAATTCAGGTCTGTTCCAGTTTTGCTTCTTTGGCCATGACTGAACCAGGAAGAACTGGTTTGAAGCCCTGGAGGAAACATTCTGGAAGCCATTTCAAACTGAACGTGTTCAGTTTTGTATAAGAAAAGCAAACAAAAATAATAAAAGGAAATAAGAAGAGGAAGCAGAAGAAGGAACAACAAGAAAAAACATAGCTTCTAAGAATAGAACAGTCTAGACTAGGGGCAGCAGGAGGTGGCAAGCCACCAGACATCTACTGATTGCCCTAAAAGTGGGTGTAACAGTTCTAAAAGACTCATCTAATATCTAGAGTTGGGGCAGAACACATGAGAAGTGGAGAACATCACTGGAGAAACACAGACTGATGTTGTAATATATTATGGGAAAGGTGGAGAAGGCAAAACCATGCTATGCATTTTTACATTCTACAGTCTAACAAAGAGATTGCTGGAAGTAAAGCAGAACATGGAGGAAGGAGGAGGAAAAGTTCCAGACAGCAATTCAGATAGCCTGTGACCTACAGAGATTTGCTGTAAGATGTACTATCTCTTGAACCCTAAAAATAGTAGGGAGAAATATGCACAAGACAAAAGAAAATAAATCTTGTAAAAGAATATTAGAAATAGCAAATAAGCATAGAATTTCAAACTGTCTTCCTCTCCTTTGCCCAAATTAATTTTGTACAAATACGTCACCCATTCAAAATAAGGTTGAGTAATAAATGGAAATGAGTCAAGGACTTAAATGTAGAAGCTAAAAAAATGAAAAAGGATAAACATTAGAAAAAAGGAGACGAGAAGCATATATTGTTAGAGGAATTACTTCAAAAAAAAAAAAGGACTAAACTTTCACACACATGGTTTAAAAACAACAGAAAACATATGCTCTCTTAAAAAAGGGGGGAAGGGTGGAGGGGGCTTAAAGAGAGAGAAGGCAATAGTAGAGGGTAAAAATTTGATTGGATTATAAAGAAATGGACGAGAAAAATTAACATTGCAGAGATCAAGGACATATATTGTTGTTAGGTGTCATCAAGTCGGCTCCAACTCATAGTGACCCTATGTACAACAGAATGAAACAATGCCCGGTCCTGCGCCAGCCATCCTTACAATCGTTGCTATGGTTGGCACCCATTGTTGCAGCCACTGTGTCAATCCATCTCATTGAGTATCTCCCTCTTTTTCACTGACCTTCCACTTTACCCAACATGATATCCTTCTCCAGTGACTGGTCCCTCCTGATGATGTGTCCAAAGTAAGCGAGACAAAGTCTCACCATCTTTGCTTCTAAGGAGCATTGTCGCTGTATTTCCTCCAAGAAGGATCTGTTAAAGCTTTTCTGGCAGTCCACGGGATATTCAATATTCTTCGCTAACACCACGATTCAAATGGATCAATTCTCCTTTGGTCTTCCTTTCTCATTATCCAAATTTCACATGCTTATGAGGCAACTGAAAATACCACGGCTTGGGTCAGGCGCACCTTGGTCATCAAAGTGACATCTTTGCTTTTTAACACTTTAAAAAGTCTTTGCAGATTTTCCCAATGCAATACATTGATTTCTTAACTGCTGCTTCCATGAGCACTGACTGTTGATCCAAGCAGAATGAAATTCGATGTTTGGATTCACCCAAATATTTATCATTTCTCCTAATTACTACTTCTTCATTGAGGACGACCCTCAACGAGATGGATTGACACAGTGGCTGCAACAATGGGCTCAAACATAACGATTGTGACGATGGCAGAGGACTAGGCTAGTGTTTCGTTCTGTTGTACACAGGGTCACTGAGTCGGAACTGACTCGATGGCACCTAACAACAACAACAGCTGGGGTTATTTTCCTTCTGCTTTATGTTCTTCCTTTAGAATTATTTTAAATATTTTCTTGGAGCAATTGCTCAGGTTGCTTATCTTTCTTGAAGAATATTTTCACTGGATATAGGTCAGCTGTTTTTATTCAAAATACTGGATATAACATTCCTCTTGCCTCTGGCCTCTACTGTTACTTTTGAGAAGTCAGCGGAAAATTTATCACTCCTTTGAAAACAAAATCATATCCCTAGCTGTTTTTAAGATTTTTTTCCCCCCTTTGATCTTGGCTGTTCTCTATTTTCACTAGTACATATCTAGCTTTTTAACAATTTACCCTACTTGAATTGGTAAAGTGGTATCTTTCACTGATTCTCAAAAATCATCAGCCACTACTGTTCAATTATTTCCTCTGAAAGACTCATTCTCTCTCCTCCACTTCTACACTGCATTTAAATCTTCCCACTGTGGCAACTTTGTCTTTTTATTGTACTTTAGGTGAAGGCTTACAGAATACTGTCTCATTAAACAATCAGTACACATACTGTTTTATGACATTGGTTAACAACCCCACAACATGTCAACATGCTCCCTTCTCGGCCTTGGAGGACCTTTTTTTTTTTGGTGAAAATATACATAGCCAAACATCCACCATTTCAAAAATTTCTACATGTACAATTCAATGACATCGATCACGTTCTTCCAGTTGTGCTGCTATTCTCACATTAGATGAAGGTTTACAGAAAAAAAGTTTCTCATTATAAAGTTAGTACACATACTGCCCTATGACAATGGTTAAGAACCCCACTACATGTCAACACTGTCCTTACTCAACCTTAGGTACCCTATCACCAGCTTTCCTGTCCCCTTCAGCCTTCTAGTCCTTGTCCCTGGACTACTGTGCCTCATTAGTCCTGTTTTGTTTTATGGGGCTGTCCAATCCCTGGCTGAATGGTGAACATCGGGAGTGACTTCACCACTAAGCTAAAAGGGTGTCTGGGGGCCAGACTCTCGGGGTTTCTCCAGTCTCTGTCAGGCCAGTAAATCTGGTCTTTTTTTGTGTTACAATTTTGTTCTACATTCTTCTCCAGCTCTGTCCAGAAACCTCTGTTGTGATCCCGGTCAGAGCAGTCAGTGGTGGTAGCCAGGCAACATTTAGCTATACTAGACTCAGTCTGGTGGAGGCCTTCGTAGGTGTGGTCCATTAGTCCTCTGGACTCATCATTTCCTTGTATCCTGTTGTCTTCATTCTCCCTTGCTTCTGAAGGGATGAGACCAGTGGAGTATCTTAGATGGCTGCTCACAGGCTTTTAAGACACCAGATGCTACTCACCAAGGTAAAATGTAGAATATTGTCTTTATAAACTGTGTTATGCCAATTAAGCTGGATGTTCCATGAGACCATGGTCCCCACAGCACTCCGCCCAGCAATTCAGTACCTCAGGGAGTTTGGATGTGTCTATGGAGCTTCCATGACCTTTCCTTGTACAAGTTGTGCTGGCTTCCCCAGTACTGTGTACTGTCTTACCCTTCACCAAAGTTACCACTTATTTATTGTCTATTTAGTATTTCTCCCCCAGCACTCCCATCCCTCAAAACCAACTAAGATTGTTACTTTTTGTGCGTAAACCTTTTCATGAGTTTTTACAATAGAGGTCTCCTACAATATTTGTCCTTTTGTGATTGACTAATTTCACTCAGCATAATGTCCTCCAGTTTCATCCACGTTATGAGATGCTTCACAGATTCATCATTGTTCTTTCTCGTTGCATAGTACTCCATTGTGTGTATGTACTATAGTTTGTTTATCCATTCATCTGCTGATGGGCATCTAGGCTGTTTCCATCTTTTTGCGATTGTGAACAATGCTGCCATGAACATAGGTGTACATGTCTATTCATGTGATGGCTGTTATTTCTCTAGGATATATTCCTAGGAGTGGGATTGCTGGATATTATGCTATTTCTACTTCTAGCTTTCTAAGGAAGCACCGTATCATTTTCCAAAATGGTTGTATCATTATGCATTCCCACCAGCAGTGCGTAAGAGTTCAATCTCCATGCAGCCTCTCCAACATTTATTTCTAGTGTTTCTGATTCGGCCAGTAATACCAGGGTGAGATGGTATCTCTCTGTAGTTTTAATCTGCATTTCCTCATGTGTCTGTTGGCCACTTGAATGTCTTCTTTGGTGAAGTGTCTATTCATTTCCTTTGCCCATTTTTTAACAGGATTATTTGTCTTTTTGTTGTAGAGGTGTTGAATTTTCTTGTAGATTATGGAGATTAGACCTTTGTCTGACTTGTAATGTCCAAAATTTTTTTGCCAGTCTGTAGCTCCTCTTTCCACTCTTTTGGTGAAGTCTTTTGAAGATCATAGGTATTTGATTTTTAGAAGATCCCACTTATCTGGCTGATCTGGAGTTTGTGTGTTGATGGTTATGGTTTCTACCCTGTTATGCTGTGTATTAGGGCCTGTAGCGCTGGTCTTATTTTTTCTTCTATAAACTTTATAGTTTTTGGCTTTATATTTAGGTCTTTGATCCATTTTGAATTAGTTTTTGTATATGGTGTGAGGTATGGGTCCTGTTTCATTTTTTTACAGATGGATATCCAGTTATGCCAGCACCATTTGTTAAAAAGA
>NW_004444017.1:7462908-7472379 GCF_000243295.1 Trichechus manatus latirostris
ATGGATCCTGTTTTTTAATCCATTCTGTCACTCTCCATCTCTTTATGGGTGCACTGAGGCCATTTATATTCAGTGTAATTATCGACAGATGTGAGTTTATTGCTGTCATTTTGTACTACTTTTTTTTGTGGTGTTGATGTTTTCTTTGTTCCTCTTACTCTCCTGTGCTGAATTCCTTTTGTTTGTGGATATTTTTTTTCATTTCTTTTGTTTTTGTAGGTTTTGTTTCTACTGAGGCTTTGTTTTTCCTCTTTATTTTGATGAGTAGGTTTGTTAACTCTCTGTGGTTACCATGAAATTTACCCTTATCTAAGTTTGAAGTAGTCTATTATTACTTGGTATTGACTTGTCTTCCTCTCCATTAGGAGGTTCTATACCTACACCATTTACTCCCTTTTTTATTGTTCTGATGTTGTTGTCATTTACAGATTAACTGCTCTGACTCCCTGTTGTATTTCTTTTGGTTTTGGATGGTCCTTGAGAGTTCATTTCCTAGATTGGTATCTGGCTGGTACGATCATGTGTCCTAGATTCAGCCTGTGAGCTGAAGTTGTTTGTTCTCAGATGGAAGGACTCCCTTTAATAAATCTTGTTAAGTTTGGTTTGGTTTTATATATTCCCTTAGTTTCTGTTTATCTGGAAATGTCCTAATTTCACCGTCATATTTGAATGAGAATTTTGCAGGATATGTTATTCTTGGCTGGCAATTCTTTTCTTTCAAGGTTTTATATATGTCATCCCATTGCCTTCTTGCCTGCATGGTTTCTGCCAAATAATCTGAGCTTAATCTTATTGTTTATCCTATGTGACTTCTTGTTTTTCTCGAGCTGCTCTCAGAATTGTTTGTTTGTTTTTGGTTTTGGTGAGTGTGATTATGATATGCTTTGGTGATTTTCTTTTGGGGTCTATCCTATAAGAGGGTCTTTGAGCTTCTTGGATGGCCAGCTTTTCATCTTTCATGATATTGGGGAAGTTTTCTGTCAGCAGTTCTTCAATGATCTTCTCTGTGTTTTCTCCCCTTCTTCTGGAACTCCGATCACTCGCTAATTTTTGCTTTGGATTGTATCCCACATAATTCTCAGGGTCTCTTCATTTCTTTTTTCTGAGTTTTCCTCAGAGTTGTATCCAAGTGTTTGTTTTCAATTTTGCTGATCCTGTCTTCCACCATTTCAAATCTGCTCCTCGGCCCTTCTATGACACTGTCCATTTCTGAAATTTTGTTGTTTATCTTTTAAATTTTTATTGGTTGTTTTTGTATGATTTCTAGTTGTGAGTTTATTTTGGCCTTTTGTTCTTGCATTATTTTCCTGAATTCTTCCATTTTTTTGTCCATATTTTCCATGAATTTGTCTATTTTTTCCTCGTTTGTGTCTGCTTTTTGCTTCAACTCTTGAATAATTCTTAATATTAGAGGTTTGAATTCCCTATCAGGTAGTTCTAGTGCCTTTTCTTCTACTGGAAAGTCATCTGGTGTTTTATTTTGGATGCCTACTGGAACCATCCTGTCCTGTTTTTGTAAATGTTTTGATATTGTCTGCTGTCTTTGGGACATTCAGTAGTTATTTTTCTCATTTATTGATTGTAGATTTGTTTCATCCTGGTTTTGTGTTTTATTTGGCTATGTCTAAGCAGGCAGGCTGTGTGTTCTTTGTTGTTTGCTCATCTGTGGGCATGATACTTTTTGCCTCCTTCTCCAACTGGCAGGGTCAGTCGCTCACATATGGTACAGCAGGGCAGGTCTATCTGAAGAGGAGTTGCTGGGATAGGTTGTTTGTGGCACTTACTACGGCCACCAGGGTGGGCCAGTAATCAGTGCAGGGCAGGTTCCGGTAGGCCATGCCTGTGCTGCTTGGTGGCGTGATGTTAAGCACACGGTGCAGGTAGGCAGGATGGAGGTGGGAGATTGTGATGTGTGGAGCTAAGATGGGTATGGGAGAGAGAGAGAGGAAAGAGGACCAGGAGACAAAAACAAAAAAGAGTGCTAGGGGAGCTTCCCATTGGAGTGGAGAGATGATAGAGTATGAAATGGAGAAAAACAAAAAGAAGGGAAAAAAAAGAAATGAAAAAATTAGAAAGAAAAAAGAAAAGAAAAGCCCCGTTTTCCCACTGGTGCAGTTACGAGGTGTGGGAAAGTTGTTCCCAGGCGTTGAAGTACAGCCTGGCTAGAAGGCATAGAGGTGTCACTCAGCATCAGTTATTCAGGGGACAGGAAGAGAAGGAAGATGAGAAACTGAGTAATGAAGAAAGACAAAAAGGGAAAAGAAAACAAAACCAATTTAAAAAAACATAAGAACAAGAAAACCCCCCAAATAGAACAGAAAAAAGGAATGTCCTCAGGGATCCCTCTGTGCATCTTTGCAAACTGAGGGGATAGGTCCCAAGCTGCGCAGTACTGTCCAGCTATAATGGGCTCCCAGTTTGAGAAAAGAAAAAGAAAACAAACAAACAAACAAAAGCCCCGGGATCCCACCAGTGTAGCAGCAGGGACCAGGAAGCAGTTTCACATTCAAGCAGAGTTTCACAGCCTTTCAGGAAGAACCAAAGACGGGGCACGGAGCCAGGTATTTTAGAGAAAGGAGGGGGAGGTTGAGAGAGGTAAGGAAAAAATCAAAAAAGCAGAAAAAAGCAACAGCAGCAGCCAACAAATGGCACTCAGGGAGTCGGCCAGTGCGGGCAGGTTGAATCCAAGCAGCCCTTGCTTCCCGGCCAAGAGACTGTGGCTGCGGGAAGCAGAGGAGGCCCAGTGGGGGTGAAGACGGGTGGAGAGTGGGAAAGCATACATTGCTAGTTACTGGTTATTCTGTCTCCTGCTGGAAGCTCCGTGAAGCTGCTTTCTCGTACCCCCTGTTCGCTGGTCTCTGACAGGAGTCCAAGATGGCGGATCCATGCTGCGTTAGCTGACAGGAGACCTCTGCATGTATCTCTCCTCACTCTCTGTTCTCTGTCAGTTTCTCATTCCATTTAGTGCTTGGCTGAGTTCTTTATCTCTTCGTTTGATGCTTAGGGTTTCAGGATTGCTGTTTTCTCAGTTTTTCGGATCTTTGTTATGGAGGGACAGCGTGGTGCTTCTACCTAGAACGCCATGTTGACTGGAAGTCCTGGCAACTGAATCTTAACCATAGCTTCATATTTTTCATCTCCTTTTCTCAGTGTACTGCATTCTGGATAATTTTTCCAGCCTACTTTTCAGCACACATTCTCTTGAGCTGTAATCTAACTTATGTTAAATCCATAGAGTTGTAAATTTCAATTGTAGTTTCCATTTCTGGAAGACCTTTTTGGTTGTATTTTCAAATTTATTCATTTTTTATCATTTCCTGTTCCCTGCAGCTATTTTTAATCCTGTCTTTTAGTTCTTTAAATATGGTAAACTTACGTGTTTTATAATCTGTTCCTGATTCCAGTATCTAGTTTTATAGGACTGTGTTCTGCCATCTGTTGCTTCTATCAGTTCTTGCTCATGGTGTTTCCTTTTGTGTTTGGTTATTTTTACTTGTCGGCTACTCTTCTTGGTAAATTATGTTTTGGGGATTAAATCATACTATTTATGCATCTCCAAGCTTGCTTTTTTCATGCATTTTTGAGATTCAATCATGTTGATGTTCTATTACTTTTAGCTGCCACATACTATTCCATTGCATCGCTACACAATTTACTTATCCATTTTCTTGTCAATGGAAATTTTGATTGTTTCTAATTTTTTTGACATTACAGTGCTTTCATGGACATTTTTGTATGTCTCCTGGTACATGTGTGAGATTTTCTCTAGGATAAATAAGCAGGAGTACATGCATGTTCAACTTTACTAAGTAATACAAAATTACTTTCCATATGGTGGTTGTAACAACAGACACTCCCACCTCAACATGCATCCTGTTGTTCAACATACTCCTTACAACTTGGTATTTTGTCAGACTTTAAAATTGCATCATTCTGGTGGGTGTATCTGGTTCCTAAATAGACGTTCAACAAATCTTGTCATCTTCCTTTCCAGAGGAGATGCTGAAATACCAGAACATTTTGGAGGTGCTGCAATGCCAATCAGGTTGCTTCTCAGCTTTTCCCACTGTAGCATTAGAAGTCAGCCTTCTCAGGTCGGCTAGGATAATTACCACTAAACTCTATGCTTTTCAACTTTCAAAATTTTGTGGCTAGCATTTATTTCTCTTTATTTTTGTCTTTGTGAGATAATGCCTTAAAAAAAAAATCCTTTGGCTGTTTTAATGCTGTTTCAGGAGGAAGAGTTAAATGTGGTATTCAAGGCATAATCTTTCATCATGCATTGATTTTTAAATTTGAATTAGTTTTTTTAAATATCTAGATGGCTTTTTGGCTATTTTTCAAATATATTTGGTCATTTTTGCTGCTCCTGTTCCTTGCTCAGTTTTTGATTCCACCTTTTTTTTCTTTAAACTTATCATATACACAGTTACATTCTGCATGTGACAATTTTAGTATCTAATGTTACTGCATGGTATACTGGTTTCTTTCTTATTGCATTTGCCTTTTACAGGCACTCAGATTAAAGGTTCTTTGGTTCTGGCTCTAAGTTAGTCTTTCTCCATCTGTTATTTGTTTTAAAAAAAAAATGAATGAACTTCTTCTTTGATTTCCTCTCTCTCTTTTTTTGTCCTTGTGTTGTTACACTTTACTGTCATTTTACTGGGATTTCAGGAAGGAAAAAAATTATATCATGGTCAGTAGGTAAAATTTAGCTGAAGTCTTCCAACTAAAATATGTAACATGGAAACACCATGTTTTTCTCTTCCTAGAAGTATATTAAGTAAAATCACCCCATCTAAGAGCCTAAATACATACACACACACACACGAGGCAAATACTGCTGAATCTGCCAACGAATCTTTTGTATCAGCATCTAGATATAACTTGTAGAAGGTGGTGAAACTGGGATTCAGTAGTAGAATACACGAAAGCAATTTATATATATTTCTGTATGATAAAATGAAAGCTTATTCCACTCATCCTAAATCAAGAAAGATGGAATTTTAAGCACTTGAATTTAAAAGCAACATATTAACTTTATATCAGTAATACTTACTAAAGCTTTCTTAATATAGTAGGCATATACTTTAGGAGAAAAACACAATGGAACAGAAAAATGGATGATCAGAATTGAACAAATACAATACTGAAACCATATATATTAGCAGGATACAGATTTGTAACTCAGGTCACATTTTAATATAGCTTTTTAAAATGCTTCCAAATATAACTACAAATGTAATCAGGGAAAATACCTGAAAGAAACGTGTATCTTAACCATTAGTACATTGTTTTAAAGAACTATTTTCCTTAATCTTTGGCTTATTACATTAGGTTTATAAGGTATAAACCCACTGATATTTTCATTTGAGTATTTTACAAAATTCTTATTTTTAATAGGGAAAAAAGTCTCCTTTAATAAACCGGTAAAGACCGTAAGTTGATAAACCTTTACTTTTAAACATCTGATTTACTATAAAGTAGCAATTAATAATCCACACTCCTCCAAAAATCCAGCTTCTCTTCTATTGTAAAAATTTTTATAAAAAATGTACTCTGAGTATAATAAAATCTCCATATTTGTTTTTTAAAAAAATCAACAGATACACCAGAATAATTCATTAAGAAGTCAGATTTAACAGTACTCGGCTTGCTAAGGAAAACATCAACATGGAAGACATCTAACGAGAGTCTAAAATGCTTTTGTTGTGGCAATAAAAAGGTGAATCTTTATACTGTAGTTAAAGTAGCTACTCCCATAGTTTTTACAGAGAAAAATCAGTATATATTCCTTTGTATATTATAGAAACTGTTAATTTTTTAAATTATCAATTTGGGTTAAAATAATTTTCTAACTCACCATGAAAACATGGATTGGCTATGATGAATCAATTATTTAACAAATTGGGTGAATGTTTCTATTGACCTAAAAGTAATTGGCTAAATCCAATAGCTGGGTCAGGAAGCTATAATACAGTCAGAAAAGAAGAAGAGAGGTCAGAATACTTTTTGTGGAATGGAAGAGCAACAATTTTAATTATCTATTTCAAAATACTGAAACATTCTGGGCTCAGTCTCTACTACTTTTAAAACATAGCAGTAAACCAAACATACTAAAACATGAACCCTACGTAGTCATCAAAAACAATTTTCTGCTGCATAAATAAAAAGTGCTTGTAACTAGTAACATACACTAAAAATGTCAACTCTTAAGAGCACAAATGGTCTATGTCTCACTGCCAGCAATGAGAGTAGTATATACCAGAGAACACCATGATATTTACAAAAGACAAAAAAAATATATTCAATTATCTCCTATAGTTCTGTTATCATTATACCATTGAGCATAAAATAATCTTCTTTTGACATGGTAATTAAAACAAAACAATAATATTATGGAAGAATAAAATCCAGGAAATCCTCCTTAAGGATTTCTGATCATTATGTGATTGTACTAGTTTATAATGAAGTTAAATATGAATAGAAGACAATTCTGAAAAATAAGACTAATTTATTTGTTTTATAAAATAAAATAGTATGAGAGATCTTAGTTTAGATAGTCAAGAGGTGACAGCTTTAGGTGTCATCTTTATCAAGAATAGGTTCATAGTATTTCTCATTCACTTATATAAGACAGGAAGGGAAATTCTAATTCCTGCTACCTGCCCAATCAATTTAAAAATTCTTCTTAAGGATATTAAAATAATAATATCTTGGATTTTGGTTACTCTTTAAAGTCAAAATTTCCAGAGACTCTGGAAGCAATGAGTTCAATTTGGTGTCTTCTTTTGTTCTGGGATAGAACAACAGGTTCACAGCACTGTGATTCCAGCTTTCAAATGCCGTGACCAATTATTTGAGAGTTATAATCTGCAGGCTCCATTTTTAAAATATGTGGGATGACACTGTCAATTCGTACATTCCCAATAAGACCTTTGAAAAACAATTCTTCAGTGATTGTAGCATTCATCAATCTCAAAGCCGGCAATCTGAGGAGTAGTCTGGATAGCCTGAAAAAAAAAGAAAGAAAGAAAAAACATGGGGGAAGTGGAGTGTTAAGGTTGTAAATTAGAAAGAAATTCAGTATAAAAATGAGTAATTCCTGTATATATATTGATTGTGGCCTAATTTAATAAAGACCTCATTTTTAAAAGTTAAAATCAAAGCTTTTGTATTCTCAAGCCTTCAGACTGTATGACAATCACTTGGATATGAATGCAGGCCTGACAGGCTCCATAGCAAAGCTTTGCTCTTAACTGCCATGCTATGCTGCCTATGCTACTTGCCCAAGGTTTTATAAAGCTAGTAAGTAGTAGAGATGGGATTCAAACCCAGGTAGTCTGGCTTTGATATCTGCGTGTTTAACTACTCTGCTATACCATCCCTCTTCCAAAACTGAGCTGATCTGATAAAACACAATTTATTTTCAAAAAACATTGGCAAGAAATAGAAATATCACAAGCCCTGTTTCAAAATTAATTATAAAATACTGTCTAATAGTGTTTTTTCATTCACTGAAACATTTTTCCCACTTTTACGATTAAAATTCACTATTTCCTCTGAAGAAAACAAAGAGTTTAGACTCTAGAGGCAAACTGCCTGCATTCAGTCAGGCTCTGCCATTTACTGTGTTACCTTGAACAAGTTACTTAATCTCCCTGTGCTGAAAACTCCTCTTACAGAAAATGTGAGAACTGGATGAAATACTACATGTAGAATGCTTCTTATGCACTGTTGCTATCAACAGCCAAAAGCATTCGCTATTTCAAAAGTCAAGTTAATTACCCTTGGAATGGAAAATAATGAAATAATAGATGGAAAAAAGTTTTTAAAATGAATTTAGTTACTTAACTTTCACGTACCTGTAGGTGTCATCTGGATATGTTTTGGTTATATAATCTTGGAATTCCACATAAGCCTTTTCTTGAAATTTTTCAATCTGTTCCATGTTTTCTAGGCCTGGATGATCTGAAACATTACAGAATATATTATTATCCTAGTTCTAAATGCTCATTTAATAAAGCACTAGGAGTGGAGATGAAAGGGGGTGGCAAATAGTTCTGTCCCTCTCCCCAAAAAAATACCATCATGTAATATTTGGATCTTTCATTTCACAAATATTTATTGCCCACCTACTACATATCAGGCACTGTACTTTAATCACTTAAAACAATTTAATCTCATATACATACTCTAAAAATGAGACAAATGGGTTCTACCAAAACAGCTTTCTCCTCATTACAAAAGGGAAAGAAAGGATTTTGATCATTTTGCTTTCAATAGGAAACAAAAAATGAAATGACTCAGTTTAGTCAGAAAATCTTTAATGAAATATTTGCAGATTATATTCAATACTGAATTTTTAATAAGAAAAAAACTATTGTTAAGTAAAAAGGGTGTTTATGAAATTATGATAGTAGAACATCATTTCTATCAGAAAAAATTTGATATAAACATGAAATAATCTCTATAAACATTTCAGTGGTCATTATAGCATTTCACAAAAATGGAATTATTGAAAGAATTTCATAAAAATTATGCCTGACTTAAGATATACTTTTCTGAAAAGTATGGAAAGCTCTGTCCTCACTAAAAGAATAAAAAGTGATAAATAGAAAAATACTGGAAATATTTAATCAAATAAAATGACCTTATAATTCTAACTTCAAATCTATGTTCTTTTAATTTTATATAAAATAAAAGTGGCAAACTGTAATAAAAACGGACATACATGTTGTTAACTCTTGTGAAACCATAGATGAGATAGTACAAAAAAGCTTTAACTATCTTGTTGGTACCAATGAGGAGAAGAGGCAAAATTTCTCAGGTAACTTTATTATGCTGCACAGGAATAGAAACCCATTTCCAAAATGAAAACTACAGGACCTAAAAAGTCAATTCTGTTATTCAGAAATTGACCACTGAGCTTACGGTTATTTTATGTGAAAACTATAAAACTGATAGGTAAATAAAAGGTCCATTTTTCCGCAACAGAGGGTTCTGGACAGAGCTGGAGATGGATGTAGAACAAAATTCTAACACACACAAAAAAAGACCAGATTTACTGGCCTGAAAGAGACTGGAGAAACCTCGAGAGTATGGCCCCCAGACACCCTTTTAGCTCAGTGGTGAAGTCACTTCCGAGGTTCACCGTTCAGCCAGGGATTGGACAGCCCCATATAACAAAACGGGACTAATGAGTCACAGCAGTCCAGGGACAAGGACTAGAAGGCAGAAAGGGACAGGAAAGCTGGTGATAGGGAACCCAAGGTTGAGTAAGGATAGTGTTGACATGTAGTGGGGTTGTTAACCATTGTCATAGGGCAACATATGTACTGTTTAATGAGAAACTGTTTTGTTCTGTAAACCTTCATCTAAAGTGAGAACAGCAACACAACTGGAAGAGTGTAGTTGATGTCAATGAACTGTGCATGCAGAAATTTTTGAAATGGTGTATCTTTGGCTATG
>NW_004444017.1:7472479-7518980 GCF_000243295.1 Trichechus manatus latirostris
AAAAAAAAAAAAGGTCAAGAAGGGAGAGGGTTGACATGTTGTGGGGTTGTTAACCAATGTCATGAAACAATATGTGTACGACTGTTTAATGAGAAACTATTTGTTCTGTAAACCTTCACCTGAAGTACAAAAAAAAAAATTAAAAAAAAAAAAAGGTCCATTTTTCTATTTGTTGTTAACTCTAATAAGATGTTTGGGAATTTAATCCATTAACACAGTAATACTCACCTCTCACTTTGCCTTTATTGACGCCTAACAAAACATACTTAAGGATTCAAATGCTGATGTGACAAACTAAAGGTCTACCATGTCATATCACTGATTTCTTCAATGTTCCTTACATAGCCAGATAAATTTCTAATGTCAGGTATTGGTTCACACTGGGCAAAGAAGCCTTAATATGTATAAATAACAGAATAGTCTCAGTATATTCAATGTAATCAAAGTTTAAAATCTGTGAGCTACAACAAAGGAAGGAAAAATGTAGTAGTAAACCTTTTAGACAGTTTATTAAACCAGCAAAGAACACTGTATTTTTCTTTTACTGAGATCCAACTGACATGTCATAAAATTCAACGTGTTAAAATGTAGAAAAGTTTTTAGCATACTCACAAGAGTCCACCACAATCTAATTTTAGAACACTCTGATCACCCCAAAAAGAAACTACATACTCATTAGCAGTCATTACTCATTTTCTCCTTGCCCTAGTTCGTGGCAACCACTAAATTATTTTTTGCCTGTATAGGTTTGTCTATTCTAGACACTTTCAACAAATGGAGTTATATAATATATGGTCCTTTGTGACTGGCTTTTTTCACTTAGCATAATGGTTTTAAGGTTCATCCATGTTGTAGCATATAACAGTCCTTCATTCCTTTTTATTGATGAAAAATATTCCATTGTATAGATATTACCACTATTTCTTTATCCATTCATCAGGTGATGGACATTTGGATTGCTTCCACTTTTTGGCTATTATGGATAATGCTGCTATGAACATTCACGTGCAAATTTTTGTGTAGTCATATAACTTCATGGCTTGGGCCTCTATCTAGGGTCATACGGTAACTCTATGTTTAACATTTTGAGAAACTACCTGTTTCCTAAAGCAACCACACCATTTTATGATCCTTCCAGCAATGTATGAGGGTTTCGACTTCTCCACATTCTCAAATACTGCATTTTAAATAAGAAGTAAATGCTTATATACCTGGACTGAAGAGTACTATTGCCTTCAGGTAGGCATATTCATATCCATCTATGCAGAGTTTAACCATGCTGTTACAAAACTCCTGTAGTTTGAAGATGTGATCCATTAATAGTTTTCTTTTTTCTGTTGACATTTTATCTTTCAATTCAAAACAAACAGAAAAAACAAGTTTCCAGTTTTTGTTTAAAATGCATGACTATTTTCATCCAATATATTTCCTCCTCACTAATTTCTAGGTTCCAATATAATCAATCTATAGAAGTTTAAAATTCTGTATGAATTATATATGAAACTAATTAATCATCTTCGGACACTCTTCATTCAAAAAAACAAAAGTTGTTCAGCAGGAAACACCCTAAATGTAGTGTTTGCTCTCAAAATACACCTTTGCAAAGATAAGCCATGAAGACAACCACCTGAAAACTGGCCAACTAAAGTACAAAGGACTATTCTAAGACTATTCAGTACTGTTTAGGGGCGAGAGTACACCCTGATGAATTGATACAACATCAGCCTATTGTGAGATTCAAAGAACTATAGTACAAAAAAGGTAGTTTAAAACCTGGTGGGATTGTCTGATCACCTCTACATAAGCTAACCCTGGATTCTTTTCTACGTCTACCAAAGTGTAACAATTTCAACAGTTTATAAGGCCTGGTCAGAAATAGTGTGCCAGATTTAAATACACTTGTTTCAATTTTGTTGTGCTCTCATTTAAAAATATTTTCAGATGAATTTATCAAAATATAAAAATTATCTAAAGTAAAGAATGTTATTTAAAGCAAAGGGTATTAACACAATCATCAGATATCTAACTTCAATCATAACATTTTATAAAACTGATTCCCCCTCCTATATCCCAGAAAAGAAAATTAATAGGTGTCTTTTACCTTGTTGGAGACTACTGTGAAGACAATTGACAAATGTTGCTAATATAGTTGCCACATTCATCACTTGCCAGCACTGGGCAAGACCAAGAGTAAAAAGTTCATTCCAGTAAGCTTTGACCAATGATATGCTGTTCTCTTGCCTATGCAAAAAACAAAAACAAAAAAGTCAGATATTATTAAATTTTATAAACTTTATAACTCACCCATATATTTAACATTACTTAACTAAAATTACAAAGTCCAACTGTACATGAACTTGATCAATTCTGTTTTGTACAGCTGATAGAAATTGATGAGGAATTGCTTAGAAATTTAAACATTAGGTAGCTTATTAACCATTAGCTAGTATATAAGAACAGTTGCAAGTAATATTTCAAACTAAAAAAGGTTGGGCTTTAATCTCACATTTCACGGAGACAGATGGAATACTGTTTAAAAAAAAAAAAAAAAGCAGAAGTACACATTTAAAATACCTTTCCCAAGTTTTCTTTTGCCTTCAATGCATGTAAATACATTTTTAAAAAAGGGTAATTAGAATTATCTGATGGCAGGAAAGCAACCAATTTCCTGGGAGCAATGGTTTATTCTGTAAGCAGGTTTCACATGAGACACTGGTATCCCTATGTATGAGATATACACAGATTTTACTAAGAGTATCAAGAAATAACCAAAAACCAAAACCAAATCTGTTGCCACTGAGTTGATTCTGACTCATAGACTCTATAGGACAGATGAGAACTGCCCTATAGGGTTTCCAAGGAGCAGCTGGTGGATTCAAACTGCCAACATTTTGGTTAGCAGCCAAGTTCTTAACCACTGTGCCACCAGGGCTCTAGCAAGAGACAAGAAAGGTAAAAAGCCCTTTCCTGAATGTCTGAATTAGAAATCTCAGCAGCATGACAGAGTAGAGGAAGCATTAGAATAACAAGTTAAGACACCAGAGTTCTAAACCTACATCACCTACTCATTATCCAATTACAACTAGGCAAATAAGCTTCCCAAATCTGAGGCTGTCTAACTCTATAAAATGCAGAGACACCATATGTCCTATATCTTGCTCAAAGTTACTATGAACCAAAATATAAGAATTACGTGAATAAGCCATGGCATAAAGTATACGCCGGGCACTGTTCTAGGCACTGGAGAAACAGAAATGAAGATTAAGTTTGCCTTCATGAAACAGGGAAAATATAATAAACAAACAAACAAGTGTATAATTTAAAAATTTTTATATATTCTATATAAACATAATACACACTTATAATTAATTTTAGGTAATAAAAATGCTACTTATTATAAAATAGTATGATACATTAGAAAACGGGGGGAGAGTCAGGTAAGGTGATTAAAGAAAGCCTGTCTTTTTTGAGTAGAGAAAGATGGGAGAGAACTTTTAAAAAAGAAGATCTAAGGGGGTAGTAGTCTAGGAAGAAGAAAGAACAAGGGCAAACTTGCTGAGGTGAGAACGAGCAGATAGTAGGTGTTCAATAAAAACTGTTGAATGAATTACTAAATGCTGTTCTCCCTTCTTGGAATATCCTTTTCCCACATCGTTTTCTTGGTTAATTCCTATTCATCCCTTAAAGTTTAGCTCAGAGCTCACTTTCTTGACCGAAGATCCTCTTATTACATTCCTGTACCAAGACAGTTAATTATTTCCCCCTTAGATGCCACCTATACACTTTTACTTATTTCACAGTATCCTAATTTACTAGTTTAGAGGTCTGTCTCCCATACTAGAGTAAAACTTCATTGAAGGCAGAGACTCTCTTATTCATTTCTGTAGCTCAGTGAATAGCACACATGGCACATAGAAGGAATTCAGCAGATGATACCTGATCTCAGGGGAGACAGAACAGACAGAAATGAGAACTTAGAAAAAGACAGAGCTGGAAATGCTGCAGGCATGGGTTCTTTCACAGTTAAATACTCATTAAGCCAAAAAGTATATACTTCATTATAAACAATGAAATTATAAGATTTCATTTCTCTAAAGAGATTTAAGTTGGTGAGAACATCCTAACAGGAAATATGTACGTTGATGAAAGGCATTTACATTTTTTTTCTTCTTAATGTATCATTAAGAATCATAACCTTTGTACTATATTACATTTTATTTAAGAATTGAATATACTTGAAACAAATCCTAGTATTAACTTAAGAGTTATAGAAATTAATTTTTCTCACTAGGAATTATTCAGATGAAATTTGAACTCCTGGCTGATTCCCCTTTTCCATCATCTGAGAGGGACTACTTGCCATTAAAAAAAAAATAAAACAAACAAGTAAGAACCTGACTATTAAAATCAATTTGGAAGTAAAGTTTAAATGAAAAGAAAATCAATGCTTTAATGTAACCATATAAAAATGATTAACAGTAAACTTACATTCATAAAAAAAACAATTAAAAATGATAAGATACAATTTTCACTTATCAGAAAAGATGGATACAATCCAGAATTGAACTGAGAAATAAGCATTTTATACACTGCTGATGGGTGTGAAAGCTGGAGAAAAATTTGATAGCACTTCTCAAAAATTAGGGGTCCCTGGGTAGTGTAAATGGTTAATGTGCTCGGCTGCTCATCTGTAAGCTGGAGGGTCAAGTCTACCCAGATGAGCCTTGGAAGGAAGGCCTGACAATCTACTTCCAAAAAATAAGCCACTGAAATTTCTACAGAGCATAGTTCTTCTCTGACACACATGGTGTTGCCGTGAGTCAGAGTCAATTGACGGCAACTTGTGGTGGCGGTGGCATCAAAAATTAAAATGGACACCCTCTTAGACTCAATAATTCTACTTACTGAAATCCATTTTGTAGAAACAGTAACACAGACAGGCAAAGATATACAACCATATTACTGTAGCATAGTATATAATAACAATGAAAACAAGCAACAACCTAAATGTCTACTAATAAGGGTTGAGTAAGTAAGTTATAACAAATCCATCAACAGGAATACTAGGCAGTCATTAAGAACAGGGCAAATTCAAATGTGGTGCCATAGAAAGAAGTCCATAATATAAGTGTAAAATGCAAGTCAAAGAAGAGAATGTATAAATTGTGTGTGTGTGTGTTTGATTATTTAAATACGGCATGGAAAAGATCTGGAAGGCACCAAACTGTTAACAATTGCGGTAGTTATCTCTAGAGAATGAGGTTTTAACTTTATAGTTACACACATCAGTATTATTTAAAAATTTTTTAAATAGGAAAAAATGAAAAACAAACATGAAGAAAAGGTTCACGTAATTCAGTTTTCACCTTAACCTCTGATTCTTAAGTTATAAAGAGGGAACAGCTAACCAAGGTAGATACCTAGTAAACACACTAGAGGAAAAAGAACAGGCAGCTGAAAAGAAATCAGGGCTCTTATGGCCTGTGTGCTGTACCTAACAGCAAGAAAGTGCCCTGAAACTGTGGGGGACATTCAGACAAAAGATTTAGGAGTATCAGTGCAGAGGATGGGGGAATATCAAAATTATTATGTATACCCCTAAGGGAAAAAAGATGAAAAGCAGCAACTGAGGAATAAAGTAGCGGATTATTTTGTTTCCACCGTGAGCCCAAGGGGCTATAAAACTGAGTTAAGGAAAAGTCAAAAAGCTACATGAAAGCAAAAAATATCTACTTACAATTTTATCAAAAAAAAAAAAAAAAAGAAGAAATCACATTCTAGTACAGCTAGCTATGTTGTTCAGATGTTTTTTTGAAAGGTCATTAAGAAAGAAAAACAACAAGCCACCCTTAAGAAGGAGGTTCCTGAGAAAATCAGTGAAAATTACCACTTATTATCTACTTCAGAGCAGGCACTGGGTTAGATACGTTTATATTCGTTATCTCACACCTAAATGTCACAGCCCACATAGAAGTTTATTTTTCCTCCTAATTTACAGACATGGACATTGAGCCTCAGTGAGGTTAAATAACCTGGTCCAAAGACATGAAGTTAGCAGGTGGATAGAACCAGAATTTGAACCGTGTCCAAAGCCCGTTGTTGTTGTTAGATGCCGTCTAGTCGGTTCCGACTCATAGTGGCCCTATCTACAAAAGAATGAAACACTGCCCAGTCCTGCACCATCCTCACAATCACTGTTATGCTTAAGCACATCGTTGCAGCCACTGTGTCAATCCATCTCCTTGAGGGTCTTCCTCTTTTTCACTGACCCTCTACTTTAGCAAGCATGATGTCCTTCTCCAGGGACTGGTCCCTACTAATAACATGTTCAAAGTACATGAGACGAAGTCTCGCCATCCGTGCTTCTAAGGAGCATTCTGGTTGTACTTCTTCCAAGACAAATTTGTTTGTTCTTCTGGCAGTCCACGGTATACTCCATATTCTTTGCCAACACCATAATTCAAAGGCATCAATTCTTCTTCAGTCTTCCTTGTTCACTGTCCAGCTTTCACAAGCGTTTATGAGGCAACTGAAAACACCATGGCTTGGGTCAGGCGCACCAAAGTGACATTTTTGCTTTTTAACACTTTTAAAGAGGTCTTTTGCAGCAGATGTGCCCAGTGCGATGCATCTTTCGATTTCTTGACCGCTGCTTCCATGGGTGTTGACTATGGATACAAGTAAAGTGAAATCCTTGATAACTTAAATATTTTCCTCATTTATCATGATGTTGCTTATCGGTCCAGTTGTGAGGATTTTTGGTTTCTTTATGTTGAGGTGTACTCCATACTGAAGGCTGTAGTCTTTGATCATCACCAGTAAGTGTTTCAAGTCCTCTTCAGTTTCAGCAAGCAAGGTCGTGTCATCTGCATATCGCAGATTGTTAATGAGTACCTCCTCAACTCCTGATGTCCCGTCGTCCTTCATCTGGTCTACCTTCTGGGACTATAGTCTATGCTCTTCTATAAATTATGTCAAAATTAAGCAAGTAAAATGCTACAGTCAAATTTCTGAGTAGAGACTCTCCATTTAAAGCTAATATTTTGTGATTTTTTTTCCTGTTAGGAAAACAAAAAAATGACTACTGTAGTCACACTATACTATCTATTTTCAAAAGATTTTTCCCTTGAGAAGTAAAAGGAGCTGAGGAGAGAAAGTACTTAAGGTATCAGTCAAGACCCCCAATTAGTTTTTAAGCGTTAAGTTGCATAATAGTAAATGTATCTTCTTTTTTAAATACCTCAAGGTATTTCTCTTTAACTACTGCACTATATTGTTCATGTCCATTAAAATATGTTTGCAGTACTCATAATTAGCAATTACATCATTGTTTATACTGTTTACGTTGACAAAGAGATATGACTTTTGAGTTATCTATATCTGGGGATAACCTAACCATTTTGCATCTACACGAATAAACCTAAGGTATTACTCTTTCCCTAGCAGCATCTGCTTGAACTGAGGACATGGTACTTAGGGGAAAATAATCAGTGATAATGGAAGTAGAACTGGTTTCAAACTTACCAAGTTACAGGAAACATTACTTTGTTTCAGTGATATTTTAAAAGTTTTAACTTTTAGGCTTAGCATTTAGTGGAAGGTTTCTTACTTATTCAATAAATAAAGTCTCCCGTGGCAAATGACGGTGGCTAGGAGTTGTTCATTATATTGTAAGAATCTAGGTAGAGAGAACTGCCGCATACTTACTCTGGGCAAACCATACCACGTGTTTCCAAACTGAGTCTAGTACTAGCTTATAGTTGGTTATCATCAAATTATGCAGGAAGAACTTAAAAGCAACAACTAAATTTCTGTAAGTACTGAAACTATAAACCTTACACACAAAAGCAACACCTTTGTAAAATACAGAAACCAAATATAAGTGGTATTAACCATTCACTTTTTAAGATTATTTAAGCTGCTGTTCCCCTCTACTAAGATAAGTGATCAAAACAAACTTGACTTTTAAAAAATGATTAATGTTGTTCATCTGTCTCCCTCTATAAAACTGGTATCTAGAAATTTTGTATCTAGTAATAAAAATGCAACCAGTATCAGTTTCTAGATTTAGAATAGTTCTTATAACCACGTAACAGAATTTTTCTGTCATTAGCATTTAGTCCTTATCTATCTGATTAAGCTAACATGTAAATAAGCCTATAAATTATATAGACAGGGAAAAGAAATAAGAGTTTATGTAGCAATCAATGGCCTTGAATGCTAAATCAATAGTTTTTCTAATTGCAAAGAATACTGTTATTCTTACGTTAACGCTGATTTTCCAGACATCACAGGGAAATGTAGCTGCCACTATAAAATTAATTATAACTGGAAACCTCACACTTTATATTTTCTCTCTTCAGTATCTGGGTTATTTCCATAAGAAGACAATTATACCCAATTTAACAGAAGTACTTAAGATCAATAGTATTATGAATAATTCAAGGAGTTCAAATTACTTTCTTGAAAATTCCTTCCTTTGTTGATTTATTATAATACAGTATTTTATGCAAATAATGCATATAATTTTTTTTGCAAACACTGCAATGCCCCCCATGTTATCTTCATAAGCATGCTATACCAACTTTTTTTTTTACATATTGCTCACTTCAATTTTTTTTCCTGTCCAACAGATTTAATGTTACCACGATAAAACTGATCTCATGGAAATTTTCATTTAAGGTAGGTATTTCCTAACACCTATTGCCGTCGAGTTGATTTCGACTCACAGTGACCATACAGGACACAGTAGAAAAAGAGATGAATAAGGAAGACTGAAGAAGAACCGCTGCCTTTGAATCGTGGTGTTGGCGAAGAATATTGAATATACCATGGACTGCCAAAAGAAGAAACAAATCTGTCTTGGAAAAAATACGACCAGAATGCTCCTTAGAAGCAAGGATGGTGACACTGCGTCTCACATAATTTGGACATGTTGTCAGGAGGGATCAGTCCCTGAAGAAGGACATCATGCTTGGCAGAGGGTCAGTGAAAAAGAGGACAACCCTCAACAAGATGGACTGACACAGTGGCTGCAACAATGGGCTCAAGCATTACGATTGTGAGGATGGTGCAGGACTGGGCAGTGCTTCGTTCTGTTGCACATAAAGTCACTATGAGTTGGAACCAACTCAACGGCACCTCATAACATTTTCCTAAACCAAGTGCAGCCAGCTAATGATGGAAATGGGACGCCATGCTGAAACCAAACAGTATGAATGCACAAAGAGCTAGAAATTAGTAAGAAAAGATCCTAGGCCTAAAACTATAGGAACAAGATGTTTTTTATATTTTATTGCTTTCATAAATCTTACACTGAAAGATAATTTTTTTCATAATCAGTGTCTTTGAAATCAACAAATAAAAGTCACCAGAAGAAATTGTGTTTTCATCTTCAAATAGGCCATTTTAGTTTATTAATTCATTATCATCATCATCCAACTTCCGGAAACCTTCGAAGTCCAATCTCTCATCACTATCATCATTGAAATATCTAATAGCTTCCTATAGGTGCTCTTCTGTTTTGTTCTGCAGTTTTTCTCTTAAAAATCACCACTGACTTTAATTTCACCCCACTCACAGTGCAACCAAGGACTACAGTGAAGCAAGCCCTCTCATGCCCAGTGGTTGTTATGGCTACAGTTTTCATACCTGAAACAGCCACATTCCTGGCAGCTGGAATATCAAAAAACATCGGAATCTCATCCATATTACCATATTTTTATGCAAATTAAATGCACCTTCGACCTCTGTCTGCCACTGCACTCCTCCCCTCCACTCCCCCTGAGGTATTTTCATAAGCGTCACTGTGCCAAATCTTTTCACGGTGCTGTAAAAGAAATTAGCATAGCACACTTACAAAAATACTTCCGTGGGAGGCGAGGGCATGGAGGGGAGGACATGGTTGGCAAACAAACATACAAAGAGTGTATTATTTGCATAAAAATACGGTAATTATGTCCACTGCAGAGATACTGAATTCAGAGATTTCTTTGGTGACACATTTGCATAAGTTGACCATTTTTTGCTCCCAGTCATCTGGAAGTTGCTGGCCTATGGTAGTTCTCATTCTCACAGAAAGGCCAATCCTTTTCATGAATTTAGAAATCCAGGTGAAACTCGCCTTGAAATCTGGGATTCCTCTTTCATTTGCCAGAAGCTTCGCTTTCATCTGAATTGTGACAATACAGACAACTTGATTTTGTTCCCTTTGAGACATAATCCACTCTTTCAAGTTATTCTCCAACTCAGGCCATTTCGTTTTGGGCCCATGAGGTCTGCATTTTCACGGATTCATTTTCTCCAGCTCCTTTTTCTCTTCTATTAGTGAATGGACGAGTCTCCAACCTCAAACTCTCACTGCCACTCTGTTGCTTGCTTCTTCTGCCCTCGCAGTGTCTCTCAGTTTGAATTTGGCGGTGCAGGACTTGTGTTTAATTCCAGCCATGATCCTAAAGAGTTGTAAGATTTAGATTTATAAACTGAAAAAATGTGCACAATATAATCGATAACTGGCCAGTTCTAGCAAAGAGATCAGAAAATTCAAATGTGAGGTGTACAAGAAGTATAAGGGTCTTTTTATATGACAAGCATATGACTAAGATGACTTATGATCATTGACCAAAGACATTGGCGCTAATAAGACAGAAGTACACTATGAAATAAGCAGACTTAACACAGCTTAATGGTTTCACTTAAGACGATCTGGTAAGGTTTTCTCATTCAGCTGTGGAACGAAGAGCTATCGTGTATCAGTTTTGCTTTGTTTACTCCTCCAATTAAAAGCCAGAGTTGGAAGACAACTGTGATAATTATGTCACTGCAGACTGAATCAAGACTCTTATTGACAGCTACTCGATATCGTTTATGCCAGGGTAGGCTTCACTTTGTTTACGCTTCCAATTGATAGCATGTGATTTATGGACACGCTTCAGTAGGTTCAAGCTTCAGATTAATGACTCAAAAGTGACGGGGATATAATTAGCAACTTAAATTAATAGAAACAAACCCACAGTTTCAACTGTTTATTTTCCGATTACCAGGGTACTACCAAACTCAATCCATGAGTTCTTGACCATGGCTTACAGTTTTATTACACAAATATGATCAAAAGTGACATTTTTGGGCTACTGAACGAGGCTGAAATTCACTTCTGGAAATGTCATGAGATACGCGAGGCACATACATGGGCACACTATGCCAGACTTGTTTCATAATTTTGTTGTTTCCGTGCGTGATATGTGTGTGCACGTTATTTACATGGGCACGCTATTTGTGGGGAAAAAAAAAAAAAATACGGTAATTGAAAGCCTATTATCAAAAATATCACCAGGTTACTTTTCAAGGCCTAAGCATGCCAGTTAAAAGCTTAGGAAACTACACTTTTTCTTTAGAGTTTACTAATTGCTAACATGTAAATTTATATTGTATTTTAATTTTTTCTTAAAAAACTAGAAAACTTCTGAAGGCTAAATGTTATTTTAAGAGAAAGGGCTAACTGTTTTAAAGGCTAACCACTGTAAAATCAGGGTTTTAGTCTATGTAATTGTATTATTTAAGCATATGATTTAATAATGTATGGTATCCAGCACTGCTTAATAAATCAAATTCTAGTGGAATTCTCGGTATGCCTCTTACAGTCATGATTCATTGTTTCTTAGTCATAGTCAAAATATTCTCTAAGGATAAGAGATGGGCAGTTATTATTCCCATGGGACAAACGGGAAAACAGATATACAAGGTATTGAAATGAACTGCTAACAAAATCATATTGGTGAGTAGAGGTCTTGTGACTGGAATGATTTCCTGACCGTGGGCTCGACCTTTTTAACTGTCTCTTTGTCTCTTGATATCACTTATTATAAAGCATTCTAAATAAATTTGGCAAATTTCAGAACAGAATAAAGATGTGCTTGCTCTTTTGTGACAGGGCAAAACCTGTGATCACTGTAGTGGTACTATGAGGTTTGCTTTTTCTTTTTTAAAAAACACAATATTGGAAAACAATTATATCTGTTTGAACAAATTCGTTGTAAGCAGGTTTCAGCTCTTTAGTTAACAAGCCAGGGATGAATGCTGAAACTGTAGATGTGAAGTGGAGGTGGGAGGAAAACAATGATCCTAGACTAAGACAGATTAGAAAGAAAGGTCTGGTGATCTACTTCCAAAAATCAGCCAATGAAATCCCTATGGATCACAATGGTCCGATTCGCAACTGATCATGGGGATAGCACAGGACCAGACAACATTTTGTTCCGCATTTTATGGGGTTGTTGTGAATTGAGGGCAGCTCTGAATGCTAAATCAGTAACAACAACTGCTTCCCTATATATACAACCTATTACAAATGCTAGCCATGATTTATCAGCTCCTCTGCACATATTCCATCCAAACTCTTAATTCAGTTATATTATGAAATATGGATAACTCTTCCACATAAAAAGAATATACAGAAAATATTGGTTCGCAACCATAGTTTGTCATATAAATGACAAAATTTAAGTTATAATGTTATACCATTTTTTTCCTACTTCACAAATCCTCCTAAAACAAAAGTTTTTTTTCAATGTACATCTGTGCTACAAAATCACGTTTATATTCAAGGACTTCAAAACACTCACCCTAGAGCTTGGAAGGAAGGAATCGAAAGTGCCCAGTGCATTGATAAGAACAGCAGTCTGGAGGCAGACTCCCCAATGTAGTGCACATTCAGGTACTCAGGCATAGGAGAAGGCATGGTGAGCTAGTATGAACAGGGATTTTGGTAAATTATCTTATGACTGAAATTTCTAAATTATCACTTCTCTGAAAAAGTTAAATGTAAACATAACACATCAAATATGAGTTTTTCTAATATATTCAGCAAAAAAAAAAAAAAAAAAAAAACTGGAAACAATCCAAGTCACTGGATTTTACAATAAGGCTCAGAATAAACTAACAGACCACAGTTTCTAACAAATTAACAGTCAGACAAGCACAATCCCACTTAATAAACACCAACTATGATACTCTCTGGTTGTGTTTTCATAAGTTACTTTCTGCCTTGGTCTAACAACGTGGTTTTCTCCTTCCTTCCTAACTTCCCTTCCTTTATTAAGGAGCAATCCCCTATGATTAATGTTGCTTTAATTTAGGCTACAGGGTTCACAAATCAAATGCTTACAGAGTCAGGAGAGTAATACAGGAAGCAGGTGCCAACTGAGGAGTACGTGTTCCCAGCTAATGGGGACACTGTGAATTAAATTCAGCACACTGAAAACATGAGAATTTGGGCTCAATACTGCCAGCTCTTTCAATTTTTTAACAGTTATTTCTGTGTAAACCTTCCTATCTAAAAAGACTGGTATTGATTCATAAATGGTTTTTAAAACAACCTACAGATAAAAACGTGTATGTGGTCATACCACTCACAAGCTGTCAGTTTGTACTGCTGAACTTATGTAGTTATTTTAAATGTGTGACCACTGTTGAAAATATTTTATAACAAAATCCTTCTAAAAGCATTTTTGAAAATCTGTTCATTGCTATAAATAAAATGTAATGTCACACATAAGAAATATTTTTTCCTACTTTAAAATTATGGAAGCAATCAATAATATCAAGTGTAAATGAGGATATAGAAAGAAGAGTGCTCACATACTACTGAGGGTGGGTAAACTGGAGTGCAGTTTGGCAGGATCTACCAAAATTTCAAAAATGAGTATATTCTATAGCCTAATAAAGCCATCTCTAAATATCTATTCCAGAAAAATACTTGTACACATGCACACAGGGCAAGTATAGGGTGTTCACGGTTGTGCTACTACTTACTACCTGTGAAATTAAATACTGGCAACAACCCAAATTTCCATCACTAGGGAAAATAATAATCCATGCTGTAGAATAGAATATTCTTGTAGGCACTGAAACTGATAAAACTGACATGTAATGGCATAGAAGAAACATCTCACAGACATCTAATTAGAAAAAATTGCAGGATAATATGAAGATGATCTAATCTATGTTAAAAAGGACAGAAGGAGGCACACCACACAGCTAAACAGTGGCTACCTGTGAGTGGGATAGGTAGAGTTTTCATATTTTGTTCTACATATTTATGCATTGCTTGAATCTTTGTCACTAAAGAACATTTTCATATACTACTTGTGTATAAGACTAAAAATAATCTTTAAAGAATGATAAAGGAGTCACTTTCAGAAAGGTCTATACTAACCATTCTTTAAAATAATGGATTTTTTCAACTACATAATATAATGGATTTTTTTTTCAACTAGAAAAAAATTCCATTAGCAAAAACAAATCATTAAAATACCTGTGAAAATGGAGAATACAGATGGTGTGACCACAAAAAAAAAAAGCGAACCCGATGCCGTTGAGTCGATTCCTACTCATAGTGCAACCCTTTAGGACGGAGTAGAACTGCCCCATAGGGTTTCCAAGGCTATATGTAATCTTTACAGGAGCAGACTGACATCCTTCTCCCGTGGAGTGGCTGGTGGGTTTGAACTGCCAACCTTTCAGTTAGCAGCTACCCACTGCACTGCTAACTACCACTATACAGTCATTATTACACCAATTGTTTGGTATGGTCCTTTCCTTCCACTCTTTTTTTTTTTTTTTTTTTAAATAGGCACTGAATATCTGTAAACAGTTCTTAGAAAAGGGAGACATATTAATAAATTAACTTGATTTCATCCCATTTCTCGGTAACAAATATTTAATAAGAAACTTTACTTAGAAGGATATAATTAGATGGCTGAAGGTTCTATTTACATGTCAATAATACTTTTATTCAGGAGTCATATTTGTAAACTGCTAAAAAAAATAAATTAGAATAAAGTTTGAAAACCACATAGCTTTTCTGATATCCTATCGCATCTAGCTTTTAAAAATGGGATTCTACCTGTATATCTAAAAATACACAATGAATGGTTCTTGTAATGACACTCTTGATTTTAGTAATACTGACTAAAGTAGTTAATAGTTCATACAGAACAGATAAAGTCTATGAAATTAAAAGTATTTTATGTGGATGCGCCTATATGTATTTTTCTGGTGAATGACTATATAGCTTTCATCAGATTCTCAAAGGTGTCCATGATGTAAATAGATTAAAAGGTTTTCATCAAAATGATATAAAAGTTCTCTAGAAATGTTAGATAAAAAGGCAAAAAATATTAACTGCTTTTGTTTGATATTATCCACAAGTGGTTTACCTATTTATAAATGATGCCAATAATAAAACAGGGCAATTAACAGCTGAAATTCCACGTATGGGAAGAAAAAAATTCAAATGTTTGAGAAATTTAGGGGTGAAACAGTAAACTAAAATATAATTATTAAAGACATTTCTTAAGGGAACCATTGGCAAGCAAATACTAAGCATTTTATACATAATTATTAGGATGCAACTGTTTCTACACATAAGTACATAAAAAACAGATTGGGAACTATCCTACCTTGTTAGAATTGCCCAAGGTGAGTGGGGAAAAGAGCCTGAAAAATTAGGGGAATTACCAAAGATTACTAGTTTTAAGGGAAGGGGTAAGTAGGATGAAAAAAACAACAAAGAATATCCTTTACTAAATAGTTTCAAGTTATCTTTAAACAAAAAATACTTGTAATATGTAAAAACTAGATATAAGGGCTAAAATAAACAGATGTACCTTGGTTTATACAACAATGGTGGTAACTTGAAAACTTTCTGCTTCTTTATCATAAAATTGAAATCCTCTGCAACATAAACTAAGGGAATTCATTATTTAAAAAAACTACTGTGCCGTATTATTTCATAAACAGAGGATATGTCCTGTTATTATCTGTTTTACATACTTAATTTTCTTAAAGCAAGGAGTCAGAAAGTTGATGCTGACTGAAGATACAATAATGCATTCAAAAGTCTTTTAGTGGAGTGACATAATTAATTTTTAACAAATATCACTCTGGCACCAGCATGGGGGACAAGATGAAGAAAAGAGACCGGAAGCAAAGATATTACTAAAACAGTTTAAATGAGAAATAAAAAAGGTCTGAAACCTAGTAATGGAAATGGAGAGGAAGAGAAAAATGCAAGTGATAGAAGGGCTAGGATTCAACTATAGAATGGAGGGGAGTGAGGTACAAAGAGATTAAGAATGACTTCCAAACTGCCAACATGGTTGACTAGAAAGATTTTAATTCCAATACTGAGATAATAAACGTAAGAGAAAAACATCTTACTTTTGTCTCATATACATATTTCTAAAATGTGAATACTATCTACCTTGATTATTCTTACAAGGCAATTTGATTATTCTTATAAGGCAATTGTAAGAAACAAGAGAGATAAGATATATGAAATTATACCAAAAAGTCTATAAAGTTGAACAAAAATGTTAAATATTACTATTGTCCTAGATTCTTCAGAGTCAAAATGCAAGCTTCATTATTAGACTATTTATCCTTACTATCTGGATTACTTTGAACAAGATACTGAAAACCTCCAAGTCTCTTTCCTTATCCACAAAATGAGAATAAAAATCCTAACCTCCTCAATAGATTGTAGTGAGGCTAAAATGAAAGCATGTATCAGAAAGTATACCGCAAACTACACTGTACCATAAAAATGCAAGAGAGGAACAAAACGCTATTTAGCTCAGTAATTAAGAGAAAACTGAATTATTTAATTACAGATGTCATATCTTGGAATTCATGACCAGAATTCTCACTAAGAGAACTAACCGTGAAAGTACTGGGTTCTAGGAAATCAGAGAAATCACTAAAAAGCAAAATCTTGACTTCACAGAGCTTATAAACTAGAATCAGAGAAAGGAGCTGTCCTTTTCAGAAGAGCAAGAAACTTTATAGCTCTGATTCTGAGGATACTCAGAGTACATTAGGTCAAAGATGAAATGGAAAAAAAGCCAATTCCAGAAAGGGGGGGGGGATTGTTTTAATTCACCTTTCCAAAACACATACTTGAAAGAATCAATGATTCTGAGGACCATATCAACAATGAAAAAAAGGTGGACTACTACTACTTTCTATAGAAGTACTCTGTCCTTTTTCCTTGCAATGGGTCCTTCTTCTATAGCCATCCATTCTATAATACATCCTTTCTCCCCACTTAAATCCAAAGGCAGAAAATAAAACTGGGAAAACAAAAGAAAATCTTTTATTTAGAGTAAGAAAGAGTAAAGCAAAAAGTCAGTATTGCCTCGCTCCACCCTTGTCCATAGTTTTGTACCATTATTTTTTAGGATGACATTAATTATTCTTATTGTCTTTTCTAACATCACTCATTAAATTTTTTCTTATATGGTGCAAATAAAACATTTCTAATCTTTTCCTTATGAGTTATCTTTGGTAAAGTTTTATATAAAGATTGGTTTCATTGATATGTTTTATTAACTATACCAAATGACGGCAACTATTATTTAAGTCAGTGTGCGTTTTCTCTGTGGCTATTTTTTACCAAGTCAAATTTTGGCCAATGTTAGATCTATTTTGTGTTCATCATTTCTACCAGTAAGACACATATGCATTTGATGCTGTGCATATTTTCACAAAATATGCGTGAAAATTTATAATCTATAGTAAAATTATGAGCAATTACACTCAGATATTCCAGGACTGCTTTATATTGTCAACTGAAAACTCTAATGTACTTTCAATTACTCTGCATACAATTTGCTAACAGTACTGATAGCTGACAGAGCAAAGATACGGAATGGTTAAACTGAGGGATCAATACGGCAAGGTCTTAATGTAGGCCCTCAAGGGTCAGCACACCTACAACTCTGATCCCAACATTATTTGGATGTCAAATCAACCATTCTCTAGTATTCAATAAGTATTGTTTCCATCAGAAATGAAGGTATCTAGGGGGCAAAAAAAATTACAAACATACCTTCTCTAAAATGGTTAAAAAATACAAAAAGTTAAAAACCAAACGTTGAAGTGTATTAATTTCTACCTTCTTACAATAATGCTGAGAACTAGATAATTACAGTGATAAATAATAAATGAGGTTTTTTTGTAGTTATCATAATAAGAGCAAAATATCTTGGTCTTAGACATTGGTTTACAGTAGAGAAGTAGCACTAGGCATTGAACAAAAGCAGTGCATTCAACACATCATGAATGCCAATACTAAAAGTAAAAATAAATAAAAATCTATTTAAATGTTCTAAAAATTAACTTTTATAAACTTAGACCTATTACTTGCTATTATAACTATAATTTATAAACAATGCTTTACTGAAGCATTATTTTATATAGCAAGATGTATATAGTTTGGCTGCTGTCTTGAAATTCTATCAGGGGTATTTCTGACTTTAAAAGGACAATGAATATACTTTCATTTTTGAAAGGAAGACTAAAATCAAACTGGATGATAACACAAAATAAAAATTAAATATACACAGGAAATACCCTGAAAGCTACATGTGAATCGCTGAGAAGTGGCCCCTCTTTTTCGATGTAATTTATGCTTGCGTCTCCAGCAATTAGGTGTACACTTCCTTCCACGCCCTCTGAGCTCTGACAGGCTGTGCTCTCTCCAGGATTCAATGCTTTTGCAAGAGTGTCAAATGCCCTATGAGGAGAAATCAGAAGCTGTGGGTTTGGCTAATCTCTGCAACAAAATAAAAATTCTATACAAAATTATGAAATTAAGATTTAAGCCTAAAAAATGTTTAGAAAATAAAACCTTGGTTTATCATTGAGCACTCTACTTCAGCAATAACTTTGGTTTTCTCCAAAAGCAACAATTTAAACTTCATATGTGTAGTACAGAAATCTATAAAATCATATGAATGTACTGTCAAGGAATTAAAGTCTCTTTTTACAATCTTACATAATTAAGGGGTAGAACGTATGAAAATTATACTTTGGTATGAAAATGTGCTTTAAAAAGTTACACATTTGACCCCGGACACCCTTTTAGCTCAGTAATGAAGTCACTCCTAAGGTTCACCCTTCATCCAAAGACTGGACATGCCCATAAAACAAGGCGAGACTAAGGGGACACATCAGCCCAGGGGCAAGGACTAGACGGCAGGAGGGGATAAGAAAGCTGGAAATAGGGAACTCAAGGTCGAGAAGGGAGAGTGCTGACATGTCGTGGGGTTATTAACCAATGTCATAAAACAATATGTGTACTGTTTAATGAGAAGCTGGTTTGTTCTCTAAACCTTCATCTAAAGTACAATAAAAAAAAAAACTGCCCTATAAAAAAATAAGCTACACATTTGATACTACAGAATATCTGTCTATTTATATTACAGAAGTTATTTAGAAGTACAAGGGTAAGAACTTATGTTGACTTTACCGTATTCTGCACAATACAGAGTTAGACTTTAGTTTTATTTAAAAATTCAAAGAATATTTTAAAATGTGTGGTTACAGAGCAACAGCTAAACTATACAAATTTAAAATTAGGATGGCTAAAAAAGCAAGTAATTTTTCAAAATAGCTCCCCATATTTTTCAGTGAGACATCTTCTAGAGTTTCTTAAAATCTTATGTTCAACAAAGTACTTACTGAGACTCTTAAATGCAGTTTCTGCAACATTTTAAATGAAAAATAGAATGTTGAAAAAGCCAGAAAAATCTGGTTTCTGTATCGTAAGTATCAATATTGAGAGAATGAAAAACAGAATTCTGATACCACTTTCCTGAAAAGTAACTTAAAATTATAGCTGATTCAACTAAGTCTTCTAATTTTCATCACTAGAAATTGGGGGGGAGGGGCAATCAAGATGACTGCGTAGTAAGACAAATAATTCATTCTACATAAACAGAAGTTAAAAAGTTGGTTACCAAAATATCTGAAATATCAGACCCAAATCATCTTCAAAGAGAAAAAAAAATTCCTAAATTTTAAGACTACGTTTCTAACATGCACAATATTCACTTGTCCTTGTTATTTAGAATGTGACTTGTCAAACAACATTTTTACACTGAATGTAGTTTTTCCAGGTAAAACTTATTAGGCCTTAAATTTTCTAAATGTTAATAGAAATAGTTGCTTTCTAAAACTTCTGTAAATAGTATTGACATAAACATATTTTAAGAAATGCTGAAGGACACTTAAGCCAATGGACACTCTGGACCAAAATAGCCATTACCTTGAAACATCACCATTTGTTTGTATTTCTTGATGAAACTCACACAGAGAAGTATCACTGTTGCTTAAGCTTTCAATCATAGATATTTCATTACTATTTTGAGAAATGTCTTTTGTTTTTCCAAGATTCGCTAATGATGTAACCACACTGGCCAATGTACTCAAATCTCCCTGACATGATTCAGCCTTTAAAAAAATGAAAAAGTATTACACTTCTGCCAATTGGTATGAGGAAACTTTTAAACATGAAATATACAATTCTAAATTATGAAATGCCAAAAGAAAAGTACCCCAATTAAGATATATGAAACCTAGAAAGTAAAATCAAAGAGCTCTGAGCTTTTAGAAACTATTTTGGGAAAAGTAAAAGTTTAAAATAATCAGGAACACTTCTTAAGAAATGTTTATGCAAAAGTTACTTTAAATGAAAAACTGCACTTACCAGCTAACCTACCCACATAACCCCTTCCTCTGTAAAAGGATATTACATTAGATGCTCTTTCAAGTTCTCTTTAGCATTAATTTCTGATATTGTTATGATAATTGCCAAAACTTATACAAATTAGAAAGCTGTATAAGCTAAAATAAAATTAACACTAGTGAAAAGGGGATGAAAAGGATGCCAACTTTTACCAGGCACTGTATTAAATGCTGACGACACAAAAATAAAAAAGAAATTGATTAGTTGCCCATTTTTCTCTCCATTCTTTTTCTGATTTGAAAAAAATCTCTTTATATATGTAAAAAATTGTGCTTTTGTTACACATTGCATTATTTCTGTTTATCTTCAGTTTTTATTCTTATTAATGATATGTGTATTTTTTCCCCTGACACCTGTCTGTCAGTTTGTCATACTATGGTGGCCTGCATGTTGCTGTGATGCTAGAAGCTATGCCACTGGTATTTCAATCAAATACCAGCAGGGTCACCCACTGTGGATAAGTTTCAGTGGAGCTTCCAGACTAATTCAGACTAGGAAGAAAGGCCTGATGACTAGGAAGAAAGGCCTAATGATCTACTTCTGAAAACCAGCCGATGAAAACCTTATAAATCACAAAAGAACACTGTCCTGCTGGCTTGCTCTGGACATGTCACCAGGAGATCAACTGCTGGAGGAGAACATCATGTTTGGTGAAGCAAAGGGCCAGTGAGGGTGAGGAAGACCCTGGGTGAAACGAACTGGCACTACAGCCGAAACAATGGATTTGGAACTTGCTGGCAATTGTGAGGATGATGCTTGGGCAACATTTCACTTGTACATTAAGGGTCACCATGAGTTGGAGTTGACTCGATGGCAGCTACCTATAACTATCTTTTTCTACATTAGCTGTAATTCTTTTATAGAAAAGAACTTCTCTGATCTCTTTGACTACCCAGAAATATAGTTTACAGGAAAGGTAGATAAATGCTTCATTTTTCTTCCATTTATTCACCAATTTTCAGAGCTATGAGTTATTACCCTAGCAACTTCTAATGGTGACAAATGAGTTTTTTATGAGAATCATTTTAAATATATAAATTTTTATATATTGGATGGGTTTCAATCCATTAAAGTCATTCTTTTTTTTTTTTTTTAATGATCAAATTATCCCATCTTACCCTAGTGAGAAGCCCTTCAAGTTGGCTTCTATGGGCTATTGATAAGATCCTTTAATGGCATTTTTTTCTACTATGACTTCCCTTTACAGATTTTTAGTGTTCTTAACCCTAATACGTACACATTTCCTTGATGCTTCATTTGTTTTATCAATTCTTTATGTGAAACTGAATTTGGTGAATGATGAGGAGAATGAAACTATTTCTGTGCCCTACACAAATTAATAAGGAGCTCTGGTGGCGCAGTGCTTAACTGCTCAGCTGCTAACTGAAAGGTCAGCAGTTCAAACCCACCAGCGGCTCTAGGGGAGAAAGATGTTGTTTCTGTAAAGATTACAGCCTTGGAAACCCTATGGGGTGGTTCTACTTTGTCCTATAGGGTCGCTATGAATCAGAATTGACTCGACAGCAATGGGTCTGGTTTGGTTTTTGGTGTTGTTGTTGTTGTTAGGTACTGTAGAGTCAGTTCCGACTCATAGCGACCCTATGCACCAGAGAACTAAAGACTGCCCTGTCCTGTGCCATGTTCACAATCGTTATGCTTGAGCCCATTGTTGCAGCCACTGTGTCAGTCCATCTCGCTGAGGGTCTTCCTCTTTTTCACTAATCTTTTACTCTACCAAGCTTGGTTTTTGGTACTCAAATTAATTAATCATCCCAGAATCATTTACTGAATAATCCCATCAGTTACTCAGTGCTTACATAATCACTATTTATATACGTATTTAATTTAATCCTCACAACAACCTTGTGAAATATGAATCACTATGCCCACACCACCCACAAGGAGAATTATCCATGGTCACTCAGGTAGTAAATAGTGGAGCCAGAATGGGAAGTAAGATCTGAGTCTAAAGCCCATGCAATTAACCACTGTTCTGAACAGCCTTCTTATACATGACTAAACATAGTGAGAATTTTTTTTTTATTGTGGTAAACACAGATATAACAAAAACATAACCATTTTAATATTTTTTACATGGATAATTCCAAAAAATAGAATTTTTTAAATTATTTTATTTTTGTTGTTGTTACTGAGAATATATGGCAGAACATGCACCAATCAACAAGTTTCTACACGTACAATTCAGTGACACTGATTACATTCAAGTTGTGCCACCATTCTCATCCTCCTTTTCTGAGTTGTTCCTCCCCCATTAACATAAACCCAATGTCCTCTAAGGTTCCTATCTTTCAAGTTGCTGTTGTCAGTTTGATCCCATAGAGACAGATCTTAAAAGAGCACCATACTCAAGGCAGACATTCTCTACTAGTTAAGCTAAACTATCATTTGTTTTTAAGAAGACTTCAGGGGATCTTTTTGGTTTAAGGCTTAAAGATTATCTCAGGGCAATAGCTTCAGGTGTTCATCAAATCTCCATGACTCCAGAAATGCTACATTCCCAGAAAATTTGAAATTCTGTTCTATATTTTTTCCCCTTTTGATCCTTCTCTTTAAAATCTTTGATCAAAATGTTCAGTAATGGTAGCTGGGCACCATCCAGTTCTTCTGGTCTCCCGGCATTTCCTCCTATTCCCGACTCTCCTTCCTTTGTTGCTCCATGTGAACAGAGACCAACTGTTATAACCTGGTTGGCCGCTTATAAGCTTTTAAGACCCCAGGCAATACACAATGAACTAGGAGATAGAAAAGAACCACTAGACATAATATCAGGCCAACTAACTGGGATGGCCCATGAAACTGTGATCCTAAACCTCCAACCCAAGGAACCAAATCCCATGAGATTTTTGGTTGTACTTAAGCAGCCTCAGCAGCTACTCTTTTTCGTCATCGTTGTAAATATACCCATCACACAACTTTTGCCAATTCAATTTTTTACAGGTATACAATTTATTGACAGCAATAATCAGCTGTGCAATCCTACCCTTAATGCAATTTTTTCATCATCATACAAACTGAAACTCTGTGCTCCATAAGCAATAATCTCCCCTTTTCCCTTCCCTCTCAACCCTGATAACCACTAATAAACTTTGGTCTCTATACATTTGCCTGTTCTTATCTTTTTATATAAGTGAGGTCATACAATATTTGCTCTTTTGTGACTGACTTGTTTCACTCAGGATGTCTTCAAGCTCCATCCATACTGTAGCACATATTAAGACTTCATTTCTCTTACTGGCTGAGTAGTGCTCCATTGCATGTATGTACTACATTTTGTTTATCCATTCATCCGTTCATGGGCATTTAGGTTGTTTCTACCTTTTGGTTATTGTGAAGAGTGCTGCAATGAACACTGGTGTACAAGTTTCTGTTTGAGTCTCTGCTTTCAAGTCTTTTGGGTATATAGCTAAGAGTGAAATTGCCAGGTCATATGGTAGTTCTATTTTTAGTTTTTTGAGGAACCTCCACACTGTTTTCCACAATGGTTGTACCATTTTGCATTGCCACCAGCAATGGATAAGGGTTCTAATTTTCCCCACATCCTCAGCAACATTTGTTATTTTCAGAGTTTTTTATTTTAGCCATCCTAATGGGAGTGAAATGGTATCTCACTGTGGTTTTGTTTTGCTTCTCTGATAGCTAATGACACTGAATATCTTTTCATGTGTTTGGTGGCCATTTGAATGTCCTCTTTGGTGAAATGTCTATTCAAGTCCTTTGCCCCTTTTTTGATTGGGTTATTTTGTTGAGTTGTAGAAGTTTTATATATATTTTAGTTATTAGCTTCTTATTGGATATATGGTTTCCAAAGATATTCTGCCAGTTGGTAGCTTGTCTTTTCATTTTTTTGGTAAAGTCTTTTGATTAACAAAGTTTTTAATTTTTATGAAGTCCCAGTGATTTATTTTGTCTTTTGCTGCTTGTGCTTTTGTAATTATATTAGATAATCCACTGTTAAAAGCTAGGCCTGACAGCCTTGTCCCTGTATTTTCTTCTAAGAATTTTATGGTTTTTGTTTTCACATTTAGGTCTTTAGTTCATTTTGAATCTGATTTTGTATATGGTGTGAGACATGGATGTTGTTTCATCTTTCTGCATGTGGAAATCCAATTTTTCCCATACCATTTATTGAAGAGACTTTTCTTTCCCCATCAAATAGACTCAGCACTCTTGTCAAAAATCAGTTGACAATAGAAGGGTGGGTTTATTTCTGGACTCTCAACTCTATTCCATTTGTGTTATGTGTCTACTGTTTTGATTACTATAGTTATATATTTTAAAATCAGGAAGTATGAGTCCTCCTACTTTGTTCTTCTCTTTAAATGCTGCTTTAGCTATTTGGGGCCTCTTTCCATCCCGTATAAAGTTGAGGATTGGTTCTTCCATTTCTGTAAGGAAGGCTGCTGGAATTTTGATAGGGATTGCACTGCATCTGTCGATTTCTTTGGGTAATATTGACATCTTAACAATATTAAGTCTTCTAATCCATGAACACTGAACTTATTTCCATTTATTTAAGTCTTCTTTAATCTCTTTCACCAGTTTTATAATGTTCATTGTGTGTTGCACGTCCCTGATTAAATTTATCTGTACGTAGTTTATTCTCTTAGATGCTATTGTAATGAAATAGAATTTTCAAGTGTTTTAATTTTCAATTAAATCTTAGAAACTTATATATTTTTAAGGTAATATCTAGACCTAAATTTTTAAAAGAAAAAAAAATATTTTAAATGTATGCTATTGGAAATTGGGTATATAGGGGGAAATGTTCATTTATATGAATCACAGACTATTCTCCTCCATCTAGTAATACATCTATCTAACAAGATTTTCAAGTTTTTGCCACTAAAGATTAGGGCAAAGCAGTAGAGAGGAAGTATCTCATCTTGTGATTTGACAATCTGTCAAAGAAACTTATCACACAAGGTTGTTATAATAACTTAATGAAGACATTTAAGAGTACAGTATCTAGGAAAATAGTAGCTTCTAAGAAAACTTAGTTCCTTAAATTTAATCTTGTTAATTCCCACTGTAAGCTAAGAGACCAAATCTCCTCACTTCATAACTACATGTTAAAGCCCAAACTGTAAGGTAGATACTCTTACTATCCCTATTTTATAAATGAAGAAACTGAGGCACTGAAAGATCAAATAACATGGCCAAGGTTATGCAGCTAGTACGTGGCAGATGAATTTGATTCCAGAGCCCAAGTATTTAGAATGCCTTAAAGTATCAAGCAACAAGTATATAACAAATTTAACAATAAGTAGGATGAATAATTTTATAGGTTAAATAAACCCAGATCACATTACAAGCTGAGAGGAACCCTAGTTACAGGCTCCCTAAAATATGCTTAAATATAAGACTTCATCAGCATTTGTTTCTTGCTTTTATAAGACAGCTTCTGAAAACTATAGAAATATTAAATCTAAATAAATATATCTTTTTCACTTAGAGCTTTGCTCAATAAAGAGCTGTTCCAGTCTTTAACAGAACCCAGATGACATGGATACATATAACATGAGAACTCTTAAAATCCTACTCCTACCCTTGACTCAAGGCAATGTTTTGACTGAGGTAAAGCTAAGAATTTCTCTTTACCTGAAATATTTTAAGTATTTTGGTACTACACAATCTGTAGGGGAATAAAAGGAATAAAAGAATTGTGCAATTATTAAGTTTCTTTTTCTGAGGACTTTTATTTCAAGATAAAAGCAACCTGGAAGACTTTTAAATGGTTGTCACTTTCATGTTGAAGCTACAATTGTCCTAGTGGAATAATGAATATATCTACCAAAGAAGTCTAATTTATGTTTTTTAAAAAAAAGGCAACTTGTAATGGGGACTTTTTAAGACCAAGTCAAATAACCAGATTGATGTAGGAGGTGAAGAAATTGGAAAAACTTTAAGCTTAAAAATTTTAAAGTTTTAAATTAATTGAACTAAACTCACCTTATCTGGTGTCATGAGCACAGGTGATTCAGTTTTTATTCCAGACTGATGAATGTTCACAAACATTCCAGAATCTATCAGTCCTGCTGACCTGTAACAAATAAATACAAAATTTAGCCTTACTTTCCTTGGGAAGAAAAACTAATGACCAGCTACTTAATGTATGTTGTTTGTTTTTTTTACTATACCTTGCAGTTTCACTATCTGTTACAAAAGTTGGAGTTGCAGCTAGTGGGCTTCGAAGGTCTTTTCGGATGTAGATTTTTTCTGTCGAAGCAGCACAGTTGGAAGATTTTTCTCTTGATACTTCAATGGGCTTTCTTTCACACTGAACAGCTAGGAAAATGTATTAAACTATTATATCATAAAGCGAATTTACAAGCAATTATAAATGTAAACTCTAGGTTCACAACGCTGCTAATGGGAGACATGCTTACCATAACTCAACTGCCAAGATTATGATCAAGCTTTACAAATTATTTGCAAAAATCAACTTGACAGCAATGGGTTTGGATTTTTGGCTGCTTTCTCTCCCTGCTCCCATAGGGTAAAAATACAGAGGAACTCTTACTTTTTTAAAAGCTCAGTGTCCAGAAGGATGAAGTTAGGGGTCCTTTACCTACATATACATATATTATATATATATATAAAATCTTAAAAAATGAACTGAAATTTAGACAACTGAAAATAATTCTAATAGCGAGCCATAAAAAGACTAAAGATACACCTTTCATTTTTTAGCCAAGGGCCGGGAGATTTTTGAAAAATAATTTAATTGCTTGGCCTTCATTTATAAAACAAGGTAGTATGTTTCATTTACTTTATAGGAATTTTATTTCAAGATACTTATTAGGAGATAGTATAGCATACTTCTTAAATGTGCATTTTCTGGGTAAAAAAAAAAAAACTGCCAGGATTAAAATCCAAGTTCTGCCACTGATTAGTTGTGTGACCTTGGGCAAGTTACTCTCTCTTTACTCAAAAGTAAAATGAGTAACAGTATGTTCTGTGTAGAATTGCTGTGAGGATAAATAAGTTAATATATAGGCTTAAGAACGTTAAGTATAGTGAGAGTTCAATCAATGTTAGCTATTATTATCTTATTAGTAACAGGTCACTTAAATTTGTATTTAGTTAGTTTAATTTTTTTTTTGTCAAGTTCAAACTACAAATATACGCTTGGCACATATGTGTTTAATAAATACTTACTGAATGAATGAAAAATATATATGTACATATTCTTATATATTTAGTCAGAAAACCGTAAATTAAAAAGTGTACATATTTGACACATTATAATGTGTGAATGTTAATACACTTTTAGCTTGCCTGAATCTTTAAAAGTATTTTCTCCATTAAGGTAATACATACAGTCTTGTTTCATTCCAAACGCAATACATCTCTGCAACCTGCAGTACTGACAGCGGTTTCGATGGTGTTTATTGATAACACAGTCTTTCGATCCTCTACATGAATACACTAAATTTTTTCGGATACTTCTTTTAAAGAATCCTTTGCAACCTTCACAAGTTACTGCCCCATAATGACGTCCTAGAGACAAAATGTTTAAGAAAATACAAAAATCACATATTTTAAGACAGTAATGAAATACACCCATTACTTCCCTTTAAACAACAAAAATATGAGATGAAACTGTGAGATTTTTGAGTTTATGGCAAACTTTTTTTAAGAGTCAATAAACAGAGAACGAAACAACTATGTTCTCTGACTAATTAAACAATATGAGTTTTTTAATTTTATAATGTGATCTTAACAAAGGCATGGAAAATTTGTGAAAGAGAACAAAAGAACCTATAATCCCATTATTTAACATAAAAATGATTTTCTCTTCTGATATCAACTAGAAATTATAGTTTTGTTGTATATTGTAGAGTAGGTGTTGTATTTTCAAAACTGTGCTCCAGAAAAAAGCATAAAATTTCAGCTAGTATTTCAAAAATAGTAATTCCTTCTAATTGTGAATTCTACTTTTGAAATTTCTGAAGAAGTCTGTTACACTTTGGTCATTTCCCAACCATTTCTCTTGTGCACTTATTAACAAATGGAACATAATCTGGGAAAAGCTCTAGGGGAGGTCTTTGTAATGAAGCTTGGAAAATATCGAAGATTAAAGAACACAAACTATGCCCTTAAACTATATCCCACTGGCATTTATGAATAGGAGATACACACACACACACACACACCACACACACAAGTGGACATGGGCATGCACTCCTGATATGAAGTAACTAAAATGACATAACCCTGAGTGCTAGTAATACACTTTGAGAATGTCTGCTCAGTCAGCTATGGAGAGCATTACATAAGGCTAACCAGAGTTTTTTCCAACCTCAATAATTCAAGTTACTCTGTATTCCAAGAATAAGAACAGGGTTTAATGTTATATATTATTAAGAATTACAACTCATTTTTAAATGATTCCTTTAACAAAACTCCTAGTTTTCACATTCAAAATATTTTCCATGTTTACTTTTAAAAAGCTAAACTATTTTTCTTAATTCTTTGAAATACGTATTTTGTGTCATTACAAAATCCATTTAAATGGCATTAAAGTGAGAAAATATCTTTAAGTGAATAAAAAAGCTTTGGGGGAAAATCCATCAAATTTCATAGGCTACAAATATAAATATATTTCCCATAAAAATGATGTACTCCTTTACTTTTCTTTTCATTTTTAGTAGAAGAAACATGGTAGTCGGGTAGTTATTTTAACAACACACATACAAGGTTGTTTTTAATGTTACCTGAGGCTTTGTCTCCACATACTACGCAAAGATCAAAAACCTTATTTGGCCCCTGGTCGGGGGAAGAATTATCTGTTAAAAGCTAGGAAAAAAAAATTCTGGTTACTTAATAACATTGTTGCTCTGTCAAAAAATTAAAAGAACATTCAGTCAGTCTTGCTTTTTACTTTATTTCTTATAAGTTATTCTTAAACTTTTAACTATTATTATGTACATTTTATAAACTAGTCCTTATTTTTCTGCCAAGTCTCATTAACGTAATCAGACTGTTCAAAACACAAATACGTGATTTTCAATGCATTCCACCCATTAAACATTAAATATTATTCATATGGAACACGTTAAATTATTGCAGCAGTTATCAGTCCTATTATGACATTTGTCTTTGAAGATCTCAGAATTTTTCCACATGGAATGACATGGCTAAAATAAACTGTAACAGTATGAAAAAATAATTGAATTTTTTAAATAGAAAAGGAGTTATAAAGAAAAAGGTTCTACTGGCATAATTAATTATAATAATGAAAATATGATTACTATACAAAAGTTGAAACTTTTCATGAATAAGTTGTCTAAGATTTGGGTTACGTACAGTACTTGAGAACACAGATGCAGTCTATGAAGGGTAGCAAGTCAGCCATCAAAATTGGGACTAAGTGGGGTAGCCTTGAGCAAATTACTAAGCCTATTTAAATCATATAAAGAGCTCCTCATTAAACCTAACTAATATGATCCTGGCAAAGGTATACTAGTTCCTTCTTTAGGCTATACTTCAACCTTCTCATCACTTTCTTTCAATCTTTGAAAACATGAACAAAGTATCAATTCAATCCAAAAAAATATGATATGGCATTTAGTAAACACCTTCCCCTCTGCAGTAAAACAAATGAAGTAAAATCCTCTACTTTGACTCTTTCTTCACTTAGTGGTATGAATGCATTCAGGATTAATTCTGATTTTTAATACTTCAAATAGTCCTTGAGATGACTATCCCTTACTAGGCTATATATAGTATCATTTCTTTTTAATCGCCACAAAAATCAGTCTTTTAATACATACGGGGGAGGGGGTGTGGGGGACTGCTGGTATTAGATGTACTTTGAAATCATCCATAAGTATCACGTCTTCCCTTAACAGCATACCTATTGCCAATGATGCCAAGCTCTCCCCTTTGTTATTAAGGGTAGAAGAGATTTTGAGAGGTTAAGGGACTTGCCCACATCTCGTTTTAGTTCACCAGACCAGAAATCAAATCATCTGATTCCTGGTCCAGAGGAATTCCATCCTACACGTTTCTCTTTTCTTACCATAGAGATGAAACACAAAGTAGGCCAAGTATCAATATCTTTATTATAAAAAGAGAAATTTATTTAAAAAGAGCAGCTTTACAGTGAAGAAAACCTGACAAACATTACTTCAGTTAAATGATCAAAGTCAATATCAGTAGTCATAAATCATGTTGATCATATGTACACTCAATACAATGTAATAAAATGGCATTTTACCTCTGTGATTTTCTTCCCAAAAACCCATAACCCCTGTCTAACCATAGAAAAACATCAAATCCCCATAATGGGGTATCCTACAATAAACTTATCAGTACTCCTCAGAACTGTCAAGGTCATCAAAAACAAGGAAAGTCTGAGAAACTGTCACAGCCAAGTGAAGCCTATGGAGACATGGCAGCTAAATGTTTAATGTAGTATCCTAAATGGGATCCTAGAACAAAAAAAGAACACTAGGTAAGTTGAAAAACACTATTGACTTTAGTTAATAATAATGTTGTTGTGTGCTGTCGAGTTGATTTCAATTCATAGCGATCCTACAGGACAGAGTACAACTGCCCCACAGGGTTTACTAGGCTGAAATCTTTACAGGAGGAGATCACCAAGTCTTTTCTCCCATGGGTTTGAACACCTGACCTTTCGCTTAGCAACCAACCACTTGACCATTAGCCACCGGAGCTCGTTTTTTAGTTAATAATAATATATCAATATTGGTTCATAAATTGTAATAAATGTACCATATTAGTATAAAGTGTTAATAATAGGAAAACTGTAAGAGCTCAGCTGCTACTCCAAAAGGTCTACAGCTCGAATCTACCAGCCACTCCTTGGAGATCCTATGGGGCAGTTCTACTCTGTCCTATTGGGCTACTATGAGTTGGAATCAGGTTTTGGTACACGTAATATGGGAACTCTGTACTATCTGTTCAATTTTTCTGTAAACCTAAAACTTTTCTAAAAAATGAAATCTATTAATTTAAAAAAACAAATTATACATGTCAAATACTTTTTTTGGTGACTTCTGTCTTATTGATAAGACAACTTCTTATAAATCTACAACTATGGCTTATTCATTTTCTATCTTAGCAGTTTCTAAAAACAATACAAATGACGTGATTGGAAGAATGACTCTATCAGGATACACAGACAGAATTTCATATTTTATGCATATTTCAGGATTAGAAGTTTTTCAATCCAAAAAGGAAATTTCTTGAATCAGTTTTTCATCACAAATCATGCAACACAATTTTAAGTGGGCACTCCTCTATAAGTCTCTGAAGGCAAATTTAAGGGTGCACTGTTATTTGTATGCAAGCATAGCAACCAGCAATGAAAATACCTTCATATAACCACAGGCATGCAGCGTGTAAAAGCCATAACTGGCTCTTTGAAGAATAAAGTATAACTAGCAAAGATTAAAATTATGTAAATTGAATCTATACCGACTCAGTTCCAGTGTAAAGCCTGAGGAAGATGCTGCAGACCACGAAGCAGACTGTTTTCTATGTCAATGATGACATGAGTGACAGTAGAGGAGGCACAGCACTGAAGCTATAGCACTGACTTCTTGATTTGGCAACTTCCTGTTTGTGCCACAGGCAGGCAAGTACTGGGAACTACAGGTACAGACACTGCTCTTGTTTTGACACAGTTCCCCAACTGCACAGAAGCAGCAGGTCTCTTAGAAGCCAGTTCTGCAACACGCTCCAGTAGTTATTCTTGGAAGCCTAGCCTAGGACTTTCTCTTCAGCCTTTCCAACAACTCTGTGAGGTACCTACATGCCTTATTAAACCCCTTCCTGTTCAAACTAGCCAGAGTGGATCTTACTGTCTGCAACTAAAAACTCTCCAAAATATGGGTGTAATGTTGTGTGAAAACTACAGTGGCCCATAGGAAAACAGCCATCGCCACAGATACTCTACACAGCACACAATTTTATGCGGTTTTTTTCCTACTGAATATGCATACATGTAAGGTCTTAATAGGCAAGACTTACACTTATGCTTTTACATCTTTTTTAAATTATAAGATGAAAAGCTATTTCTGCAGTTATTTACCTGGAGGTGTTGTGCAGACAAATCAGGAGTTGTAAAAAACAACTGGTTGACCCCTGCTGCATCTGGAGTTGTGAGAAAAACTTTTCCTGGAGTGGAATCTTGTCTGGCCAGTATGACTTTGCTTGGAGTAGAGCCATCGTGATTTGTCAGAATGAACTGCTTGCCTTGTGTATTATGATCAAGTCCTGTCACGATCTGGATCTTCTGGCCAGTTTGCTGCTCTGTAACAATCTAACACAATCACGTCTAGTTAGTAAATTCAATTTTTTTCCCTTATAACACAATTTTCTAATCTCTTCAGACAAAGCTACATAAGCACACCATTACATACATATTCAATATAACACAACACACACACATCTTTTGAAGTAGCAATTGTACTTCCACAAAATTCCATCCTACAGAAATAAATAAATATGCAAGTAAATTAAGGTACAATAATAAGAACATTTTGACCTCACTATTTTGATTCCTTTTTTCCCTCTTTCTCCCTCCTTCCATTTCGGAAGAAAGGCCTTAGACAAACATATATTAAGCACATTCTATTTGCCAAGCACTGTTGTGGGTCCTAGGATATAGCAGTGAGCAAAACAAAATCACTGCTCTCATGAAGCTTTCGTTTTAGTGAGGAAAGACACATAATAAACTAATAAGTAAACAATAATATTGTCCGGTGGTATTAACTGTTAGAAGAAAAATAAAGCAGGGTAAGGGGTGTGTGTGTGAGAGAGAGAGAGACAGAGTGAGGTCTAACAGGAAAGCTCTCTCTGTGGAGATGACATTTTTGGACAGACCTGCAATTTGCACAGACTGAGGTTTAGGACTACCAAGGAAGAGCATCCCAGGCAGAGGAAACAGAACATAGAAGACAGCTCTGGGGCATAAGGGAATGTATTTGGCATATTTGAGGCATGAGGCACAGCAAGAGAGCTATGTGACTGAAACAGAGTTGAAGAGGGGGGTATAGTAAAACGGATCTGAGTGACAGCTGCAGGTCAGGTCATATAGATTTCCTACTGTGTGAAATGGAAAGGACCAGAGGATTTGGAACAAAGATTGGCAGGATCTTTAGTACCATGCAGGGAGTGAAAAGCAACTGGATTTGGGAGTTTTTGAAGGTAGAGGTGATAAGACGTACTGATGAAATGGAGGTGGACTATGAAGAGAGAAGAGTCAAGGAGGACTACAAAATTTTGGCCTGAGCAACTGGGAAAACAAATGCCGTGTACTAAGACAGGGTAGACTGGGGAAAAGCAAGTTCACCAATATATAGAACTACCCCAGCATTGAGGGTTTTTGCTGTTGTTGCTGAACAAAGACTTTCCAGAGAAAATTTACTATGCCAGTTTAATCCTATGATTAACTTTTAAAATGGCAAAGTTGATTTGTTTTCCAACTTTTTTTTCCATTTTCATTTTCCTGAAATTATTTTCATCAATATTCTTTTCCATGCAAAATTTAAAACAAAGTTCTGATTCACTAATCACTCTTTGTCTACAGCAAACTGTACTGACTGTAGCATCGGACAATTTGAGTTTTCTTTAGTGACCATTATTTCTACCATGTCCTATTTTTCTGACTGCAGTTTTAATTATCGTCAATTTTATCTTACATAGGTTATTTCTATCAAGTTCGGTTTCCACCATCCCGACAATTTTTAATGTTACTTATAAGATATGACTTTGAATCAGTTCATCTATAACAAATTTCACCATGTATAGTTTAAGCTGTTGCCAGTTTTATTTTGGATTATTTCTACCACTAATACTCACTGTGAATAAAAGACTAAAAGGTCACTACTTCTTAGAGAAAAGAGTATTAGGTGCATACAGGGTACAAATGTCACTGGGTTGAAACATTCTGCTTAGATGAGTAAAAGGATGTTCACTGCAGTATAATTATAATAATTGAGAATGAGAAAATTGAAATGGTCTTCAATAGAAAAGAACAGTAAACAGACTGGAAGCAGTTCTCAGGATCTCTTTAAATTTGAAAAATTTAGTGAAGGCCCCAAATGGCTTCTGTTTATGTGGGTCATACCTACTTAGAGTTATCACCACCAATTCAAACTAAGGAATTTAAATATTTACTCATTTAAAAGTAACGATAAACTTATGACATCCTAACATAAATAAAATATTTTTATGAAAAATAAGTATATCTTATATACTCATATACCTGTAGTGGGGAGAGTGGCACTGTTTTACATTTTTGCTAATCTCTTTAGTGTCTGGCTTTATAGAAGACAGTTGGAATCTCATATCTGTCTCTGCATTCAATCTGTTACAATATGTCATTTTGGTTAAGGCATATGAAGAAAATCCAGCCTCACATTTATTGGTAGAAAAAGGGAAGAGTATTTTAACAACCTTTTCGGATAAGTATGGAAATTGTTCTTTGATATTACACCAAATTCAACATGTGATGTTTTAAAGGTTAGTTGCAATGTAGAACCCAAAGTCATATTAAAATCCATTAATCTATCCTGCACTTTGAAAGGATCCTTTAGTCATCCAAGATTTTCTAACATCATACATTGGTCATTCGGAAAACAACAGTTCACTGAACTATGCAGACCTTTTAAATGTTGACACATTTCATCATACAATACTATCAGATGATACTGATAGCCTCTGGAAAATTCCACTGTACACTTGGGAGAAGATGGAAATGAAAATGGCAAATAACATTTTAGTAGTCTCAGAAAAATGGTTTTGCTCTTGCTGGCTCTCAAAAGAGCCCCTAGATCATATACTTTGAGAACCTCTAGATTATGGTACCTCTTACTAAGAAATATGGAGCCTTACTGGAGCAGCAGGAGCCCTGGTGGCACAGTGGTTAAAGTACTCAGCTGCTAACCAAAAGGTCAGCAGTTCAAACGCAGCAGGCACTCCATGGGAGAAAGACGTGGCAGTCTGCTTCCGTGAAGATTTCAGCCTTGGTAACTCTACGGGGCAGTTCTACTCTGTCCCATAGGGTCACTATGAGTTGGAATCAACTCGAGAGCAGTGGGTTTGGTTTTTGGTTTGGAGCAGCGTGGTGTTTAAAGTGCTCGGCTGCTAACTCATAGGTTGGTGGATTGAACCCAGCAGCTGCTCCACGGCAGAAAGATGTGGCAGTCTGCTCCCATAAAGATTACACCTTTGGAAACTCTAAAGGGCAATTCTCCTCTGTCCTATAGGGTCGCTATGAGTCAGAATCGACTCAATGACAATGGATTTTACCAAGAAATAGTACGTAACCATTTAAAAAATGAAGACTTGTTTGCCTTAATATGGATTAACTCCTGCCGGTCAACATGGCCTCAAATTTCATGCTCTCCAAAAAACATGCCCTAACCAGGTTCCCGACGCCATTCCCCACCCCCTCCTATGACTCTTTATTAGCTGTTTTTCTTCTGTGCTATTGTAACACCCTTTATAATTATCCATCACAGCACTTACCATATTTTACTGTGATGGTTTGATTATTCAACTATCTCTCAGGAGACAGAAAAGCGACTTGAAAGTCACGGATATCTTTAATCTCTGTATTGCCAGAACACAGCATATACACTTAATGTAAGTAGTAAAAATTCGGTGAGTCAAGTGAATGAGATGTAAGATAAGCATACCTCTCCCATCTGTTGTTCAATAATTTGATGTGCAATTTCTTCTATGGTTGCCATGATCTAGATGCCAAAATGTCCTGCCAAAAATAAAGTGATGGTTTTTCAAAATTATATCCATAAAGACATACTTCTTGAGTAATTTACAAATAAAATTATATGATTTGCTTCAAAATAATTCAGATGGAATGGTTAGGAGTGAGAGGAAATAGATAAAACAACATTGGCTATATGCTGACAATTGTCAAAAGTGGTAAAGCTTTTGCAGGGGTTCATGAAACTATTCACTCTAGGTTTGTATATTTTCAAAACTTCTATTAAAAAAAAAAAACAATTATTTAAGACCTAACAATTTCATCTTTCAAAGATATTGCAGCCTAAATAGGAGTACTCTTGATTGATTCAGACCAGCAGTAATAGTATAAATAAAGGGCAGCTCTAATTGCAAACAAACTCATCACTCTGGTCACTTAACACACCACCCTTTTATCACTATTTTGTGAAAACTGACAAAATAATTGCATTCATTCAGAAGTACTGAAAAATCCTCTAGAATTTTATGATTGTTCTTCATTAATGGTAGTTTCTTACACATTAAGGTTAATATAAATTTAATGCATAGTTATCTCCAAATGGACCTAAGAACCTGTAAGATTACTAGACTGACTATGACTTTTGCTTTTTCTTCAAATCATGTAATCAAGAACATCAAAACTGTATGTGACTTTATCATATTTCATATCTTCACTAATATTTTGTAGCTATAATTAATATTAACTACCAAATGATCTGAATTGTTTTTCTTTTGATTACATAAAAAATTTTAAATGTGTCAATTAATTGTACTAAAAGCAATATTTAATCTTCAATTTACCAAAGCAAAATCAGGACTATGCATTTATATCAGATTATGCTAACTAAATGAAGAGCTTACCATTTTAAGAGTATGAATATAATGGTTTTAATAATTTTTCTTCCACTGCCTATGATAAAGCAACAGAATGAAACACTCTTTCACATGTCCTTTCTTCGTCAATTAGGATAATTTCTGATAGACCCTTACAGTTCCTTTGGCAGCTACTGTCAGTTGCTGTGGAGTTGATTTCAACTCAGAGACCCCATGTGACAGAGTAGGACTGCCCCATAGGGATTTTTAGGCTGTAATCTTTACAACAGCAGATTGTCCAGTCTTTCTCCCATGAAGCTGCTGGGTGGTGGCTAGCAGTGCTTAACCTCTGTACTACCAGGGCTCCTTTCCTTTAGCAGCTAAAAAAAACAAACCAAACTCGATGCCATCGAGTTGATTCCAACTCATAGCGACTCTATAGGACAGAATAGACCTGCCCTATAGAGTTTCCCAGGAACAGCTGGTAGATTAGAACGGCTGACCTTTTATGTAGCAGCCAAGCTCTTAACCACTGTCCACCAGGGCTCCTCCTTTAGCAGCTAGTGGATGCTAATTATCAGGTAAGGAGCAAGTAATTAGAGAATGACAAAGATATTATAACTGAAGTAAAAAAAAAAAAAAGTGTGCCTACTGTCCACCACAAATGCATAATTTAAGCATCATTTCTCCATCTTCAGTCAGTCTGATTTCATCAGTTTTGTGAAGTTTGTATTTCGCTTCCAACACTTGGCTCTGTGACCTGAAGAAAGTCATTTAACATTGAGTCTCAGTTTCCTTAATGGCCTAATAATCCCAGAGTGTGAGACAGTAACTAAATAATGTATGCAGAAGTGCCTTCTCAACTGTCAAGCACTATATGAAACGTGACTTATCTTTATTTGTTGTTAGGTGCTGTCAAGTCATTTCTGACTCACAGCAACCCTATGTACAACAGAACAAAACACTGCCTGGTCCCATACCATCCTCACAATTGTTGCTATGCTTGAGTCCATTGTTGCAGCCACTGTGTCAACCCATCTCTTTGAGGGTCTTCCTCTTTTTCACTCATCCTCTACCTTACCAAGCATGATGTCCTTCTCCAGGGACTGGTCCCTTCTGATAATATGTCCAAAGTACGTGACATGAAGTCTTGCCATCTTCGCTTCTAAGGAGCATTCTGGCAGTACGTCTTCCAAGATAGACTTGTTCATTCTTCTGGTAGTCCATGATATATTCAATATTCTTTGCCAATACCATAATTCAAAGGCATCAACTCTTCTTCGATCTTCCTTATTCATTGCCTAGCTTTCACATGCGTATTAGGTGAATGAAAATATCATGGCTTGGGTGTTTTTTTTTTTTATCTCTTACAATACATAGAAAAAAATAAGAAATTCAACTTTTCAAATAAGAATGAAGATTTTGAGTTCTAATCACTATTAAAAGTATCTTTCTTAAAGATGGAAAGAACCTACATGCCCATCAATAGATGAACGGATAAACAAACTATGGTACACGTACTCACAATGGAATACTACATAACGATAAAGAACAATGATGAATCTGTGAAGCATCTCACGACATGGATGAATCTGGAAAGCATTATGCTGAGTGAAATAAGTCAATCACAAAAGGACAAATATTGTATGAGACCACTACTATAAAAACTCATGAAAAAGTTTGAACACAAAAAGAAACAATCTTTGATGGTTACAAGGGAGGGGAGGGGTGGGGGTGAAAGACACTAAATAGACAATAGCTAAGTGGAAGCTTTGGTGAAGGGTAAGACAGCACACAATACTGAGGAAGCCAGCACAACTTGTTTAGGGTAAGGTCATGGAAGCTCCATGGAGAAATCCAAACTCACTTAGGGACCGAATTACTGGGCTGAGGGCTATAGGGATCATGATCTTAGGAAACAACTAGCTCAACGGGCATAACATAGTTTATAAAGAAAATGTTCTATATTCTACTTTGGTGAGTAATATCTGGGGCCTTAAAAGTCTGTGAGCTGCCATCTAAGATACTCCACTGGTCTCACCCCTTCAGAAGTAAGGGAAAATGAGAAAAAACAAAAGACACAAGGGAAAGATTAGTCCAAAGGACTAACAGACCACAACTACCATGACCTCCACCAGACTGAGTCCAGTACAACTAGATGGTGCCTGGCTACCACCACTGACTGCTCTGACTGAGATCACAACAGAGGGTCCTGGACAGAGTTGGGGAAAAATGCCGAACAAAATTCTAACTAAAAAAAAAAAACCAGACTTACTGGCCTGACAGAGACTGAAGAAATCCTGAGAGTATGGTCCCCAAGACACCCTTTTAGCTCAGTAATGAAGTCACTCCAGAGGCTTACCTTTTAGCTGAAGATTAGACAGACCCATAGGACAAAACGAGACTAAAGGGGCACAGCAGCCCAGGGGCAACGACTAGAAGGCAGGAGGGGACAGGAAAGCTGGTAATAGGGAACCCAAGGTCGAGAAGGGAGAATACTGACATGTCATGGGGTTGTTAACCAGTATCATAAAATAAAATATGTACTGTTTAATGAGAAGCTAGTTTATTCTGTAAACATTCTAAAGTACAATAATAATAATAATTTTTTTTAAAAAGGTATTTTTCTTAGTTCCAAATTTCCTGCTGTTTTCAATATTGTAAACAATGGCTTGCAACTTTCGATTTATTGCATTCAAAACCTAAAAAAGAAAGTTTCATTATCAAAAGCTAATGGTGGTACATCACATCCAGATTATTTCATTTGGTTTTGATACTTTGGTTATAATATACTTACATTAAAAATAAGCATAGGCCTTGTGGTCAAAGCCCTTGTCAATTACTCCCACTGTCTTAGTTATCTGGTGCTGCTATAACAGAAATACCACAAGTTGGTGGCTTTAACAAACAGAAACTTATCTTCTCACTGTTTAGGATGCCAGAAGTCTGAATTCAGATGTGAATTCAGAATGCCAGCTCTAGGGGAAGGCTTTCTCTCTCTGTCGGCTCTGGAGGAAGGTCCTTGTCTCTTCAGAGCTTCTACTCCTCTGCTTGCTAGCTTCTGTTTAATCTCTTTTATATCTCAAAAGAGAGACTCAAAATACATCCTACACTAATCCTGTCTCATTAATATAACAAAGACAACCCATTCCCAAACGGGATTATAACCATAGGCGTAGAAGTTAGAATTTGAAAAACACATATTTGGGGGGAACACAGTTCAATACATAACACACACCCGTAAAAATAGTTTTGTTTTTCTCATTACGAAAATGGTTATTAAAAAAAAAATTCATTAAAGCAATGCCAAGATGGTGGAGTAGTCAGACACTTCTTGAGGTCTCTCTTACAACAAAGACCTGAAAAAACAAGTGAATGGATTATATATGACAATCTAGGAGCCCTGAACATCAAAGACAAAGTTGAGGAGTCGGACTGAGCAGCAAGGGGAGGGAGACACAGTTCAGAAGCAGCGAGGACTTTCCAGACCTGACTTGGCCGGCACCCTGCAGGCTGGATCAGCCGGTGAGCACGGGCAGAGGTAAGCAGTAGCACCTGGGTTGTGCTTTACACACCGGGAGAAACCAAGCAGGGGAGAGTCTGCACAAGACTCTGGAACCAGGCGGAAGTGGCACTGGATCTGACAAAGCTAAGTGCAAGTGTCTAACCTACCACACGGAATAAAAAAAAACCCTCCTCCCTCTGGGAAGTACCTCTGTCCCATTCACCCGGCCCCTTCCCACTCTGCTCCAGTCCTGGTCCGGCTTCAGTGATTGCCACGCCCCCTGAGCCATGAGACCCATCATGCGCCTCAAGCCATTTTCCTGGCTTTGGAGAGATAACAAACTAACAGACAAATAATAAACAAGAAAAAATAATGCGCTAACTCCCCTAAGCCAGGACCTCAGGGCAGGCACAGCCCCTTTGCCTAGGCACAGGCGTAAGGGATACATGAACTATGACTGCCTTTCACCTCTGCCTAGACCTGTGTGAGCCCATTTCAACAGCACAGACCCTCATTAGCAAAGTACAACAGGGCATATACCTGAAGTCTACTTTCAATGGCAATAGCTAAAGGGGAGTGGCAAATTTGTGACATTTGACACTGCCCTGCCCATTAAGCAGAGTCCTAACCTACCCACATCAGGGGCCTGAGGACTGGTGCCTCCACCCACTCAACCTAGCCACCTACGATAGAGGTCTGAGAATAAATGGTGCCTCCCAGTCCTTACAGCCAACAGCACTGGGTGCCCAAAGTCCAGCTGCAAAACACACCAACCTACATGCAATAGGGAACATGGAAATGCCTTCCAACCAGGCACTCAGGGGCAGCCATCAGCCCCTTACCTTGCTTAGAACATAATCCTCTACTGTCGCCAGATACCCGTGCCTGCTCCAATCACCCCTATGTAGCCCTGCTTGTCTAGGACTGTAGGTGAGAGCCTGTACCATGCACTCAGTGACTGACAACCTGGACACCTGAGCTGAATCAACACAAGAAAAGTAAACGGACTCCTGGGCCCACATACCTAGTAGGAGCTCTAACCACCTGGTGAAAGGATGTGAGAGCTTCAAAGACACCAATAAATCAAAGTAGCTCACATGACCAGTCTATTTGGGCATATCAAAACAAAACAAGAAGACAGGACACGGTAAGCAAACATAAAATAAATAACTTATTAATGGCTCAGAGACACAGACAGTATCAAATCACATAAAGAGGCGGACCATGATGGCTTCAGCAAGCAACCAAAACAAAGAACTAGGAAAACTTCCAGAGAAAGAACAGGTCTTGGAATTACCAGAGGTAGAATTCAAAAGATTAATATACACAGCTCTTCAAGAGATCAGGCGAAATGCAGACCAAACCAAGGAACACACAGACAAAGCAACAGAGGAACTGAAGAAGGTTATACAAGAACCAGATGACAAAATGAACAGGCTGCAAGAATCACAGAGAGACAGCAAACAGAAATCCAAAAGATTAACAATAAAATTTCAGAATTAGACACCTCAATAGAAAGTCATAGGAGCAGAATTTAGGCAATGGAAGGCAGAATTAATGAGATTGAAGATAAAGCACTTGACATAAACTTATTTTAGGAAAATCAGACAAAAGAATTTAAAAAAAAAGAGAAACACTAAGAATTATGTGGGACTCTGTCAAGAGGAATAACCTACGAGTGACTGGAGTACCAGAACGGGGGGGATAACAGAAAATACAGAGAACTGTTGAAGATTTGTTCGCAGAAAACTTCCCCGATAACATGAAAGATGAGAAAATATCTATCCAAGAAGTTCATCGAACGCCACACAGGGTAGATCTCAAAAGAAAGTCACCAAGACATATTACAATCAAACTTGCCAAAACCAAAGATAAAGAGAGAATTTTAACAGCAGCTAGGGATAAACAAAAAGTCATCTACAAAGGAAAGTCAGTAAGACTAAGCTCTGACTACTCAGCAGAAACCAAGCAGGCAAGAAGGCAATGGGATGACATACATAAAGCTTTGAAGGAAAAAAACTGCCAGCTAAGAATTATATATTCAGCAAAACTGTCTCTCAAACAGGATGGCGAAATTAGGGCATTTCCAGATAAACAGAAGTTAAGGGAATTTGTAAAAACCAAACCAAAATTACAAGAAATACTAAAGGGATTCCTTTGGTTAGAGGAAAAATAATATCAGATAACAACCCAAGACTGGAACACAGGACAGAACAACCCATATATCAACCCAGATAGGGAAATCACAAAAGTAAGTCAAAGCTAAAAGACTGTAAATAGGGAAACAGAGATGTCAATATGTAAAAGATGACAACATTTAAAACAAAAATGAGGGACTGAATAATGTAGCCATAGAATTTTCACATGGAGAGGAAGTCAAGGTGATATCAAGAAGTAAAAGATTTGGTTTAAACTTAGAAATATTCAGGTAAATTTTAAGGTAACCACAAAGGAAACTAACAATCCTACATATCAAAATAAAAAACAAGAAAACATAGAGACTCAGCAAATACAAAAGATGAATACAAAGAAAAAGCTGAAAAGAAAATACATAAAGAAAAATGACTCAACACAGAAAATTAAGTGGAACAAAGAAGCTGTCAACACACAAAAAAAGACATCAAAATGACAGCACTAAACTCATACCTATCAATAATTATGCTGAACGTAAATAGACAAAATGCACCACTAAAGCAAGAGAGAGTGGCAGAATGGATATAAAAACATGCTCCGTCTAAATGCTGCCTACAAGAGACACACCTTAGACTTAAAGACACAAACAAACTTAAAATCAAACACCACTCAAAAAACAGCAGAAGTGGTGATATTAATTTCTGACAAAACAGACTTTAAAGCAAAATCCACCACAAAGGATAAGGAAGGACACTATATAATGATTAAAGGGTCAATACACCAGGAAGACATAACCATAATAAATATTTACTCACCCAACCACAGGGCTCCAAAATACATACAACAAACTCTAACATCATTGAAAAGAAAAATAGCTCCACAATGATAGTAGGAGACTTCAACACACCACTTTCGGTGAAGGACAGAACATCAAGCAAGAAGTTCAATAAAGACACAGAAGATCTAAATGCCACTATCAACCAACTGGACCTCACAGACATATACACAACACTTTACCCAACAGCAGCCAATTATACTTTCTTTTCCAACGCACATGGAACATTCTCCTGAATAGACTACACGTTAAGCCACAAACCAAGCCTTAAAAGAATCCAAAACATCGAAATATTACAAAGCATCTTTTCTGACCATAAAGCCATAAAAGTAGCAATCAAAAACAGAAAAAGCAAGGGGAAAAAAAATCATATACATGGAAACTGAAAAACACCTTGCACAAAAACGACTGGGTTACAGAAGAAATCAAGGACGGAATAAAGAAATTCACAGCATCTACTGAGAATGAAACACATCCAATCGGAACCTTTGGGACACAGCAAAGCAGTGCTCAGAGGTCAATTTTTATCACTAAATACACACATCCAAAACGAAGAGCTAAAATCAAAACATTAACCCTACAACTCGGACAAATAGAAAGAGAGCAGTAAAAGAAGACCTAGGGTACCAGAAGAAAGGAAATAATAAAAATTAAGAGCAGAAATAAATGAAATACGGAGAAAAAAAACACCTGAGTTAACAAGACCAAAAGCTTTGAAAAGATCAAAAAATCAATAAACCATTGGCCAAACTGTCAAAAGAAAAACAGGAGAGGAAACAGATGACCCAAATAAGAAATGAGAGGGGCAATATCACAAGACTTAACTGAAATTAAAAGAATCATAACTGAATGCTATAAAACTGTATTCCAACAAATTTGAAAACCTAGAGGAAATGGACAAATTTCTAGGAACACACTACCTACCTAAACTAACACAAATCAAGGTAGAAAAATAAATAAATCCATAACAAAAGAAAAGACTGAACAGGTAATTTAAAAACTCCCAACAAAAAAAAAGCCCTGGCCCTGACGGCTTCCCTGGAGAATCCTACCAAACTTTTGGAGAAGAGTTAACACGACTACCACTAAAGATATTTCAAAGCATAGAAAAGGATGGAATAGTCCGGAACTCATTCTATGAAGCCAGCATAACCCTGATACCAAAGCCAGGTAAAGACACCACAAAAAAAGAAAATTACAGATCAATATCCCTCATGAATATAGATGTAAAAATCCTCAACAAAATTCTAGCCAATAGAACTCAACAACATATCAAAAAGAAATTCACCATGACCAAGTGGGATTCATACCAGGTATGCAGGGATGGTTCAACATTAGAAAAACAATCAATGTAATCCATCACATAAATAAAACAAAAGACAAGAACCACACGATATTATCAATTGATGCAGAAAAGGCATTTGACAAAGTCCAACAACGATTCATGATAAAAACTCTCAGCAAAATAGAAATAAAAGGGAAATTTCTCAACATAATTAAGGGCATTTATACAAAGCCAACAGCCAACATCATCCTAAATGAAGAGAGGCTGAATGCATTCTGCCTGAGAACAGGAACCAGACGAGGATGCCCTTTATCACCACTCTTACTTAACACTGTGCTGGTAGTCCTAGCCAGAGCAATAAAGCAAGAAAAAGAAAGAGAGGGCATTCGTATTGGTAAGGAAGAAGTAAAAGTATCCCTATTTGCAGATGATATGACATTACACACACACAAAAAAAACACAGAATCCACAAGAAAACTACTGGAACTAGTAGAAGATTTCAGGAAAGTATCAGGATACAAGATAAACATACAAAAATCAGTTGGATTCCTCTACACTAACAAAGAAAACTTCGAAAAAGAAATCACCAAATCAATACCATTTACAATAGCTCCCAAGAAGATAAAATACTTAGGAGTAAATCTAACCAGAGACGTAAAAGATTTATACAAAGAAAACTACAACACACAACCGCAAAAAACCAAAAGAGACCTTCATAACTGGAAAAACATACCTTGCTCATGGATAGGAAGACTCAACATTGTGAAAATGTCAATTCTACCCAAAGCAATCCACAGATACAATGCAACCCTGATCCAAATCACAATGACATTTTTTAACGAGATGGAGAACAAATCACCAACTTCATATGGAAAGGGAAGAGGCCTTAGATAAGTAAAGCATTACTGAAGAACGACAACAAAGTGGGAGGCCTCAAACTACCTGATTTTAGAACCTATCATACGGCCAAGGTAGTCAATACAGCCTACTACTGGTACAACAACAGACACGTAGACCAGTGGAACAGAACTGAGAATCCAGAGAAAAATTCATCCACCTATGAGCAGCTGATATTACACAAAGCCCCAAAGTCCGTCAAATGGGAAAAGACAATCTCTTTAACAAATGGTGCTGGCATAACTGGATATCCATCCACAAAAAAATGAAACAAGACCCATACCTCACACCATGCACAAAAACTAACTCAAAATGGGTCAAAGACCTAAATATAAAATTGAAAACGATCAAGATCATGGAAGAAAAAACAGGGACAATGCTAGGAGCCCTAATACATGGCATAAACAGAATACAATGCACAAACACCAGAAGACAAACTAGATAAGTGGGAGATCCTAAAAAATCAAACACTTAATGCTCATCAAAAGAGTAAAAAGACAACCTACAGACTGGGAAGAAGTTTTTTGCTATGACATGGCTGGTAAGGGTCTAAAATCTACAAGATACTGCAAAACCTCAACAACAAAAAGGCAAATAACCCAATTAAAAAATGGGCAAAGGATATGAACAGGCATTTCACCAAAGAAGACATTTAGGCAGCTAACAGACACATGAGGAAATGCT
>NW_004444017.1:7519293-7554469 GCF_000243295.1 Trichechus manatus latirostris
CATCAACAGACGAATGGATTAACAAATTATGGTATATACACACAAAGGAATACTATGCAATGATAAACAACAATGATGAATCTGCAAGACATCTCACAACATGGATCAATCTAGAAGGCAATATGCTGAGTGAAATTAATAAGTCGCAAAAGGACAAATACTGTATTAGACCACTATTATAAGAACTCAAGAAAAGGTTTAAACACAGAAGAAAACATTCTTCGACAGTTACAAGGACAAGGAGGGAAGGAGAGGTGAATTCACTAACTGGATAGTAGACAAAAATTATCTTAGGTGAAAGGAAGGACGACACACAATACAGGGGAAGTCAGCAAAACTGGACTAAATCAAAAGCGAAGAAGTTTCCTGAATACAACCAGACACTTAGAAGGACAGAGTATCAGGGGATGGGTTCTGGGGTCCATGGTTTCAGGGGACATCTAGGTCAAATGGCACAAGAAAGTTTATTAAGAAAATGTTCTGCATCCCACTTTGGTAAGTGGCATCTGTGGTCTTAGAAAGCTTGTGAGAGGCCATCTAAGATGCATCAATTGGTCCCAACCCACCAGGAGCAACGGAGAATGAAGAACACCAAAGACACAAGGGAAGTTATTTGCCCAAGAGATAGAAAGGGCTACATAAACCAGAGACTTCATTAGCCTGAGACCAGAAGAACTAGATGGTGCCTGGCTACCACCAATGACCGCCCTGACAGGAAACACAACAGAGAGTCCCTGATGGAGCAGGAGAAAAGTGGGGTGCAGAATTCAAATTCTAGTAAAAAGACCAGACTTAATGGTTTGACTGAGACTGGAGGAACCCCAGAAAGCATGGCCTCTGGAATCTCTGCCAACCTAGAACTAAAACCATTCCCAAGGCCAACTCTTCAGACAAAGATTAGACTGGACTATGAGACATAAAACGATACCCATGAAGAGTGTGCTTCTTAGCTCAAGTAGATACATGAGACTAAATGGGCAACTCTTGTCCGGAGGTGAGACGAGAAGGCAGAGAGGGTCAGGAGTTGGTTGAATGAACATGAGAAATCAGGGGTGGAAAGGAGGAGTGTGCTGTCACAGTACAGGGAGAGCAATTAGGGACACATAACAACGTATGTATAAATTTTTGTATGAGAGACTAACTTGAATTGTAAACTTTCACTAAAAGTACATGAATTAAAAAAAATTTTTTTTAAAGTGTGCTTCTTAGTTCAAGTAGATAAACGAAGAGTAAATGGGCAGCTCCTGTCAGGAGACAGGATGAGAAGCCAGAAAGGAACTGGTTGGATGGCCATGGGAAACCCAAGGTGGAAAAGGGGTGTGTGCTGTGTCACATTATAGGGATTGCAACTATTGTCACATAACAATATGTGTATAAATTTTTGTATGAGAAATTAACTTGAGCTGTAAACTTTCATCTAAAGCACGATAAAAATAAAATTAAAAAAATTCATTGGAAAAAAAACTTCCATTTGCGGCATAATGGGATAACTGTAACTCGACTAACCCCACCACTGTAAGCAAGTATAAAAGTGGACACAATAAATGAAACATCTGATTTCAAATGATGGATACTTGGCAAATCCTTGAGAGAATGGAAGCAAATGTGGTGAACTCAATAACTGTGCTAGACTTCTGTCTGGAGACACATTCCAGACCATTGTACAGGAAATGGGGAGCACAAGCAGAGTACAGCAATTTCAGAGTCGAGGCCACAGAAATCAGAGTCTGGGTTGATGAGGCAGCTAGGATTCGTGGGACAGAGTAGTAAAAAGAAGAAGCTGCAAAAACAAAGCACTCTAGAAATACATATAAGGGTGAACATTAAGCCCTACATGCTTGGCAGAGAACAATTACATATTAAAGGCCCTGAGTTGAATGAAGATTGCAGAAATGGTACCAAACAGGAGGCAGTGTGATTTAACCAGCCAGAAGTGGACAGACCTTGATGAACTCCTTAGGTAATCACCTGACACCACAGAAAGGTCACAAGTTAGGAGAACACAACTCTAGCCCTACAGTAAAGACTACTCTAGAATTGTGCTAACAGAACAAAAAAATTGGCTCATAACCAGGACAAAAAGGAGTCAATAGACACAGACCCTGAAATGACAAGAGATAACGGAATTAGCAGAGAAGGACTTTAAAACAGCAATTAAGAAAATATGAACATAAAGAAGGAACAGGAGAGGAATTTCGATAAAGAAATGAAACTCATATATATGAAATTATAGAACTAAAAAAAAAAATATTAACCTTCAAAAACGTGCCAATCAAAAGAAAATAGACTCAAGAGTATGTACCATATAACTTCATTTATATGAAGTTCTAGAGTAGGTGAAACTAATCTATGATTAAAGAAATCAGAACAGTAGTTGCCCCTGGGGACAGAGACTGGGTAGAGGCAAAGGGAACTTTTTGGAGAGACAGAAATGTTGTAAATCTTTAGAGCTGTGTGGGTTACAAAGGAATATATATTTTGCAAAACTCACTTAATATGTTTATTTTACAGTAAATTGTACCTCAATTTTAAAAAGGGGAGAAAATGTCAAAACACACAAAAAAAGTCATAGTTTAAAAAAACTCTCAAAATCCTAACATATAATTAATATTTTGATAATTATCTTTTAGAATAGGATAATTTTATACGCTTTTTTTAACTCCCCCCTCCGTTTCCAAAATATCATAGACATCTTTCATATTAACAAACGTTTTGGCATTTTAAATGGGTGTATAACAATAATTAAGAGTATGGGATGTATCAATATTTATTTAACTGATCTCCTTTTTTTACTTTGGAGAATCTCATCGCCATAATCTCTTCTGATCTTATAGATTCTCCAAATAAGGGAAGTTTTTTTTTTTCCCATGTAGAAAACCTTCGGTAGGCTATTGTATAGCACTGGTTATACAACCAGAAAATAATTTTGCACTTGGAAATAATTTCCCCCAGGAGGGAAAAAGAACACTTCTTCACTTAAAAAAAAAAATGAAGTCACATAATACAAAAAGAGGTTGGCAAACCATACCTCATTGCCTGTTTCTGTAAATAAAGTTTTATCAGAACACAGCCACACTCATTTGTTTAGGAAATGCATATGGCTGCTTGTGCTACATAACAGCAGAGCAATTGTGACAGAGACCTGCATATTTACTATTTTACAGAACAGTAAACTTTACAGAAAAAGTATGCTGACCCCTACTATAGGCTATTGTTGCTTAAATATTATTGGCAAAATTCTAAATAAAATGTCAGCAAAGTTAATCCAGTAGCACATTAAAAGAGTAACATACCAGAATCAAGTGAAGTGTACGGCAAGAATGCAAGAATGGCTCAAATACTATGAAACCTACTAATATAATTCAATATAATAGTTCAAAGGGGAAATATATAAGTATCTATGTCTGAAAAGACACTTGATGAAATTCAACATTCATTCTTGATTTTAAGAAGCCGTGGTAGCGCAATGGTTAAGCACTGGGCCGCTAACCAAAAGGTTGGTGGTTCAAAACCATCAGAAGCTCTGCAGGAGAAGACTTGGCCATCTGCTCCAGTAAAGAGTACAGCCTAGGAAACCCTATGGGGCAGTTCTACTCTGTCATAGAGAGCCGCTATGAGTATTGACAGTACACAACAAGATATATGGATTAGATAATTCTTTAATATAATGTGCAGTGGTTAAGTGCTTAGATGCTAACCGAAAAAGGTTGGCGGCTCGAACCCACCAACGATTCTGTGGAAGAAAGATGTGGCAATCTGCTTCCGTAAAGATTACAGCCTTGGAAACCCTATGAGACAGTTCTACTCTGCCCTATAGTGTCGCTAGAGTCAGACTCAACTCGACAGCAATGGGTTTTTAATATAATCTTGGAAAAAAAAACCTTCTCTATTCAAAAACCAGCATCTAGGTCACAATTATTTAAAACATTTCTGAGGGTACTAGCAAATTTAATTAAATAAGGAAAAGAAATGAAGTATAAAAGTGGAAAATTGAAGTTAAAAGTATCATTATTTGTGGACGATATTACTGATTACCTGGATAACTCAAGAGAATTAACTGAAAAGTTACTACAAGCAGTAAGAAAATTTTGTTAGGTGCCTCGATATAGGATTATTATCAAAAAAGTCAACAGCTTTCCAATGTTCAAATAACCAACTAAAATTTAACTGTGATGGTTAAGGTTGTGTGTCAGCTTGTCTGGGCCATGATTCTCAGCAGTTTGGCAGTTATGATGAAGTCTGGCAGTTGTATGGTGATGTGAATATAACAAATTCTGGATAACATTACGAAGAATGGGAATTCCAGAACATTTAATTGTGCTCATGAGGAACCTGTACATAGACCAAGAGGCTGTGGCTCGAACAGAACAAGGGGATACTGCGTGGTTTAAAGTCAGTAAAGGTGTGTGTCAAGGTAATATACTTTCACCAAACTTAATCAACCTGTATGGTACGCAAATAATCCGAGAAGCTGAACTATATGAAGAAGAATGTGGCATCAGGATTGGAGGAAGACTCATTAACAACCTGTGATGTGCAGATGACACAACCTTGCTTGCTGAAAGTGAAGAGGACTTGAAGCACTTACTGATGAAGATCACAGATTACAGCCTTCAGTATGGATTACACCTCAACATAAGAAAACAAAAATTCTTGCAACTGGACCAGTAAGCAACATCGTGATAAATGGAGAAAAGACTGAAGTTGTCAAGGATTTCATTTTTCTTGGATCCACAATCAACGCCCATGGAAGCAGCAGTCAAGAAATCAAACAGCGTATTGCATTGGGCAAACCTGCTGTAAAAGATCTCTTTAAAGTATTAAAAAGCAAAGACATCACCTTGAAGACTAAGGTGCACCTGATCCAAGCCATGGTGTTTTCAATCGCCTCATACGCATGGGAAAGCTGGACAATGAATAAGGAAGACCAAAGACGAATTAATGTCTTTGAATTTTGGTGTTGGCGAGCAATACTGAATATACCATGGACTGCCAGAAGAACAAACAAATCTGTTTTGGAAGAAGTACAGCCAGAATGCTCATTAGAAGCAAAGATGGTGAGACTTCGTCTTATATACTTTGGACATGTTATCAGGACAGACCACTCCCTGGAGAAACACATCGTGCTTGGTAGAGTAGAGGGTCAGTGAAAAGAGGAAGACCCTCACTGAGATGGATTGACACAGTGGCTATAACAATGGGCTCAAGCATCACAACGTTTGTGAGGATGGTGCAGGACCAAGCAATGTTTCATTCTGTTGTACACAGGGTCACTATGAGTGGGAACCGACTCAACCGCAACTAACAACAACGATGACATGATCACTTCCATGATGAGATTTGATATAATGTTATTATCTCTATAACGGGATCTGCTGTAAGCAGCCAATTAGTTGTAACGGAGTTTCCTTGGGGTGTGGCCTGCACTGAATCTAAGTGGACTTTCTGGCAAGGCTCATGGGCTTTTGCTCGCACTAGATCCTGCAGCTGGCTCCTGTTTGTGTGACCTCTGGTTCTTGGGATCTGAGCTAGCAGCTTACCTGCCATCTTGCCTGCCGATCTTGCGATTCATTAGTCTTCGCAGCCTGTGAGCCAGAGCCCTACTGTCTGACTTGCTGATCTTGGGTTCACCAGCTCCTGTGGCTATGTGAATCGGGAGAAGCCTCCAGCCTGATTCTCATTCCAGCCTCTACAACTGTGTGAGCCATTTCCCTAATATAAATCTCTCTATATATTTATATGCTTTACTGGTTTTGCTTCTCTAGAGAACCCAGCCTAAGACAATAACCAAATAAAATAATCCATGTTGCTGTGACACTGGAAGGTATGCCACCAGTATTTCAAGTACCAGCAGGATCATCCATAGAGGACAGGTTTCAGCAGGGCTTCCAGTATAAGACAGACGAGGAAGAAAGGTCTGGCAACCTACTCCAAAAAATTAGCCAATGAAAACCTCCTGGATTATAAAAGAACACTATCCAACTTGCTTGCTTTGGACACATCATAAGGGGGGAACAACTGCTAGAAGACATCATGTTTGGCAAAGAAACAGGCCAACAAGGGCGTGGGAGACCCTCAGAGAGATGAAATGGCACAGTAACTGCAATGATGGACTCAAACATGACGGCAATTACGATAACACAGGACTAGGAACATTTCGTTCTGTTGTACATAAGGTCATCATGAGTCAAGAGTTAACTCGATGGCAGCTAAAAACAACAACAAACCATATTACTCCTACCTTCATGTAAAAACTCTTCCTTTGAAATTCATGTAAGCCAGTTACACAATAATTTGTAATGAATAAGGTGTGCCTGACCCAAGCCATGGTGTTTTCAATTGCCTCATACGCATGCAAAAGCTGGATAATGAATAATGAAGACCGAAGAATTGATGCCTTTGAACTGCGGTGTTGGCGAACAATATTGAATATACCATGGACTGCCAAAAGAACAAACAAATCAGTCTTGGAAGAAGTACAACCAGAATGCTCCTTAGAAGTAAGGATGGCGAGACTATGTCTCACTTACTTTGGACATTTTATCAGGAGGGATCAGTCCCTGGAGAAGGACATCATGCTTGGTAAAGTAGGCAGTCAGCAAAAAAAAGGAAGACCCTCAATGCGATGGATTGACACAGTGGCTACAACAATGAACTCAAACACAGCAACAACTATGAGGATGGCACAGGAGCAGGCAGTGTTTTGTTTTGTTGTGCACAGGGCCACTACAAGTCGGACTCGACTCAATGGCACCTAACAACCACATATTACTGTCATTCCAGCATCATTACTCACTGAGAAATTTGACACTAGTTTTCCCCTTTCCTGCCATCAACATGGGTGACTTCAATGTCTATGGGGACAACCCAAACTATAAACAATGTAATCTTCAAGTTTCTTGATCTCAAATTCCAACAAAATTCATCTTATTTCTACTTCAATATTTTGTAGCCAAAGTGCTCTACCATACAGATTTAATATTACTTCTCCTCTCAATATTCTTCAAAGCCTTCCCTTTATCCACAAGATTTGCAGTGTCATTTGCTAAACCTTAAATTCTTGCCACACATACCTCTTGTAACCCCCTGAATTTATCATGTGGTTTCATGCCCCACCATCTTTGCTAACAGCTTCTCCACCACAAACATCATATGATCATTAGATCGATATATACTTGTTTTCCAAGATTAACTTAACTCCAAAGATGAGGCAAAAAAGCAATCTTTATATATTGTTGGTGGAAATCTAAACTGTGACAATCTTACTAGAAAGTAATTTGGTAACATATATCAAAAGCCTTAAAAAATGTTCATCTTCATCAACCCCATAATTCATTCAGTACTCTTCCATTCCACAAATATTTATTGACAGCTCACTATGGGGCCAGGCATTGCTCTAGGTGTTGGAGATACAGCAGTGAACATTAAAACAAAAAGTACACCTCTCCTCTGTGAAATTTATATTCTGGTAACGTGAAGTAGAAAAGTAAGTACAATATACAGTATCAACAAGTGGTGAAAAGTGAAATGGAAAAAATAAAGCAGAGACTACTGACAGAAAAGGGGGATGTCATTTTTAGTAAGAGGTCAGAAATGGCCTCACTGAGAAGGCCTGAAGGAGGTAAGGAAGCAAGTCATGCAGCTATCTAGAAGAAAAGCTTCATTACTGGATTTTTTTCTCTAGGACAAAGATTTGTGCACAGACGTATTCTCTGTAACACCATTTATAACAACAAAAATAAGCAAACAAGTTAAACAATCAACAGCAGGAGAATAGTTAAGTAAATCACTGTTACAGTAGTCATTAAAATCACGTCTAAGAAAAACGCCTGAAGAAGAGAAAATGCTCGTGACAAACTAAATGCAAGGAACAAAATTTGAGACTATGGCCCCCGTACACCCCGCTAACGGAGAACTGAAGCCACTCCCAAAGGCCACGTGTCAGACAAAGATTAGACAGGCCTATAAAACAAACAATAACACATGTGAGGAAGGCGCTTCTTAGTTCAATCAAGTATACGAGACCAAATGGGCAACACGTGCCCAAAAGCAAAGAGAAGGCAGGAAAGGACAGGAAACCTGGAACCTGGGTGAATGGACACGGGGAACCTGGCGTGTAAAGAGAAAGGGGGAAAGCGCTGACACATTGCCAGGATTGTAACTAATGTCACAAAACAATTTGTATATAAACTTTTGAATGAGAAATTAATCTGTGCTGTAAAATTTCACTGAAAACACAATAAAACTTAAAAAAAAAAAAAAAAAACCAGACGATTTTATTTACCATATGATTTCAACTATGGAAAACATGGAAAGACTAAAAAGAAATTCTCAAACATTAACGGTGACTTTTCTAGGTGGAGAATTAAGAGCCACTTATTTTCTTCTTTATGTTTTCTGAATGAGTGCCTACTATTACAACCAAAAAATTAAGTAGTGCCTCATCTGTGGCCCACTGTACCCTGTCCACATTTTATCTTCCAAATCACTCTGTCATTTCCCTGCATTTATTTGCATAGATGCTCATCTCTCATAATAGACTTGTATAATTTTTCAGTGAATTACTTTTTTTTAATGAACTCTAGGGTCTAACACAGTGTCTAGTATCTATATCCTAACTCAGCAAGTATTTACTGGAACTTATTTAACAAGCACTGTGATAGACCTTGAGGACATGACAGTAACCAAGACAGTAAAAATCTCTGTCCCAGGGAACTTATATTTTAACAGAAAAACAGATTTAAAAAAATTACCAATTATGCTAAATGCTATGTAGCAAGCAAAGAAGCTGTGACAAAAATAGAGGGAGGAGCTTATACAGGTGTGTCTTAGTTATCTAGTGCTGCTATAACAGAAACAGCACAACTAGATGGCTTTAACAGAGAGAAATTTATTTTCTCAGTCTAGTAGGCTAGAAGTCCAAATTTAGGGCATCAGCTCCAGGTGAAGTTTTTCTCTCTCTGTCAGAGCTGGAGGAAGGTCCTTCCCATCAATCTTCCCCTGGACTAGAAGCTTCTCCGGGCAGAACTCCAGGTCCAAAGGACATGTATGCTCCCAGCGCTACTTTCTTGGTGGCATGAGGTCTTTCCATCTCTGCTTGCTTCCCTTTCATCTCTTGTAAGATAAAAGGTGGTGCAGCCACACCCCAGGGAAACTCCCTTTACACTGGATCAGGGATGTGACCTTAGTAAGGGTGTTACAATCCCACCCTAATTCTCTTTAACATAAAATTACAATCACAAAATGGAGGACAACCACACAATACTGGGAATCACGGCCTAACCAAGTTGACACATATTTTGGGGGGACACAATTCAACCCATGACAAGGTGGCAGAGTAGAAAGTATACTAGACTTGAACTCAGTAAGTCAAATTTCAATATCATTTTTACCACAAGGAACTCTGGTGGTGAAGTTGTTAAGCACTCGGCTGCCAACTGAAAGGTCAGACATTTGAACCCACCAGCTACCCCACAGGAAAAGGATGTGACAGTCTGCTACTGTCAAAACTGCTGTTGTTGTCAGATGCCACTGGGTTGCTTCCGACTCATAGCGACCTTACACACAACAAAACACTGCTTAGTCCCGAGCCATCCTCACAACCACTGCTATGCTTGAGCCCACTGTTGCAGCCACTGTCTCTGAGGGTCTTTTTTGCTCACCCTCTACTTTACTAAGCATGATGTCTTTCTCCAGGGACTGGTTCCTCCTGACAATATGTCCAAAGTACACGAGACAAAGTCTTGCCATCCTCGCTTCTAAAGAGCATTCTGGCTGTACTTCTTCCAAGACAGATTTGTTCGTTCTTCCAGTAGTCCATGATATGTTCAATGTTCTTTACCAACACCATAGTTCAAAGGCATCAATTCTTCTTCGGTCTTCCTTATTCATCATCCAGCTTTCCCGTGCACATGAGGCAATGGAAAATACCATAGCTTAGGTTGGGCACATCTTAGACCATTTAAGTGACATCTTTGCATTTTAACACTGTAAAGGGGTCTTTTGCAGCACATTTGCCCAGTGCGATATGTTGTTTGATTTTTTAAAATTTTTTCCCATACAAAAATTTATACATACACTCTTATGTGACTCTAATTGCTCTCCCCATACTGTGACAGCACTCTCCTTCTTTCCACCCCTAATTCCCCCATGTCCATTCAACCAGCTCCTAACACTCTCTGCCTTCCCATCTCACCACCAGACAGAAGTTGCCCATTTAGTCTCTTGTATCTACCTGAGCTAAGAGGCACACTCCTCACGAATATCACTTTATGTCCCAAAGTCCAGTCCAATCCCTGGCCTCGGAAATTGTTTTAGTTCTGGGCTGATAGAGAATCCAGGGGCCATGCTTTCCATGGTTCCTCCAGTGTCAGTCAGACCATTAAATCTGGTCTTCTTACTAGAACGTGAGCTCTGCACGCCACCTATCTCCTGCTCCATCCAGGACTCTGTTGTGTTCCCTGTCAGGGCGGTCAATGGTGGTGGCCAGGCACCATCTAGTTGTTCTGGTCTCAGGCTGATCAAGTCTCTGGTTTATGTGGCCCTTTCTGTCTCTTGGGCTAACACGTTCCTTGTGTCTTTGGTGTTCCTCATTCTCCTTTACTCCAGGTGGCTGGGACCAACTGATGCATCTTAGAAGGCCGCTTGCAAGCTTTTAAGACCCCAGATGCCACTCACCAAAGTAGGATGCAGAACCTTTTCTTAATGAGCTTTGTTATGCCAATTGACCTAGATGTCCCCTGAAAGCAGGGTCCTCAGACCCCTACCCCTGCTACTCTGTCCCTCGAAGTATTTGACTGTATTCAGGAAACTTCTTAGCTTTGGTTTAGTCCAGTTGTGCTGACTTCCCCTGTAGTGTGTGCTGTCCTTCCCTTCACCTGAGATAATTCTTATCTACTATCTAGTTAGTAAACAACCCTCACCTTGCCTTCCCTTCCCACCCTCATAACCATCAAAGAATGTTTTCTTCTGTGTTTAAACCTTGAGTTCTTATAATAGTGGTCTTCTACAATATTTGTCCTTCTGTGACTGACTAAATTCACTCAGCATAATGACCTCCAGCTTCCTGCATGTTATGTTTCACGGCTTCATCATTGTTCTTTATCGTTGTGTAGTATTCCATTGTGTGGATATACCACAATTTGTTTATCCATTCATCTGCTGATAGGCACCTAGGTTGCTTCCATCTTTTTGCTATTGTGAACAGTGCTGCAATGAACACGGGTGTGCATATAACTATTCGTGTGACGGCTCTTATTTCTCTAGGATATATTCCAAGGAGTGGGATAGCTGGATCGTATGGTACTTCTATTTCTAGCGTTTTAAGGAAGCACCAAATCGATTTCCAAAGTGGCTGTACCATTTACATTCCCACCAACAGTGTGTAAGTGTTCCAGTCTCTCCACAACCTCTCCAGCATTTATTATTTTGTGTTTTTTGGATTAATGTTAGCCTTGTTGGGTTGAGTTGATATCTCGTTGTAGTTTTGATCTGCATTTCTCTAATGGCTAATGATTGTGCACATTTCTTCATTTGTCTGTTAGCCATCTGAATATATTCTTTGGCTAAGTGCCTGTTCATATCCTTTGCCCATTTTTTAACTCGGTTATTTCTCTCTTTGTGGTTGAGGTTTTGCAGTATCTTGTAGATTTTAGAGATTAGATGCTGATTGGATTTGTTGTAGCCAAAATTTTTTTCCTAGTCTGTAGGTGGTCTTTTTACTTTTTTGGTGAAGTCTTTTGATGAGCTGAAAGTGTTTGATTTGTAGGAGCTCCCAGTTATCTGGTCTCTCTTCTGGTGCTTGTGCATTGTTACTTATGGTTCCCATTGTGTTTATGCCATGTATTAGGGCTCCTAGCATTGTCCCTACTTTTCCTTCCATGATCTTTATCGTTTTCGATTTCACATTTAAGTCTTTGATCTATTTTGAGTTAGTTTTTATGCGTGGTGTGAGGTATGGGTCTTGTTTCAGTTTTCTGCAGAAGGATATCCAGTTATGCTAGCACCATTTGTTAAAGAGACTGTCTTTTCCCCAATTACGTCATTTGATTTCTTGACTGCTGCTTCCGTTGGTGTTGATTGTGGATCCAAGTAAAATGAATCCTTGACAACTTCAGTATCTCCTCCATTTGTAATGCTGTTGCTTATTAGTCTAGTTGTGAGAATTTTTGTTTTCTTTATGTTGAGGTGTAATACACACTGAAGGCTGTAGTCTTTGATCTTCATCAGTAAGTACTTCAAGTGCTTTTCACTTTCAGCAAGCAAAGTTGTGTCATCTGCATATCGCAGGCTATTAATGAGTCTTCCATCAATCCTGATGCTGTGTTCTTCTTCATATAGTCCAGCTTCTCAGATTATTTGCTCATCATACAGACCGAATAAGTATGGTGAAAGGACACAATCTTGATGCATACATTTCCTGATTTTAAACCATGCAGTATCCTTTTGTTTAGGTCCAACAACTGCCTCTTGGTCTATGTACAGATTCCTCATGAGCACAATTAAGTGTTCTGGAATTCCCAGTCTTCACAGTGTTATTCATAACTTGTTATGATCCACAGTCGAATCCTTTTGCATAGTCAATAAAACATCTTTCTGGTATTCTTTGCTTTCAGCCATGATCCATCTGACATCAGCAATGATATCCCTCCTTCCAAGTCCTCTTCTAAATCCGGCTTGAATTTCTGGCGGTTCTACTCCAATCTCTGTAAAGATTACATCCTTGGAAACCCTATGGGGCAGTTCTACTCCACGACATAGGGTCACTATGAGACAGAACTGACTCTATGGCGACGGGTTTGGTTTTGTTTGGTTAAACGTATGACTATATGACAAACATAGTCATTTACCCCAAAACTCAGTTTCTTTGTAAGTAAAATAGAGTCAATAAAATCTATTTCAAAAGGCTTCCGTTAAGATTACAAAAGCCAAACCCATTGCCGTCAAGTCGATTCTGACTCATAGTTACCCTACAGGACAGAGTAGGACTGCCCCATAGTTTCCAAGACTGCCTGGTGAATTCGAACTACCGACCTTTTGGTTAGCAGACGTAGCTCTTAATCACTATGCCATCAGGGTTTCCGTAAAGATTACATACATGTGAAAATATACCAGTAGCTAACAGGTCAGAAGTACTCCATGAAAGTTAGCTGAATGAATGAAATACTCAACAAACAGGTGAAGCTCAAAAGATGAACCACACTGGAGGAGGGTCTGGGAAAATCTTATAGAAGAGACATCTGCGTTAGGCATTGAAGGTTAAGTATTTTCACCAGTCCAAGGGGCAAAGCAAAAAGCATGAGGATGCAGTCTTTTCTACTCTAGAACTGACATACAGATGGCACCCAGTCCTATATTTCTAGCCTTGATTTTTTTTTAATCATTTACCTTGATCTCATCTCCACATCTTCCTCCCAGAAATGGATGAGAAAAATGTACATTTTGTTGATGGCATCATCCTTCTTCCATTCAGATTAAAATTTTTAAGATTCCGTTTTGCTCATTCTGTCTACATTGGATACAGTTCATTTTCTTTTCCCACTACCCACCCCCCCCCACCTCCATTCTTTCGTGTGCAGTCCCGCTCCCATCAACTGAATCTAGGCTGCTGGCGTCCAAAATGATATTTTTGCAAACTGTGTGTTGAGAGCCATTGATGGATGAGGAAATTAACTTAGTAGGTCATGACCAGAATTTTCTTAAAAAAATAAAACACAGAAAGTATCAGGTCATCAGGTATAATAAGGGTAAGAAAAGTTTCATGAAGTCTTTATTTCAATTTTATATGTGTGTATGTGCTGAATAGTGATACAAGATATATTTCTTTCAGTAGGGTATAGTCAAAAAAGTTTGAAAGTATGATATAAAACAATGATTTTTTCGGAGGGGATAGTGTGGGTCAAACATCCTTTTAAGAATCTAAGGTTCCCCTCAGAAAAACATAACTAAGTACATATACACATATGTTCATTCACAATGCAAACAATGGCATAGGATAAATATCAAGGGGTTCATAAAACCTCCTCATCTAACAATCTCAAGTTAAGAATGCCTGGAGTAACATTTCAGCTACTGCCAGAACTGAAATTTCCAAATGTGTATTTAATATACACAACTCTATGCATATCAAAAGCCCCCAGAAGGTAAGAAAGAAGCCCTGGTGGCACAACAGTTAAGTGCTTGGCTGGTTACCAAAAGGTAGGCTGTTGGAACCCACCAGTTGCTCCTCTGGGGGAGAAAAGACCCAGTGATCTGCTAGGGTAAAGACTGACCCTTTGCCATCCAATTGATTCCTACTCATAGTGACCCTTCAGGACAGGGTAAAACTGTCCCATAAGGTTGCCAAGACTGTAATCTTTATGAGAGCAGACTGCCACATCTTTCTCACGAGGAGTGGCTCGTGGGTCCAAACTGCTGCCCTTTCAGGTAGCAGCCGAGGGTTTAACTACTGCGCTACCAAGCCTCCTTCGTAAAGAGATTAGGAAATCCTATGCGGCAGTTCTACTCTGTCCGACACGGTCGATATGAGCAGGAATCGAGGGCACGCAATAGAAGGCAAGAATCATCTTTGTGTCAGCACGTGGTAGAGTGCTTTGGCAAGTAGGTTCTCCTCATGTTTGCAGAACTGAATTACATCCTTATTTTCCTGCTTCAGAACCATCAGTGTCTCTTTAACGGTCAAGGAAAAAAGTTCTAACTCCCTTCCTTGATATTCTTTCAGTATTTATTAAGCAACCACAACATGCCTGGCCCTAAGGATACTATGGAGAGCTGCCTTATAATTTGATTTCCTCATCTTCTGATCATTCCCAAGAGAGGCCATCTATTCAGGTCAAAGTGAGATGTTTTTTATTCCCCAATATATCATTCCAGTCTCCTACAACCCCTTCCCCTCTAGCTCAGTTCAAATAGTTTTTTACCCAGTCTTTCCAGACTAGTCTAGTATTTACTGTATATGGTAAGGCTGTTAACTAAGATTCCTGAATAGACTTGTTAACTCCTGATATTGTATGCAAAACTGTATGTGCCTGTGCATTTTTCTAAGGAGGGGTCCATGGCTTTCAAAAACGATTTTTAAAGGCTGTCAAAGGATTTTATGATTCTAAGGTAAAGAATTATATTTCCCCTATTTATTTAGTAATTATTGTATTCTGCTTCTTTTGTTTTTTCGATTTCCCAAAGGTAGGAATTACACTCTGGCAGACACACAGAAGTAGGTATTTTGGGAATTTTTACTGACATTGGTTTGTGTCTTCCCTAAAACACCAAACTTAATGGTCTGACAAAGACAGGAGACCGCCCCGAAACTATGGCCCCCGGATGCACTGTTAACCCAGAAGTGAAACCATTCCTAAAGCCCACTGTTCAGACAAAGAATAGACAGGATTATAAAACAAACAATAATACACGTGACGAAAGTCCTTTAGTTCAATCAGATATATGACACCAAATAGGCAGCTCCTGTCCAAAAGCATGACGAGAACGCAGAAAAGGACAGGAACTGGCCAAATGGACACAGGGAAGGGGTAGGGGGAGTGTGCTGTGGGGATTGCCACTAATGTCACAAAACAATACGTGTATAAATTTTTGTATGAGAAATTAATTTAAGCTGTGAACTTTCACCTAAAGCACAATTTTAAAAAAGGAAAACTTCCTATAAAAGTGAAATGTCTTTACAAGGAATGACAAAACTAGTAACGTCATGAAACGCACTTTTTCATAAGAATGAATACAATTTATTTTTCATAAGAACAAATTAAAATCGAAGTATCTTTTAAATCCAACTGGACATGTTAAATACAACCATCCTGTAACAACCAACCACACAGCAAACACTGTTCAAAAACCTCAAGGTCAAAGTCCTATTTACAACTTTCAGAGACACAAAAACCCCAACGACTTAATTTCAAGGTTTTTTTTTCCGCTTTTCCTTTCCAGCGGCTTTATTACAGACTGACTGACTTACTGACGGTTATACGACAACTTGGCAACATCTGTAATTCATGGAACGATATTTGCGCGAGTTGAAGACAGAGTTTCTTAACAAAAGAGCTATTGGGTGCTTGCAGCGCACAGTGCCCGCTGCAGCGAGAACCCTAAATCATTGAATTTTTTCTCAAAATATACACGTCCAAAAGCAGCGGCGACTCCCGCCCCATTTAACTAAAATAAAAGTGAAAGTTTAAGGCGTTGTTCCGTCAGTCATTTGTAACCACCAGAATCTCTAAGAGGCCCTAGGTGAAAAGCGTTCAGGCCTCGGCTCGCGGCCACTCGAAAAAAGGGCCGGCCTCTCCTTCGTCGGGCCGCTCCCCCGCGGCCGATTTCCGCAGCGCTCGTGGCGGCCACCACGCACCCTTCAAACACCACCGCGGCGCGCCGCTTCCTGGGGCGGTGGAAACGACAGCGGCGCCAAGACACGGAAGCTTTTCCTGTAGGTGAAAGGTCAGAGGCCCCGCGGGAGGCGCCGCGGGAGAGGCGGCCGCGCGCACCGGGCATCTCGTGGACTGTCTCGCGCCCCGCTGCGCCAACCTATCTCGAGGCCCCGCATCCTGGCGCCGGTGCCGCGCACTCGGCCCAGCCGCTCCGACCACTCTCAGTTCTCCCTCCCAATCCCATCTTAGCAGCCCACGGAGACACTGCCAAACGAGCAGGCCCTGCAGGCTGGAGCCCACAAGCTGCGGCGGCGTACTTGGGGTGCGTCCGTTGGCAGGTGGGATAAAGGAACACCCTCGACCCCCGCCCCTGGCGCGGCCGCTTTTCTCCCCACCCGCACTTCTTACCCGCGCCTCTCCACCGCGCTCGGTCCTGCTCCGGGCGTAGACCGGACGGCCCCGCTGCGGTGGATGCTGGGCGGTTCCGAGATGAGACAGATTGGAGAAAGCAGGGGGGTAAGAGGAGCGAGGAAAAGGGGGGAGGGGGCTTTCTGAGTTTGTGTATTTCGGGGGGTCAGAGTTCGTGACCCCTCCGTCGGCTCCGTGGTGCGCGCTCCCGCCCGCGCTTGCGCATTAGCGGTGTGGAGGAGCTGCAAGAGGAGGGCGTGACGTTGACTGTTGGGAGGGTGGGGAGGAGGAACGAGAGGAGCCGAGCTGCGGTTCTAAAAATCGCCTGCCCCCTTTCGGCTCGGAGGGAAAATGGCCGAGAGAGGTGGCGTCCCGATCAGGTACTTTTAGAAGCATCGGGTTTGTCGAAGGTGGTCATTAAAGGAAGTTCTGAGTCAACGTTTCAGATTTGAATTATAAAAATAAAAACCCAGTTGATTTTAGGCAATTAGGTTTCTAATTTGTGCTAAACTGGCCTCTTTCTTACCTTAGACTCTGTTTATTAGAGGATTAACAAGATCCCAATCAAATATTTAGAATTTCCTTATTTAAATATAACAAGCTGAGGCAGAATGATGTATCATAAGGCAAGGTTTTTACTTACCAATTATTGTGAGTAATTAATGGAGATATAGTGGCTAAATGGAGCAAGAATATAATCACTAAAGTGTAAGCTCTCTGAAGGCTGGTTTTTGTCGGCTACGTTCAGTGGTGTATCCCCAAACACATAGGACAATGCCTGATGGTCGATAAAGATGTTAAAGGGCACTGACAGAACATCACTTTCTGATGGTGGCCACCTGAGACAGCAATATGTGGTAGGAACAGCTGTCCTGTGCAAAGTACTGTGTGGTTTAGACTTTAAGAGAAGGGGTTCGTGGTGCATAGGTCAGCACTGTAGAAAAGCAGCCAGGGATTCAAGGCAGAAGCCCAAGTCAGGAAAAACAAATGTGCATTTGGGAGCTAGAACATCTCCTAGGTCATTTCTCTCTAGAACTAGGCAACTGATCCCATGGAAAAAGGGCATGTGATAAGTGGAAATATACTCCATGACTCATTCTCTAAAAGTCCACCTCTTCCTTTTACCATAATTTGTTGTGTGTCTGATGGTTTTAAAGCAAGGTACTGCCTCACCCCTGCAATCTTTAAACTGGTCCTAAAGGAGAAAGCTAAGTACACTGTAGGTCAAATGGAAAAAAGTAATGAGACCTTTAATCTATTCTCACACATAGTGTGCATATCTGTAGTGATGCTTATCATCTAATTAATTCACTTAAGTCACAATAAGTTGACTTATTAAAACTTGGAAGTAGAAGCCAATATGGGAACATCATTTATGGGCAAAAGAGAGTTTTCCCTAATTATACTTCAGAAAAACCAAGTAGTCAGTTAGGTTCATCTTTAAATCTGTGACTCTAAAACTAAAGTTTTGGTTTAAAAGACATCATCACACAAGAAATAGATATTATAGTAAATTTATTTTATATAAATATACATATTAACAATATTTACAATGCTTTTTTTATTTATAAAAGATCTATATTTCTATATGGACAATAAGATACAAACTATTATCACTTTAAGTAAAAAATGTTTCTACAAATACATCATAAATCATTTAAAGAAACAACAGTATTTCAAGATTGTGTTCTTACATGCCATAGCAACTCATATAAAAGAGAAAACTGCCCCCTTCATCTCTTCCCCTGTGCCCAAAAAAGGGGCATTTTGAAACTTTCCTACCTTAAAAAAAAAAATCTTACTAGAAAGTATTTATCTCTTTTCTTAAAGGGTGAAAAGGTCATAGATAAGATTTTTGTTTAGAAAATGACATTAAAAGTGTCATAAGCTCCAGGATAAGACTTGTGTATTGGAGGCACTTTTTTCTTGAAAATCAGAAGCAATTGTATTGAGCAAATACAGGTGTGCACTTCATGCAAGGCACTCTGCCCGGGGCTATGGAGGAATCTCAAATGAACAAAATACATTTGGGGTTCTCAAGGACAGAATGTGACAAGCACCATAAGAAAGTGCTTATGAACAAAGGGCCATGGGAGCATAGAGGAAGGAGAGCCTGGATCTAATCTGGAGGAATAGGGAAGAGAAGGCTAGGATCAACTGTCACAGAGAAGGTGGCTTTCAAGTTGGGCACTCTTGGATAAACAGGGTGAAATGCAGAGGAAAAGTGAGAATAAAGACGAAAACAGTGTGAACCGAGAAGGGATGGATTAGGGTTAGCCGGAGGGTACGATACCTGAGGAAAAGTGTGAGATACAAGGGTGAGAAATGGTTTGGGGGAAATTGTAATAGAACTTGCATTCCATGCCAAGCCACTGGGAAGCCACTGAGGGTTGTAACAGTAGGGGATGAAACTAGATGAGAGCTATGCTGTAGAAAGATTGCCCTGGCAGTGTTTAAAATGAGACCACACAAAGAAGGTATTGAGATTAGAAGAAAAATTATTGTCATCATTGGGAAGTGGTAACAAGGACTTGAGCCAGGGTCTGTGCAGTAACAGACGGGCAATGAGGATGGAAAGGATACAAGAACAATTGCAAAGAGCCTTGTTGAGACTTGGAGACAGATTCTGGAGCCCAGAATGAGGTCTTTCCATTACGGATGAAAATAAGAGAAACAGATTTGAATGGGAAGAAGGTGAGTTGAGTTTTAGTCCTATAAAATTTAAAATGCTTGAGAAGGGCTCATAGCTATCCAACAAGTAATTGCAAATGTGGCCTTGTACGATGGTGAAGAGAGTAGGTGTAAGATCTGAGTCATAATGAGGGCATTTGGGGGCTGTGTTTGAGTTGTAGATGACAAGACTTCTGTCCTCGCTTTCTTCTACTCAATGTGTGGGGAAAGTGAGAATAAAGAAGAAAACAGTGTGAACAGAAAAGGGATGGGTGAAGATTAGCTGCAGGGTATGATACCTGAGGAAAAGGGCACGATACCTGAGGAAATAGTCAATTCAATATTTTCTCTTAAAAGACACAGGGTAGTTACTATGAAAGAAACATACATTAGATACAGTATACGCCTTCAAGGAGTATACACTATAATAAAGGAAATTCACCTCTGGAAATCCCAGTGATTATATTTCACTACAGTGGATCCCAAACTTCTCAAAAAATTTGCACAGTGGAAGTATGCATTCAAGACATATACTGCAATGATATTTACATTTTAACTAAATTACCAAATAGCAGGCTTTCCCCATTCATAGATATATTCTACTACCCATATACATTTGGCTAACAAAATTACACTTTAAAGCTGTCATGCTCACTGTTGTGGATTGAACTGTGTCATCTCCCCCCTCCAGTGTGTATCAATTTGACTAGGTCATGATTCTCAGTAATGTGATTGTCCACCATTTTGTCATCTGATGCGATTTTCCTATGTGTTGTAAATTCTACCTCTATGATGTTAATGAGGCAGGATTAGAAGCAGTTATGTTAATGAGGCAGGACTCAATGTATGAGGTTAGGTGGTGTCTTAAGTCAATTTCTTTTGAGATATAAGAGAGATAATCGAGCAGAGAGAGAGGGGGACCTCATACCACCAAGAAACAAGAGCCAGGAGAATAGTGCGTCCTTTGGACCCAGGGCCCCAGCCCAGAGAAGGTCGGAGACCAGGGGAAGATTGATGACAAGGACCTTCCTCTACAGCCGAGAGAGAGAAAGCCTTCCCCTGGAGCTGGCACCCTGAATTCAACCTTCTAGTCTCCTAGACTATGAGAGAATAAATTTCTCTTTGTTAAGGCCATCCACTTGTGGTATTTCTGTTGTGGCAGCACTAGATAACGAAGACACCTAGTTATATTATAGCTTTACATGAATCTAGCGTTGGTCTGATGGTCTCATTTAAAGAAATGCTTGTAAATAGTCAAAGAATCAAGATTTTAATTGAAGACGAGAGAATAAGCAATGGTGGCTTCTCTATCTTGGGCAGCCAGAGGACAATAGGAGGTTACTGGGTACATTAGGGAACAGGGGAGAAGAAGTTAGAGAGAGGTTCAGAAATGTGGGATGATGCCAAAGAGAACCTTTCTCATTTGTCCTAGGACTCTGGTGAGTTTTCTACATCTACAGCTGCCACAGCTAAAAGAGGTGCACTGGTTGGGGATACATACAAAAAAATGCCAGCCTTAACCTAGTTAAACCTGGTGTTCCTTGTCTAGGTTACTCTGAGCATCCTTTTCAGCTTAGCTTTATAACTGCCCTGTCTTATGAGTAAAAGGAGATACTTGTAAAAGGAATTGATGGAAGCACATCTATTAATTTAATAAATACAGTATTCCTAGGATTAAGGTACTAGTTATACTTTCCATTTACAGAATGCACCCCATGATATCATTTTTTTTTTCCTCTAAAGTGTTAGCTATCAAGAGATTGATCAGTTTTAGGAAGTTATGAATGAGTGATAAGGGGGGAAATGTAATACTCCACATTTAAAACATCTTTATTAGAGGAGAGGGCTATATTTTATAATTCTCAAAACCCTCCCAAGGGGCTAAGCCAAGAGCTAGTATAATCACGTATGTGTTTCATACATAATTAAAGAGAATTACTAGAGGTTTCTTCTCTCTCAGTTTAAATTTAGAACTGGTTCTTGATTCAGCCAGTTGTTAGAAAATGAAATAGCCTGGATATTTTTTGAGAGTCTGAAGTTTAAGTCAAACCTTAGTCAGAAAGTAGAGAGCTCAAGGGGATGGGGAAGAATCCCAAATAACTTGTTTTGCCAAATGCTAGACCCACTGAAGCAGAAGGAAACTGTTTATGAGAAGTAACCTTAGTCTCCAAAAAGGAATCATTTAACAACTGCAGGGATGTTACCCCTGCATAAAGGATGGAAGCTTTATTTATGCCATCTTGACTAAAATAAGTGAGCTGCAAAGATATTTGTTTACTTACTTTGACAGAAAGACTTGGGGGATAGCATGTGATATTGTGTGTGAGGTTGCAACGGGTGATTCCATAGCAAGAAACAGCCAGAAAAACTACAGCAGCAAACTCTAGATCTAGTAGGCACTCTGGTGCTGCAGCAAACAGCATTCAAAAGGTTTCTGAGAGACACTCAAAAATTATCTTGGCCATCTTAGGTATCACACTGAATTAGGAAATCCTTTATATAGAAGCATAAAGGAAAATTCTTGTACCCTTTAATGAAATATTGAATGGGTAATCTTGCTTTTTAAGATTGTTTAGTTTAAACTCAGTCAGTAATATTATAAACATCAGGAATGACTTTAATCGTAGTATTCATTGATTTTTCTTCTGCCAACTGATAATTTTATATACAAGGCAGTTCACATGTTAAACAATAAGTGCACCAGATTTATGAATATAAATCTTTCTTAATGAGGCACACTGAAAGCTGATTAAAGTAATACAGGATTTTTTTCTTTAATTATCAGGGAAGACATATCACAAAATGGTATAAAAATATTTTTTAAAATGAATACAATTTCAGTTAATACTGGCTTAGAGATTGTGCTTTTCTGATATAGTAATTCCAGTTCATTTTTTAAATCACAATATTATAGGAAATCTAACATTCTTTTTAGGTACAAATACCACCATTGACCTGGGCTCAGAACTGTTATTCACAGTAGCAGGGGACATGATTGACATAATACTTGCCATATTTTTTATTTTTTTTTTTAAATAATACATTTATGTTTGTGTTGAGCTTGATGGCTTTAAAAGCCCCTATTGTTGTTGCTGTTGTTGTTACGTGTTGTTGAGGCAATTTTGACTTACAACTACCCCATGTGACAGAGTAGAACTGCCTCATACGGTTTTCTAAGCTACAGTCTTTCTAGGAGCAGATAGCCAGGTCGTTCACCCAAAGAGCCGCGGGCAGGTTCAAACAGCTAACCTTTCTGTTAGCAGCCGAATGCTTAACTGTCTTACTACCAGGGCTCTTTTTTTTAAACACCCATAAAGTTGATTATTTTTGTTCCTCTGCACATGAAAACATCCTCATTCCTACTCACAATTCAGTTAAAAATACATTCAATTTCTAGCCCTTTGCTATAATTCCTTGATGATACAACATTAACTCTGGCCAAAAGAGGTATGTAACAGTAGAAAAACTTCAGATAATTTACTGGAATTCCATTTCACAGTCACTGAGGTAGAAGCTGATCATGCATTTTTCCATTAAAAGATACAAAAATTCATCTAGTTTATTGTACTGATTCAAAGACATGCATTTTTTTCATCAACAGTTTTATAATAATCATTATTTCTGAACCAAGCACTGCATGGAAATTTGCCCTTTGATATGTGCTTTTTACTTACAGAGATTTACCACTTGTAAGAATGTTACAACGTAAGGTAGAAAAAACAGTGTGGACTGTGTCACAAATGGTTAATACAGTATATGACATTAAAGTAAGTTTTCTGGTCTCCAAAGAAAAGGTACTTTAGAATTCAGTGTGAGTCTCAGAAATAATTCTGACCATTAAGTAAACATCAAAATTTTAATAAATAACATAGATGAAAAAAATAAACATTTAGAAAATTACCTTATACCTAACAAAATAATTTCTTACATTGGACAAACAGTTTGGCTGGATTTATCCTGGCAATGTCTCATTTTATAAAATTTTTGTACTGCCTTTACTCCATTCTGATGAAATTCCACCCATGTGGAATCATAGAAGAGATGAAACCGATACTGCTATAATATTGTGCCTTCCTGAAATGCTTCTATCCACCTATTGACAAGAGAAATCGGTTAGATTTGTAAAAGCCAGTTGTCGAACATATATGAAGACAAAAGAGATAATAGCTGGGCCTGTGGTTACAGTTACCCTAATAGCATATTTACGATCTTTTCTACAACAAACTGGAATTCTGTATATATGGAACTACCCTTTATTTGGTAATTTGGTCCACCACTACATGAAAACTGTGTCTCTTCTTTCTGTGAGTAACAAGAAAGGGGCCAATTCATGTAAAAACTCTGTGAAGTACTGATACTCCCATTTAACTGGTTTTTGGAAGTGGATGTATCAGCAGAGGGCTTTATTTCAACTCCCTTTCTCCCTTATCCAGTACTCTGTTTCAGTGCTTTTAGGAACATTAGCTTCAGTCCCTGTCTCCTCCTCTTAACTCTGTCCACTAGAGTATACTACTAGGGCATCCCTAGTTCAGATCTGTTCCAGTATTCTCAAATAAAGGGAATCTGGCTTCTAGTCCACTCCCAGCTGATCAAAAATTTTGCATGCAATGTAAAAGCTTCTCAAAGTTTCATAAAAGCCTTTTCGAAATTCTTTATTCTCAAAATAAAGTTTTATCCAACAATATGTTGTTGTTGTTGTTAGGTGCTGTCAAGTTGATTCCGACTCATAGTGACCCTATATACAACAGAACAAAACTACTTAGGGTAGTTTCTTTGTATCCCTAGTAATATAATTTCAAATTTTTGAAATTTAACTTTAATATTTTTATATTCTAAAAGTAATATATGTTCACTGCTGAAAATTTAGAAAATGTTAACATTTTGATATACTTCTAGGATCTACCACCTCATATTCTTCTACTCCCCAGCTGTGTACATTTTTTAAAAAAAATAGCATCAACTGAAGTAAATTTTTCACTTTCTTACTGAAATATAATTTCTTAGAATAATAACTTATGTAAAGAAAAGAGTCATAGAAACCCTGAATGTTTGAAATCGTGCAATTAATTTAATTAGCAAAATCAGCTTGTAACAGATTCAGCTCAAATTTCAGCCCAAATTTCAAGGGTAGAATTTTCAAAAATTTTAATTTTAAACACAAATGGTATATACATTGTACCATTAAAAAAAAAAAAAAAAAAAACCACATTTAAAAAAAGCCCAATGGGAGAAAATATTTGGAAATCATCTATTTGAAATGAAAATAAAACATTTGGAAATCATGATAAGGGTTTTAATATCCAGAATATATAAAGAATCCTACAACTCAACAAAAGATGAAGTACCCAATAAAAAAACTGGCAAAGGACTTGAATAGATGTTTCTCCAAATGAGATATACAAATAGCCAATAGGCACGTGAAAAGATGCTTGACATCATTAGTCACTAGGGAAATGCATATCAAAACTACAATGAGATACTACTTCATACCCATTAGGATGATTATTATCAGAAAAATGGAAAATAACAAATGTTGGTGAAGATGTGGAAAAACTGGAATCCTCAAACATTGCTGGTGGGTATTTAAACTGTGGAAACAGTTCGGCGGTTCCTCAAAAAGTTATACATAGTAATACCATATGACCTAGCAATTCCACTCCTAGGTATAGACCCTGAGGAACAGAGTTTTTAATTCTCAAGGAATCCAGATTTCTGGATTTCCTGGAGGTTGAGGTGACCCACCCAAGCTATTGCCCTGAGATGATCTTTGAACCCTGAGCTTTGATTAAACTGGTCTTCTAAAAGCACCTCTAAGTTAAACAATAAAACCTATTGTCGCTGAGTCAATTCTAACTCATAGTGACCCTATAGGACAGAGTAGAACCGCCCCATAGGATTTCCAAGGGGCAGCTGGTGGATTCAAACTGCTGACCTTTCAGTTAGCAGTTCGAGCTCTTAACCACTGCGCCACCAGGGCTCCAAGTCAAACAACAGTCCAGCTTAATTAGTAAAAAAGAATATTTTGCTTTGGGCAGTGTCCTCATTTATAGAATTACCTATGTGCAGTTTCAACAATAGAAACTCGAAAGGTCAGACTAGAACTATGTTTTAGGGTAAATCAGCAATTATCTGAATTGTTCTTCAAGAAAATGTTGCATGTCCAGGAGTTATTATGTAAACACTGTTCTGGCCCTGTTTCCAATAAGCTAGAGTAAAAACCCAAAACCAAATCAGTTGCCGTCGAGTTGATTCGGACTCATAGCGACCGTGTAGGACAGAGTAAAAGTGCCCCATAGCGTTTCCAAGGAGCAAGTGGTGGATTCAAACTGCTGACCTTTTGGTTAGCAGCTGAGCTTTTAACCACTGTGCCACCAGGGCTGGAGTATAAGAACGTGTAAAAGATTTTTTCTTCTTTGGAACATTTTTGACACTCTAGTCAGAAATGTTGCCCCAATTTGCAAATCGTATATTAAATAAACTTCAATCAATTTCCATTACTGGCTTAATATGATTTTTGTTTCAAAGACCTGAAAGACTTGAGAGCAGGGATGCAAACATAGACTTGTACACCAGTGTTCACTGCAGCATGATTCACAATAGCTGAAAGGTGGAAACAACCTAATTGTCCATCAAAAGATAAATGGATGAACAAAATGTGGTATATCCATACAATGGAGTATTACTCAGCCATAAAAAAGAACACAGTTCTAATATATGTTACAGCATGAATGAACTTTGAAAACATTATGCTAAGTGAAATGAGCCAGACAAAAAAGGACAAATATTGATCCCACTTATATGAAATATCTAGAATAGGCAACTGTATAGAGACAAAGTGGAATAGTGGTTACCAGGGGCTAGGTGGGAGAGTGGAATGGGGAATTATTAATGGGTATTGAGTTCCTGCTTGGAGTCATGAAAAATTTTTGGAAACAAATAGTGGTGATGGTTGCATAATACTGTGAATATAGTTAATGTCACTGAATTATACACTTAAAAATGGTTGATCCTGTTAAGGCTGACAGACAAGAACATATCACTAAACTGTACATGTGAAGATTATTGAAATGGCAAATGTTAACTATATCATTACCACAATTTAAAAAAATGGTTGAAATGGCAAATTTTATGTTACATATATATTTTACCACAGTAAAAAAAAGGTGATGGTGCGTTGACAATATGGATCATATGGATTACCAAGAAACCATAAAGACGTTTCACTGTGTCTTATGTCTAAAATTGTAATTTAGCTATCATTTAGTAGTTTCAGTAAATACTTTGCTATACAGGTATTTAAAAAAAAAAAAAGCCCCCAAATTTCTGTATTAGCACATTTTAATATTCTGTCATGTGTTAAAAAAAAAAAAACCACTTGATACTAATAACCTCAAAGAGTAATTTATTGCTAAATTCTAAGTAAGCTGATTCCTTTCACCCAACTACATTCATTTCTGTTTTAAAGGCATTTCTGTCTTGTCAACTTTATGACATAAGCTAAAGATGATTTATTTTGAAAAGCTACAATTTTATCAGTTTGATGATGAATATAGTACAGATGAAAATAAGAGAAAGACAATGTCTGCCAGAATCTTAGGGCAAGTACCATTTTGTCCAAATAATTTTTACAGAAAAAATTAAGTGACATAATTGAAAAATATTCTTCTTTTGGAGGAGCAACTATATTCTGCTGAATATTCTAACTTACACTTAAAAAAAAAAGTCTTATAGAGTGTAATATTGTACCTAGGTGATATTCAGGAACATACACAATTCTGATAGGGTAATTCTAACTTCCTTAAGAAACTGCAAATGTAGCTTACTTAGAGCAGTCCTTTTTATCCCATGCAAGATAACATATTTTTCTACACTTCTAACTCCATTGAGAAAACATGTACACCTCTTGCAGAAACAAAAATGCATATTTTATAAGGCCAAAATAGAAATCAGATGTGAAAGGGTGGGTTGAACTGTTTTGTTCAGAAAGGACCTTGACTCCACAGAGATATGCACCTCTAGGTTAAGCAATCCCATGACATCTAAGTAAATATTTTTGAAATTTTGAACAGACCACTCAGCCTTTACCATCTAAAATGACATCCATTTCCTTCTACTCAGTCAGCAACATGGGAGCCTCTTAATGTGTTTGACCTTATTCCCAAAGAAGTAAGTTAGCAAGCAGCTGTTTAAACTCCTGCTGTTCCATGGCACAATTGAATCACTGGACTGCCAAAGTCCTGGAATGTTTCAAGGGAAGATTCTTACCCTCATTGAAGGAGGTCAAATACCTCACCTCTCCTTCCTTTCAGCAGAGCAGCATCATGCTGCTTCCTCTGAGGTCATGCGTAGGCAAACTCCTTTGGACAAGAGTGCCTATTTACTTTTCCCCCCTGCCTCCTGAAAATATTCCAACACCCTTACCTTGTTTTTAAAACAATTCTTCTCAAGAGTTTGAATAATATGTTAAATCCTTCTATGTTGGAACTCTGATTTAAATTCTGAGTTATCCCCATGCATTAACATAGGTCATTTTAAAATCAACCATTTAAAGGAACAGCTTGAAATCTCATCTATAAAAGGAAATATTTCTAAGTTACTTACTTCTGAGCTGAGTGAGCATCTTCTGCTTTGAATATGTAAAATAACATGTTTTTGTGCAGTAACTGAAACACTTTAGACTCTGAATTCTCATCTTTGACTTGAGTAACAGTGAATCCTAATAAAGGTTGACTCTCCAAAGCTGCCACATCCTAATGTAAAAATACACAAAATGGAGATGTGTTTTTAGATTGGGACAAAATTCAGATTTGAGAATGCTTGATCTATGTGTGTGGCTCTAATTTCATATACATGCATGTAAAACAATAAAAAACACATTAATTTTTCATTTATTCAACAGTATTTATTGAGCCTCCCCCCCCCATCTACCTTTGTAACAGGCACTGTGCTAGATGGTTTGCAATGTGTTCATAGTCATTGAACTTCTTATTTTTCACTCTAATCCTGAGAGGCAGCTATTATATCACTTCCATTTTATGGATGCAGAAAATATAGCTCAAAAAGTAAGTGATTTACCCCAGGTTGTACTAAGAAAAAGCTTGGACCTGAGAGCAGTGGCTTCACAGGATGCTGGAACACAGGGAGATGGAATAGCAGAAATGGGTAGAATTAGAGCAAACAACCAGAAATTATTTATAACCTAAACAATGCCTATCTTATCTCTGCTGATGCCAGATCAGTAGAATCTGGGATGGCCAAGAGAGTGTCACCCAAGAGAGCTTGGCAAAAGAGATAAAAACTTTGAGTTTTAGTGAAGTAGTTAGTAGTCACATAACACCAAAAATACTTGCATTTTAATACTCTGGAATATTAACACATTTGAGTAAGGTATCTCCAGGTACAAATCAAGTCCATGTTAAAAGTAACAGCAGCAACAACTCCCCCCTTCAAAAGCAAAGCAAAACAAAACATACACAAAACCAATGTATTTAAAAAATTGTCCTCTGATACTTTAAATTATTTCCAGTTGTCAGTACAAAACAAGATCCCAAAATCTTTACATTTCAGACCTTACCTCACTTGCAGCGTATGTATACAGCACTTTATTTTTTATGACAAACCACAAATGTTTCCAAGGTTTTTTATTGCCCTTTGATCTGTACAAGTAGCCACTCATAGAAGAATCCTCTGTGTTTGCTGATACCTAGATAAGCAAGCCCAATACATATAGCTTAGTGGTTTTCAGAAAAACGAAATTAAAATTAAATCATTTTTGATCATTAGGTGCTAAAAGTAACAACCATAACAATAATATAATGTTTCAGAATGAAATTTTATATTTTCAAAGTTGGCTACTGTATAAACTGAAAGCTGCTATTATTATGAGCATAAAAACCTGTCAGTTTAGGAGCAATTCTAGAATTTTACCTGGTTTAACTGTGCTTGCATGTATGTGCTTGTATATATGCTTCGCTGTGGTTTTTCATCTGTGTTTTCTGGGTTGGCAGGAGAAGAAAATGAAATAATTCCAAAGGCCCAACCAAGGTTTTTTTTTTTTAAGCTGTATTTTTGGGACTGTATATATTGTACATTGCTCTACTTATTGGGGGGTGTTAGGGAAAATCATTTAAACCTTTATTCCTGAGAAAGCTTTTCTGACTTATAAAATATCAATAGAGTAGATCAAACATTCTATTATTAATACAAGTGATTTTAAGGATCAGCCTCTGATCGCTAAATTTCGGTCTGAAAGAAAAGAGGCATAAGCACTTGATTGCTAACCAGAAGGTTGGTGGTTCGAAAGATGTGGCTTGCGTAAAGATCGCACAGGCTTGGAAACACTATGGGGCAGTTCTCTGTCCTATAGGGTCCTTTTGAGTAGGAATCTACTTGACAGCAATGGGTTTTGGGTTTTATTTCATAAAAGGTTAAAAAAATTTAATCGCTACGCAAAAACATAGTATGCTTCTATGATTATAATCTGGTAATTGAAATTTTTTTTTAAGGTAGGGTCCATACATAGATACAAAAAAACAAATGTAGGAATTGCCTTAGTAGTGCGACAGACCCTCTTAAAGTGGCTCCCTATCATTCTCACCTCTTTTAGTCACACTTTAGTATAATGCCTTCCTCTTAAGTGTGACAAGGACCCGTGACTTCCTTCTAACCAACAGAATATGATGAAGGTAATGGAATGTCACTCCTATGATTGTGTTGTTAGTTGCCATCGAGAAAGCTCCGAGTCGTGGCAACCCGATGTTATATGAGATAAGACTCCACCTTGCTATTAGAATGGCTCTAGAGACTCTCTCCTTTGCTGGCTTTGGAGAAGTAAACAGCCATGTTGAGATGCCATGTGCAAGGAGCTGTGTGCAGCCTCTAGGAGCTGAGGATGACCTCCAGCCTCCCACCAGCAAGAAGCCAGGGTCCTCAGTCCTGCAACTGAAAGGAAAATGAACTCTGCCAATACCACACATGAGCTTGGAAGTAGACCCTTCCTCAGTGAAAACTTCCAAATGACAGCTCAACACTGGTTGACACCTTGATTTCATCCCTGCAGAGGACACAGCTAAGCCATGCCTCGACTTCTGATCAACAGGTACTCTGCGATACTAAATATGTGTTGTTTTAAACCGCTAAGTTTGTGGTAATTTGTTACATAGAAAAAGAAAACTAATACAAGTGGGCTCAATGAATTATAAAAGTATATCTTTAATCATTAGTTAATGTGTGAACTGGATTAATTTCTTACAAATTTCATAAAAAAGGATTACATGTTGTTTAATGGAAACGTTAAGATCTGACATTAAACTAGAAAAAAAAGTGCAAGTAGATTTGCATAAAGATACTCATCCTTGTGTAGAACCATCAAGTAATTTTAAACAAAACAACTAGAATATTTACATTTAAATGAGATTTTGCTTAAAATATAGCTACCTTGGGATACTATGGACTTATATAAGTGTTACTGCCATTGTTCAAAACGTTTTGTATATTCCTCCTTTGGAATATTTTAGAGAGAGTTTATTAGCCATACAATTTATCAATCATGAGACTGAGTAGTCCTGCATGGTCCTCTGTTATCTTTTTAAAAAGAAAATTGGTGTTAACCAGCTTAATCACCTAACTGATTCACAAAACTTTCATTCCATGATTTGACTATTTAAAATGTAAATCAAATCCAAATCAAAACACGAAATCTGCTATCACTGAAAGTAATACTGAGCGTACTGAGGCTCTGGATGTAATTCTAAAAGAGAAGAATTTCTAAAAATGTTTTGACATTACTGGAATAAGAACATAGCTTCTCAAGGAGAATACTTTGACCCTTACAGCACTTAACTAGATACAATAATTCTAAAATGTTTTCTTAAAACTAATCAGTTTAATGCTTTAGAATAACACTTAGACTATGTCCCCAAACTGGGCTGCCCTGATACTGTAGAAACAAGGAAGGAAACATTTGTTAAGAATCTGCTTTTTTTTAAAAAAAAAAAAGACCAGACTTACTAGTCTGACAGAGACTGGAGAAACCCTGAAAGTATGATGGCCCCCAGACACCCTTATAGCTCAATAATGAAGTCACTCCTGAGGTCTTCAGCCAAAGATTAGACAGACCCATAGGACAAATGAGACTAAAGGGGCACAGGAGCCCAGGGGCAAGGATGAGAAGGCAGGAGGGAACAGGAAAGCTGGTAATGGGGAACCCAAGGTCAAGAAGGGGAGAATGTTGACATGTTGTAGGGTTGGCAACCAATATCATAAAACGTGTATTAATGGTTTAATGAGAAACTAGTTTGCTCTGTAAACCGTCATCTAAAGTACAATAAAAAAAAAAAAAAGACGAAAAAAACAATCTGCTATAAGCTCAATTCACCATTCATCTGTCAGTTTGTCGTACTGTGGTGGCTTCCGTGTTGCTGTGATGCTGGAAGCTATGCAACTAGTATTTCAAGTAACAGCAGGGTTACCCATGGTGGGCAGGTTTCAGCAGAGCTTCTAGACTAAGACAGACTAGGAAGAAGGACCTGGTGATCTACTTCTAAAAAACAACAACATGAGCTCAGTATTTTTACATATAAAAAATTAGGCTCTGCCATACAAATTCCTGTCCCCTTCCCTCCATGCTTCACACTATAGTCAGACTGATTTTTAAAAATGCAAATTGTGATTGGGTCACGCTAATGTTAAAAACCCTCAATGGCTTCACAACATCTTTAACAGCCTCCAGGAACCTATGTAAATCTGGTTCCTTCTACTTCAAAAAATCCAGTTGCCATCGAGTCTACTCTGACTCATGGCGACCCCATTCACGTGTGTCAGAGTAGAACTATGATCCATAGGGTTTTCAATGGTTGATTTTTCAGTTGTAGATTGTCAGGCCTTTCTTAGGAGATGACTCTGGGTGGACTTGTACTTCCAACCTTTTGGTTAGCAACTGAGCGCATTAACAGTATCCACCACCCAGCGACTCCTACTTCTGTAGTCCAGAAACAATACTGTATTAGTTTCCTAAGGCTGCTTAAACAAATTACTGCTAACTCGATGGGTAAAACAACATACATTTATTGTCTTATAGTTCTGTACATCCGAAGTCCAAACTGGGTCTCACTGGACTAAACTCAGGGTGTTGGCAGTGTACATTCCTTTCTGGAGGCTCTAGTAGAGAACCTTTTCCAGCTTCTAGAGTCTACTTGCTCTCCTTGGCTCATGGCCCTTTCCTTCATTTTCAGTGCCAGTAATCTCATGCCAAGTCCTTTTCATATTGCCATCTCTCTAGTTCTCACTTCCAATTCCTTCTTCCACTTTTAAGGACCTTTATGATTGCATTGGGCCTGCTCATAATAATCCAGAATAATCTCCCTGTTTTTAGGTCAGCTGATTAACAACTTTAATTCTCCTTTGCCATGTAATCTAACATATTCACAGGATCCAAAGACTAAGGCACAGACATTATTGGGGGCAATATTCTGACTAATACACCTAACATTTATTGAATATTCTCAGTTGGGAAATCTGCTCAACACTCACACGGATTATCTCATTTTTCCTTCACAACAACCCTGTGAAGCAGACACTGTTGTTAGCCCATTTTACAGATGACGAAACTGAGCTAGACACAAAATGGCTGAGTGACTTGTTCATGGTTATAGAATCTCGGCAGTCTCACTGCAGGGCAGGGGCTCCTCATTCCCACCCCGTCCTGTTCTTCCTTCCAACTATTTAACCTTCATTCATCTCCTGCCCATCTCAGTGCCTTTACACAAACTGTTTCCTTTGTTTGATCATTCTCTCCTGTTACCTCCTACTCATCCTCAACTCAAGCATTACCTACTTCCTGACCCCTCAAGACTAGATCAAATGCCTGTTCTTTTCCTTATTGCATTCATCATGACTTATAAATAATTTATTCATCTGTGTGTTAATTCTATCTCCTCAGTCTATAAGCTCCACATGGACATATCTTTTCGCTCACTATGATGTCTTCAGTGTCCAGATAGTATGTAGCAGTCACATAGTAACAGTTTAATGACATTCGCATATCTCATTTGCCCAGTATGACTGGCAAAGGAGAAAAGCAATGGCTTTCAAATTTTAGCACCCACCAGAATCACTTGTTAAAAGTTTCTGATTCTGTAGATCTTGAGTGGGACCTGAAAATTTGCATTCATAACAAGTTCCCAGGTGGTGCTGATGCTGCTAGTCTGGGGTCACACTTTGAGAACTAGTGCAATAATGGAAGAAATGATTGCAGTCAGGAAGTAAAAATCTGAAAGCAGAAGGCCTGTTTGTGTGGTTGGGTGGGAAGCTGTATGAAATGGGATTGGAATTAGGTCTAGACTGTAAAGAGTTCTAAAACCAATGCCGTGGGGTTTAGACTAAAGAGGGGAGCAAACAGTAAGAATTATACTTAAAAACGGTGACATCAGTGTGGAGAGGCAAAAAGTTACAGAGATCTGAGAATTGATTAAGAACCTCAAGTTCTGGATGTAGATTTAGATTCAGGAACTGAGCGATGGTATGGATAATTCAAAGGTGCTCACTAAACTGGCTCAATCAGTTTCATATGAAACTTGGCAAATAGAATTTTAAGTCCTATTCTTATTATTTCATAAAATTGGCTATAAATCATGTCACACTATTTCAATTGCCATGATGGAATGAATATACTCTGACTTTAGATAAGAAAGATGATGTTGGTCAGAATTATAGGTGTTTGCTTACACTTTCTGTGATAGAACACCTCCAACAGTAACCAAGCAAGAGAACCAAAATTAAAAACCTGATACAGCTGGCCACAAAACTAGTACAGGTAGCACTAATCAGTAAATACTTAAAAAGACTAATCAGAAAGGCAGTGGCCAGTGCACCTATGCATAACCAACAGCCAACATCATTCTTAATGGAGAGAAGCTGAAAACATTCCCCTTGAGAACAGGAACAAGACAAGGTTGCCCTTTATCACAACTCCTATTTAACACTGTGCTGGAAGTTCTAGCTAGAGCAATAAGGCAAGAAAAAGAAATAAAGGACATCCAAATTGGTAATGAAGAAGTTAAACTGTCCCCGTCTGGGGATAGTATGATACTATACATAGAAAACCCTAAAGGCTACACGAGAAAACTACTGGAACTAATAGAAAGATTCAGCAGAGTAGCAGGATACAAGATAAACATACAAAAATCAGTTGGATTCCTACACATCAATAAAGAGAACAATGAAAAGGAAATCAGGAAAACAATACCATTTATAATAGCACCTAAAAAAATAAAATATTTAGGAATAAATCTAACCAGGGATGTAAAAGACCTATACAAAGAAAACTACAAAACACTCCAGCAAAAAACCCAAAGGGATCTACATAAATGGAAAAACATACCATACTCATGGATAGGTAGACTCAACATTGTGAAAATGACGATTCTACGCAAAGCAATTTACAAATACAATGCAATCCCAATCCAAATACCAACAACATTCATCAAAGAGATGGAAAAACTAATCATTAGCTTTATATGGAAAGGGAAGAAACCCTGAATAAGTAAAGCACTATTGAAGAAGAAGAATAAAGTAGGAGTACTCACACTACCTGACCTCAGAACCTACTATACAGCTACGATAGTCAAAACAGGATAGTACTGGTACAATGACAGATACATTGACCAATGGAACAGAATTGAGAACCCAGATGTAAATCCATCCACCTACAGTCACCTGATCTTCAACAA
>NW_004444017.1:7554569-7590491 GCF_000243295.1 Trichechus manatus latirostris
CTTTGGCTATGTATATTTTCACCAAAAAAAAAAAAAGGGCCTCCAAGGTCAAGAAGGGAGAGTGTTGACATGTCGTGGGGTTGTTAACCAACGTCATAAAACAATATGTGTACTCACTATTTAATAAGAAACTATTTGTTCTGTAAATCTTCACCTAAAGTACAATAAAAAAACTTAACCAAAAAAAAAAAAAAAAAAGGGAGTGGCCAGAAATGCACTGCCATCAGTTCTCTGACAATTGCTGACCAGACACTTAAATGTGAGGAATTAGGATATGATGTCAGTGCTGCCTGTGGATTATGCCATTGACAGGTGTAACTGTGTAGGCTATTATAACTTTTTAAATTTTTCCTTCAATTTTAATGGAAGACAGCCTACTATCAGTGATTTCACCCCTACATAACCGACCAATGCCCAATAAACCGTGCAGATCAGTAAATGCTACCAAAATGTCCAAAATATTCTACAGACTTCTGCCCTCTAAGAAGGGGCCTCCTCAAAGTCATTTTTAAAAATTTACATCTGTACAAGTTAGCTTTACTCTCTATTATTGCCATAAAATGTTCTCCAAACCTTTGGACCACCATTTTCTAAATGACTCCGGTAACAAGGGAGACCAGGCAAGATTGTGAGGCATCAGCCAAATTCATCACCAGTATTAAAATGCATGCTTAATAGTGGTGGGAAATAACAGCTTCCTTTATAGATGAAAAACAGTGTATATTATGAGTATAAATAATTCAGCCTCTATAAGCTTGCAAGCTTAATAGAAACACTTACTTCTTTGAGAGCAGCTGGGATTTTTTTCTGTTTCCTCCCTGATGGAATACTATGTAAGACTGATGATAAGGCACTTGAAGGAGATTTGTGATTTGCCGGAGATCCAATTTTAGGGGAGTGCTGGTGATCTAAAACAAATCAGGTACAGTTATGTAGCCAATGGTAAGCATTCTGCAATTCAATTTAATGTAAATCAATCAACATTGTTGCATAATATATACATGGAAGGATACTCAAGAAACTGAAAACTCTAATGGCCTCCAGTCAAGGAAAATGGATGGCTTGGAGGTGAGTGGTTTTGTGCTTTTTGAACTTTAAACCATGTGAAAAGATTTTGTGTCTTTAGAATTCTGAAACGTGAACGTACTACCAACTCAAAAAAAATGTTAAAAAGAAATCTCTCCTATTGATTTGGTTTTAAAAACCTAACAACATTGCTTAGTATCTAGATAATAGAACAAATAATAATGTTACAATGAAAAACGTGCTAGAAAAGGAAACGGGGACTCAGATGAGGAAGCAATTAATTCTGACTGTAGAGGTTCAGGGAAAATTGGGAAGATAATGTGATGTTTTAGTTGGCCATTAGGGCGTAAGTAGGAGTTTGCCAGGCAAAAAGGAGGATGAACACTCCAGGCAGAGAGCTCAGTATGAACAAAGGCAGGTGTGAAATTATTTATCTGGAGAATGGCCAAATGTGCTACAAAAGACCTCACTGCTGAAGTGTTAAAAAGCAAAGATGTCACTTTGAGAACTAAGGGGGCCCAACCCAAGCCATGGTATTTTCAGTCACCTCATATGCATGCAAAAGCTGGACAATGAATAAGGAAGACCGAAGAATTGGTGACTTTGAATTAGGGTGTTGGCAAAAAATAGTGAATATACCATGGACAGCCAGAAGAACGAACAAATCTGTCTTGGAAGAAGTACAACCAGAATGCTCCTTAGAAGCAAGGATGTGAAACTTCATCTCACATACTTTGGACACGTTATTAGGAGGGACCAGTCCCTGGAGAAGGACATCATGCTTGGTAAAGTAGAGGGCCAGCAAAAAAGAGAAAGGCCCTCAATGAGATGGACTGACACAGTGGCTGTAACAATGGGCTCAAACATAACAACAATTGTGAGGATGGCGCAGGACCAGGCAGTGTTCTGTTGCACATAGGGTCACTATGAGTCGGAACCGACTCAACAGCACCTAACAACAACAACAACATTTGAAGAATAATAAGGCTGGAAAAAAAGGCTGGATCTAAGAAACCCTGACTGTTTTTTAGGCAGTTGGAAAATAAATCTGGCCGCACCCAGGAAGAGGGATTTACAGCAGAAAACCACTTAGGAAGCTATAACAGTCCAGGCCAGAGATAATGAAGGTCTTCATTAGGGCTGAGATGGGGCAATCAGGACAAAGACAGATGTTCAAAGATAAATTTGTCAAGATTTACTGATCAAATGGGTGTGGGTGATGAGGGAGGGAGACTCAAAGATGAATTCTGTATGTTTGCAGCTTATACTGTATACCAGAGAGCAAAGGGAGGAACATAAAGCTAGCTAAGGAATAGACGGGTATGTCTTCTAGGAAAATATATACAGACAATAGCAATCTATAAATCTATAAATGTATAGTTCTGAAAGAGCATGTTGTCTAGTTTTATTCACTCAGATACTGCCACTTGCTGTTGAAAAACTACTCTTCACAGAAATGGAGGATAATCATTTTAAAATCTAGGTCCTATAGCTTTCAGGAATTTAACTATAGATCCTTTCCCAAAATATAGACCTGTGTGGGCCTGCTAGCTGCATCCACTTTAGAGATAGACTGGGGGCCTACAAGTAATGAGTAGAAGGGTATGATGTGTCATTTTGTATTTGGTCAAAGAGGTGCACTAGAATTAGGCTAACGAACTGCCACCTACTATATTTCCATAGAGAATTGCTCTACAGACCATTCCCTTTCAAATGTCTTAAGCATTTCATCCTGTAATCACATTTCTACAATTAATTTTCTTAACAAAACCTTATTTCACAGAGTAAAAATAAACTTCAGTCCAATTTCTCTTGGAATTAAAACAAAATATGAGTTAAGAAAGCTTAGTACTAATTTTGAGGCCAGTATTACTAATCATATTGCCAATGTGCCTACAATGATACTTTTAAAAGGTTGTTTGAAAGCATCTGGGGAATAAAGGAATTTTTGGTTAAATCTTTTGCTTATTTATTACCTAATTTCTGCAGTTCTTGGAAACAATGTTCGCATACTCTTGCTGGTTGATTTTTCAGGTAATCTAAACCATACTTATTTGATGAACAAGCTTGACATACAATCTGAAACACACATTGGAGTTATTTCAATTAGAATATCCTTTGTGTTCAAACCATAAGAAATGATACAATTTATCATGCTGTCTACTTTTCAAAATGTTCTCACAGTCATTGGATCTCAATCTCCCTAACAACTCTATGGAGTTCAGGCATGTGGTGATCTAATCACACAGTAGTGCATTTGAAAGATGAGGAGACCACAGAGTACTTACTAAAGGAAATTGAATACTACATGAGTTACTATATGTAAACTGTTTACAGTGTCAGACTGCAGTAAGTCCTGTGTTAGCTGTACTCAGCAGCAGCAGCACTGTTATCATCATTATCCCTGCCGCTGCAACCACCACCTCTTCTGCTGCTTTACCAAATGTCCTGCTCTGTATTAGATGCTCTCTATTATAGGACCTCGTTTCCTCTTTACAGGACTCTCTGATGTAGTTGTTACTATGCTCATTTTACTAACGTAGTCATAAAGCTTAGTAACGTAAGTGATAACTTCCACACTGAAAGTTCCCCCCACTAAATACTTGGTCATCTAGAGAAACGCAGTTTTAATACAGTGCAACATGTGAGAGCTGGAACTCAATGGGACTGCCTTGTTTTCCCAGGTTTTGCAAGTTTTCCACCTTTGACAGGGTGTAGTCTTACCACTTTTCTATCGCTCATTTTTAGTGGGAAATATTTGAGTTTTCTTTCTCTGACAGGTTTCTGCCTTACACAGGTTCCGGCTTTCACAGGTTTCACCGTTAATTAGCTGTGTAGAAATGTGAGGGTCTATTTAACCGTAGATTTGTTAGTATTTTTTAATGAAAGTTGTCTATTACCAACATTCTAAAGTAACTTCTGGGTGGAAGGGGGTGAGTTCCCCAGAAAGATTTCCCCCTAAATATTTAGAGAAAACACTATCCATGATTCAGATTAGTATCCTTCTTTCCTTCCTTCCTCTCCCTTCCCCCTCCCCCATCTTTCTTTCTTTCTTTTTGGCAATAGTTTATGAGGGGGAATATGCTAGCTCACTATGTACAGCCTGGAAATATTAAAAATCACAGTGGAGAAGGGTGTTATCCTCTCCAACCTTTCCGCAGGCACGGCAATGGTGTCGTCTCCAGGTCAGAGTGAATTCGCTTGTGCAGATCATACACATTGTGACTCTGGTATCAGGAATCCAGATGGGAGCCTTTGATCCAAGGGGACTAACTTCCTCTTTATTTTCCAAGTCGGCCTGCAGAAGAAGATCTCTATGCACATTGCCTGCTACAGAATCAAACCTTTTTATTTGGCAGTGGTGCCTCACAGTCCTGATGGTATCATTAAAGATGTGGGATGAAATATTTTTTTCATGTTCTCAGGAAATTAAAACTAACTACATTCCCAAAATCCTCTAACATAAAATTAGTTTAAGAAGATGCCCGTGGTCATGGAGTGACAGCCGATTACTGTCTTCCTTATTTTGTATTTTCTAAATTTTCTACAATGAGGTTTCATGACTTAAAGAAAACATCAATATGCTGTATGCTATCAGAGGACTGCAGTTAGAAATTAATAGCAGGATAAATATTTAACTCTGAAAATTACACACACACCTCTGATCCTTCTGTGAACATATGTTGCTTTTTAACACCCCAGTGGAAAAAAAATTTTTTTTTTAAGGTAAAAACTGTTCGAAATGCACTGAAAGAAAAAAAAAGGCAGCAAAGACAATACCTCATCAAGACTCCTACTAGGACAGAACGTGATTCTTTTCTTGGCATACTCTTCTATTGACTTGGAAATCGCTTCTAGCCATTCATCCCTTTCTGTGGCAGAACTGTTAGGAGCAAAAGAAGTTTCCATTAACCAGATGTCAGCTTTTATTCTTTGCCTTTTCTTACTTCTTTTCTTTCTCCCATGGCAACAGATTCCACCACCCTACAAGGAAACTGTCACAGGCAGCAACTCTGATGGTTATGTGCACAAATAATCCCATGGCATTAGAACCCTTGGCATTTTAGCAAATACAATGCTTTATTTTTCCTTCCAAAAGTATTGTTTTCTATTAAATGGCTTTTGAAGTTGCTCCTAAATTTTGAAGTATTTTATAGTTTAGTTTAAGGGATATTCATACAATTAATAACTATGATTATTATAAAACCATTTCCTAAAACATCATCCTAGAATTCAAAAATATTCCAAGGAGTCAAGTTTCGTATTCCCAATTTACAGTATGGAATACTAAATATTTTTAGATTACTAAAGATTACTAAGAATTTCTAGAAAGGACAGCGAGTAAAGGGAACGTATTTTTGCTATCATAAAACTGATGTCGAAGGAGTGGTTAATTAGGGAAGTAGCCTTCAGTTGTTAGGATTCTTCGACCTATTCAGCCCACCAAGCTTTCTGTCCTTACCCCCAGTACATCTCATCTTTGATTCAAATCTAGATAAGAAGGGACCAAATAGAGGGAATGCCTATTTAGAACAGGGCATTTTTGTTCTGCTTTTTTCTACAACCACACCTCCCCCTAAAAAACTCTAGTAACTCTTGAATCATCACTGGTGTCAGCACATTCATGAAACCATTATTTAATTTTTGTTTTGCATACTCAAAACTGAGAGGCACATTTTAGGTATTATAAATGAATGAATGATGAATGGAGAGCGAATTTAATAATGAATTTAAAACTCTAGCATAATGAAATTCATCATAATAATGGAATAGTGATTGTGTAAGAAAATGTCTATTTTTTTAGAGAGATGTACTGAAGTATGTAGGAGTGAAATGATTTGATAGCAGCAATTTGTTTTAAAATACTTTAGAAGATAGATCAGGAAAATCTGTGGAAAGTCTTGATAATTTTTTAGTGTGGGTGACTGAATATGCAGTTTCATTGTATTATTCACTCTAATTTTAATTATATTTGAACTTTTTAATAGTACTTTTATTATTAAATATATAATCTTAATTTTTACATATGAAAAATATTTTTAAATGTATCGTAAGTAACAGTAAGTATAGGCATATTTTGCTGTATTTTGAAGAACCTGGAGCAGGTCAAGGAGATACTGAAAAAACCACTCACCTTCGCCACAGTCATCATTCTTAGAAATATACCTACCTATAAAATGGCTTAAGTGCCATTTAGAGTATGCACTCATATGGATATAAAGAGATAGATATCCAGTTTACATATAAAATTTAAAAACTAGTATATTTCTCAAATTTTCATTATATGTGAAGGTCAAAATAAATCAGAAACAATCCCTCTCTAAGCCAAACAAAACCTTCCTTAATCACCTCTACTACTCTAACATTACTGCCACAATTTTGTAGTTGTTAGTTGCCCGAGTTGGCTCCGACTCACGGAGACTCATGTATAACAGAACTAAACATTGCCCAGTCCTGCGCCTTCTTCATGATCATTGGTATGTGTGAGTCCATTACTGTGGCTATTGTCTAGTGACTTAGAACCTAGAAACTTATCTTCCAGTACTATATTGAACAGTATTCTGTGATGATGTATAGTTTTTATTGGCTAATTTTCAGAAATAGATTACCAGGCCTTTCTTCTTAGTCTTTCTTAGTCTGGAAGCACCATTGAAACCCATCCACCATGGATGACCCTGCTGGTATTTGAAATCCTGGTGGCACAGTTCCCAGTATCACAGCAACACACAAGCCACAACAGTAGAGCATACTGAAGACAGGTAGTGGATTGCCACAACTAGCAACCATTTAATAGTTACTACATGTTAGCAACTGTGCTAATGCTTTGCAAATGTCATCTCATCTCATCCTCAGAGCTTCCCTATGGAATATATATGGCATCTTACCACTCACCATCACCATTTGCAGATGAGGATTTGCAATGTTAGATATTTGCTTTAGACATCAGGCTACTAACTGAGAAGTCGGAATCAGACCCAAGTGTGGTTAAGGACTGAACACTTCACCACCAGGTCATCTCTGGCCTCTGTTCATGCTCTTTGAAGAATTACACAATGAGAACACATACTCAGGCTTCCAAGCAAACATTCACAAAACATTACACTCCTTCCCTCCCTCTCCTACTTTTTCCTGGAAGAAGTCACAGAAAGCAGAGAGGCAGATGGCTAATTTGAGAATTGCTGTCTGATTTTCCTGGAGCCCTGGGAGATGTGGTATGTGATTCAACTATGTAGATCATGTCACATATGCTGTTTTTTCATTTAATCATTCCTGGATCTCTCTTGTGTGGGATTCTGCCAAAACAATGTTGATCAGCTCTTGAGAATACATTTTTCATAGACCACACACATTTGCCCACAGCATGGAATGCAGACATTGTAGCTCTCCTTTTGTAGCACGGTTGGCAGAAGAATCAGCCTCTTGCCAGGATCAAAAAACAGTTAAACCAAGTATTCTTTTCTACAGAATGTGTACATTACTAGACAGCATATTTGTAGCAAATGAGTCCCATTTTCTCATTGGCTGGGATGAATTTCCAAGGGGGAAATCCCTCCAATTGAAGGTATTTCTGATGTGTTATACCTCACCACAGCATTTACTACTTGTGCTAACTGTGTGGGATGTTCCCCTGAAGTTCAAAGGCCACATCACTTCATTTCAGTGACATTTATTGGTCACCTAATAATGGCCAGGAACTAAGCCAAGAACTAGGCATACGAAATACATCTTACTTGTATAAGTGCTCACATCTAATTCAGGTGAGACATAGAAATGAGTAAATAACATATGAGATCGTAAATGTAAGGAAGATTAACATAGAAGTAGTAATTACCTTGCTGAGGATGAGGATGGGGGTAGCGGGGAAGGCTCTGCAGAGGTGATGACTAAGACTTACAGGAGTTTGACAGGGAACTCTGCAGCCTCTCTGTGCACTCCCCATTCAGTCTCCTAGCTTTGGCTATCATCTCTAAGCTGATGATTCACAAATATATGCCTCTCTAGTCCAGTTTTCCTTCAGAGATCCAAATCCTTATATAAACTGCCTCCTTGATGGTTCCGTTTTGATCTTTCATAGACACTTCAAATTCAACATGCACGTCTAAAATGAAACTCCAGATTTCTCCCCAAAAGGCTGTCCTCTCCCACTGTTTTCTATCACAGGGAATGGCAACACCCCTCACCCCCACCCCACCCCCACCACACACTGTACAAGCTGGAGACTCACTCTTAATTCCTTGATCTTTCTCATCCCCATGTGCAATTAATCACTTCCATTAGTCCCCCTCCCAACCCATTTTCCACACAGCAGCCAGATAATCTTTTCAAAATGCTAACCTGATCACATCATTCCCTTGTATAAACTTTTTAGTGGCTTCCCATGGCTCTCAGGCTAAAGTCCAAGATCTACAACATGGTTGTGCATGATCTGTCTCATCTTTACCTCCAGCCCTATCTTAGGTCACTCTCCCTCTTGTTCTCTGTGTTCATGCAGCACTGGCCTTTCAGTTCTTTGAATACACCATGTCCCTTTCTATCTCAGGGCCTTTGTACACACTGTTCCTATAGACCAGGAGCCTCTTCCTTTCTTCTCTGCCTAGCTTTCCAACTCCTACTTACCCTTTAGATGTCAATATACACAGCAGGACTTTAGGATAATGAGTCAGCTATCCCTGACTCACCCCCTGCCCCCAAATCTAGCTCAAGGTCCCTTGTCTTACAGCATCTAGTACTCTTCCTGTATACTACTTAATCACAATGATAATTAATTGTGTTAATATTTGCTAAGCGTATGTTTTCTCGAAGTAAATGTAAACTCTGTGGAGGAAAAGTCCTTTTAATTCTCCACTTTATCCTAGTGTCTTCTTGGTAAGACTGTGATTTTTTTCATTCTGTACCAAAGTATCTTGGCAGTCTTGTGAAAAAATACTTCCTCAAGGTAGAGGTGTAGAGATAGAGGGTCAATGTAAAATTTCAGAAAGGACTGTCTATTTTCTCTCTCTGAATGCCTGACACAAAGAATGTGTGGGATTCTGACCAAAAGGAGAAATGACAAATCCAGGGATAGCAAACTGCATTTAAGGATAAATGAATGAGGATAATAAAGACTAAGTCATAATCAATTAGGACTTTTTAAAGTTACACAAATATAGTATAAATCTGTATCAGAGTTGTTCATTAAACCTGTCTGGTATTAATCTGGAAAAACATGGACATCTGGATATCTACCTGATAGGCAGCCCAAGAAAGAAACACTTACCGTAATTTTCTGAATTACTTAATTTTAATAAAACAGAATTTTGTTTTCACTAACACTCATTTTCGTTAATAAACTTAAGTTGAATTGAAAATTTGACTTTTCTATAGGCATTCCTTCCTGGATCTTTGAAAATAACTTTTTTTTTTTCTGGTGATAAAAATATATGTTAAAAAAAATTGCCATTTCAACATTTTTTTCCATGTACAATCAGTGACATTCATTATGTTCATCTATACAACCATCGACACAACCTTGGTGGCCCAGTGGTTAAGAACTCGGCTGCTAACCAAAAGGTCGGCAGTTCAAATCCACCAGCCACTCCTTGAAAACCGTATGGGGCAGTTCTACTCTGTCTTACAGGGTCACTATAAGTAGGAATCGACTCGATGGCAATGGTTTGGTTTTTTGTTTTGTTTTGTTCTTTTTAATACAACCATCTCCATTATCAGTTTCCAAATTTTTCCATCACCTTTAACAGAAATTCAGTGGCCCCTAAGCAATGACTCCCCTTTTCCCCTTCCCTCCCAACCCTGGTAACCACTAATAGACTTTGGTCTCTATACATTTGCCTATTCTAGATAATTCATATAAGTGTAATCATACAATACTTGTCCTTTTGTGACTGTCTTATTCAGCATAATGTTTTCAAGGTTCATCCATGTTGTAGCATGTAACAGGACCTCATTTCTCTTCATACCCGAGTAATATTCCATTGTATGTGTATACCACATTTTGTTTATCCATTCATGTGCTGATGAACATTTAGGTTGTTTCCACCTTTGGGCTATTATGAACAGTGCTACAAAGAACACTGGTGTACAAGTATCTGTTTGCATTCCTGCTTTCAGTTCTTTTGGATATATGCCTAGGAGTAGAACTGCTGGGTCATATGATAATTCTATATTTAACTTTTTGAGGAACCACCAAACTGTTTTCCACAGTGGAAAATACTTTTAAGAACCAAGTTCAAGTACTGTCAGGAGCCTGCTGTACAGGGACTTGATGCTCTTTGTTACTTTTTGGTCAAACTCAGAAAAAAAATTACAATACAGGTATTGATACTGTATTGATCTAGGGGATGCTTCAGGTACCCCCAAGAATTTTGCTTGCTCTGGAAGGTAGCTGGGAAGCATTTGACAAACACTGAACACAGGTGTTTGTCTTCCTGTGATCTGGTGTCAGGCAACAGTGGCCATTCTGCGTCAGAGGACTGACAGGATCTGGGGAGCTGCTCTTGCAGTTCTCCAACTGAGGGAAGTTAGACATTTGGTCTGAGTCCTTGACATGGACATAGGCAGCACTGTAATGGTTAAACTATGGATTTCAGTGTCAGATTCACCTACCTAGATTCAAATTACACCTCCACTACTCACTAGTTGTGTAATCTTGGACATTTTATTTACTCTCTCTAAGCCTCCAATTTTTCTCATCTAGAAAGTCAAAATGATACCTATACAAGTTATCATAGGAATTAAAAGAAAATAAGTATAAAACGTTTAGCACTGTGCCTGATGTGGAATAATAAATGGTTTCAGCTGCTAAGATCCTAGTGGACTTCAGTAGTTCAGACATAGCTAGAGGCAGACTGACTGGATTCCAACACTGGCTCTGCTACTTACTAGCTTGGTAGCTTTTCTCACCATTGTAGTTGTGGTTAGTTGCCATGGAGTCAGCTCCCACTCATGGCAACCCCATGTAAAACAGAACAAAATTTTGTCCAGTTTCTTACCATAAAATGGGTATAACAGTAGTAACTTACCTGAAAGGGTTGTTGTGAAGATTCAATGAATTATTACATGTAAAGTGCTTAGAAGAGTGCCTGACACAAAGTAGGCGCTACATAAGTGCTTGCCACTATTTTTATTACATCAAAGGTCGGGTCTGAGAAGAGAGCCCCAACGATTCTCTATGCAGATCCTGCAGTGGAACAAGCTATGGCTTTTGCTCCCTCTCCTCACCAGTCAAAGCTGCCAAACATCCAGTTCTGCTGCTCTGCCAATTACTCAGTAATGCATGTGTGCCTCACTTTAATATGAGTCATACAGCTCTGTTTCCTAAGAGCTTGATTTCATATTATGGCAATATATTTTGATTTACAAATAAGTCATTGCAGGTTCCATTTTGAGACAATGCAGTGCTATATAAATGACAATGGTTTTAAAAGCATTTATGTCTTAGCTTTGCCAGCTATGTATCCTTAAGTCAGCAACTCATTTTTTCTATAACTTTGTTTCTTTATTTTTATTATAAGATGACATCTACCTTACAGGTTTGCTATGACCTTTAAATGGTATGTGAAAATTTCCTAATAAACTATAAAGCACTAGATGTTTTTTAAAAAATATTATGTGCATTGTAAAAAGATTTGAAATGTTCAACTTTAGAAGTATGATCAGCAAATCACTTTTCAGCATTATCATTCTTTTTAGAGGAACATTTTTATCCTCTTGTTTCTAGCACATTACCCACATCAACTCTCACCATTTATCTGCATGGTAAATCAAGAGTAAATTGCATGGTATTGGGAAAGAGACAAATATATATATATATATATAAAGTGCTAGAGATAGCTGAAACTAACAAAAATTCATCTATACATTCTTTTTAAAAAAAATTTACCTGGCTGAGAGAATAAAGGAACGTTCTACACTTTCAATCTTTAGTTCATTCTGATACGCTTCTTGGGTGGGTTTTCTGACCTGGAAGAAAGTACAAAAATTTTAAGTAAACCCATCGCCTACTGAAAATCCCAACTCTGAAGCATAGCTCAAGCTTCCCAATGCCCCTGGTTGCTGACATCTACAACCAACCTTCCTAGCCAGCTTTATCTACCACTACTCTTGGTCATTTACTCTATGCTCCAGATGAATTTAAATGCCCCTATACAGACCCAACGTTACCACCTCCAAGCCTTTGCTCATGCTATCCCTTTACCTGCAATGCCTTCTCCCCACATCTCAGTATGGCTCCATGGACCTACCCTTCAAGGCTCATTGCTTCTTCCTCAAAAAAGACTTCTGTTTTCCCTCTTTCCTAGCTGCCACCAATCCTTCCATCATGCCCTACCAAAGGCTGGACATTTTTTCATTTTCTGAACTCCAAAACACTTTAACTGTGCCTTATTACTGTCTACTTTATAGAAATTTTTATGGGTAGCATATTATCTTCTCAGCTAGTTGCTAAGCTCCAGGAGAAGAGAGAGCACAAAAAAATTAAAAAATCATGCTTCAAATCATCTTTGTATTTTCCACCAAACCTATTATCATGTTTTGTTCATAGTAGTTCTCAGTAATGAATCTACAAATGAATGAATGCATGAGTGGACAAATAAATGCATAAATGAACAAGCAAATGCATGAATAGTAACATGGAGAGAGAAAAGTTAAGGATGTGAGAAAGACGATTACCTTAGGGCTTTGTCTCTATTTGGGTAAAAAAAAAAAAAGTAATTCTAACAGACACACAGACCCACCTTCATTCCAGCCAATGAGAGCATGTTGTTTAGTTTGAACATCCCAGACTGCACTGGCGTTGTATACAACAGGGCGTCATTAAACTGAAAATAGAAGTATTTCACAGGAAAAATAAACAAATTTCAGCTACAAAGATACAGATAAGACACAGGAGTGAAAGAAAAACAGTTTCTTTGCTAATAGCTCTCTGAATAAAATACTTGTGTTTTGCTTAAATAAACTGGAACCACATAGAATGTTTTAGTAGAGTATTATTTAAAAAAGTAATTTTCTGGAAAATGTGCTTCGTTTCCAAGTCCTGTAGCAGATTAAGTGTTTTCTGAATTCTACATCCCACAAAGGTATTACAATCTGCCTAAATAAATAACTAATAAAAACAATTCTTCCAAATTAGAAATGAAGTAAACTAAATCCCAAGAGGAAAGAATGCTCTGGTTATACATCATAACAGATTTTATTTCCCTACACTTGAAATGCAAATATGCAATCCAGCCAGTCAAAGATCCCATAAAAACCATTATTAGAATTTACTAAGCTTGTCTGTCTTGTACAAATGTCTCCTTCTATTAAGCAATTACTCCTGCCTTGTACACAACAGAACCACACATGGCTTCTTACCAGGAAAAACATTCGGGGCTGCATGACTTTCCGGGATAGCTTCATCAAAGTTCCTTCTTTCAGAAAGACCTGATCCATCCAAAGAAACACCCATTTAATTTACCAGCATAATATAACTACAATACATATATATACACACATATATATATAGTGTATGTGTGTGTGTATATCACCATTATTAAAGGAAAGCAGTATTTCCATATAGAGATTCCAACCATTTAATCCTACCATCATAATACAACTACAATACATATATATTATATGCATGGGTATATCCATACACACACACACAAATGTGTACATGTATGTGTGTGTATATAAAAACGTGTGTATGGATATATAAATGCGTGCATGTATATGTGTGTGTGTGTGTATAAAAACCCATTGCCGTCGAGTCAATTCAGACTCATAGCGACCCTACAGGACAGAGTAGAACTGCCCCATAGGGTTTCCAAGGCTGTAAATCTTTACAGAAGCAGACTGTCACATCTTTCTCCTGCGGAGCGGCTGGTGGGTTTGAACTGCCGACTTTTTTGGTTAGCAGCCATGCACTTAACCACTGCACAACCAAGCACCTTATATATATGTGTATAGAAAAGAAAAACACACCCACTGCTGTCAAGTCAATTCCCACTCACAGCGACCCTATAGGACAGAGTAGAACTGCCCTATAGTGTTTCCAAGGAGCAGCTGGTGGATTCAAACTGCTGACCTTTTGGTTAACACCCGAGCTCTTAACCATTGTGCCACCAGGGCTCCATGTGTATATATGCATTTATATAGTTTCTTCCTCCAGTTTTTTTTTTTTTTTTTTTGGGGTGGGGGCGGTGGGGGCTAGTTTACTTGTGACTTTTTACAGCATGGTTTTGTTTAAAACCCTGTAAGTCATTCAGGAATTGGGCAAGCTAGCAGAGTTCCATAAATCCAATATTGGTTACAGGGGTGCTATGTAGTCTGTCATGTAATTGATTGAGTGTGTACTTGATCTTGAGGCATATCACATCCTGACAACTGCATTTGTAATTTTCCCAAACTCATTCCCTAGGCCCCTTTTGTGCTTTATAAGGAGCATCAAAATACCAATTTTCTCCCTCCCCTGCTCTCTTGTTTAATATATGTCTATTTGGAAATTAAAGATTATAAATGAAATTATCTTTAAAGCTGTGTGAGGTCAGATGGTATTACATATAAAATGATCCCATTTAATCAGAGACTCTGTGGGGTCTCTTGCTATTCTCTTAATTGAATTGGATTTCTTGTCACAGTGACTTAAATCATGAATGTTTTTAATGGATAAAATAAATGTAGTTGATCCAGATTGAGTCAATGAAGAGTAACAATAACAAATATCTATTTTCATAACTGAAATGAAAATTATCTACAAATGGCATCTAAATGCTGTGTATTACATTTGCAAAAGTTAGCCTGAAATACTTACCCGTCCAGGCTGCACTATTTCATGGTGTCCATTTAAGCTGTACTGAATTTGCATAAGTTTCTGAAAGTTGTCCTACAGAAAGAGAAAGCCGAGTGTATGAAGGCCCAGGCTCCTAGGTTCAATTATACACTAGCGGCTGAAATCAAGATACTTACTCCTTGCTTCATAGTGTCATTGGCATGGTTGGCTACCTCTATGACAACAGCAAGGGCATCTAAAATACGTAGGAACAGAAGGGGCATTTGGTCATTACCGCTGAAATGAACAATTTGCAACATTAAGCAATTCCAGTCAGCAAGGTAGCTAGTTAATAGCAACCAACCTCTGCAGAAGTCCAATTGACTGTGAATAAGTGGAAATATAGATGATGTGGTTCAATGAGGGCAGAATCAAGGAAATTAATTCAGACAAAAACAATACTTATGGAAAAATTGAGCCAAAGAAAGACTCTAAAGATACAGACTAGACCACATGCCCCACTGGTATCACGGTCAGGATTGTCCGTGCTGAGATTTGATTTTCCGGTTAAGTTTACAAGGATAAGAACAGGATCTCACCTGGAAGCTAAAGATCTTCCCAGTATAAACTGCCGTGGAAGAGAAGGATATTGGGGAAAAGGATCTGGGATAGGAAAACAGAACCATGAGGAGCAACTAGTTAAGAGAGCCAGGGCTCAGCCTCCTTCTCTGTCTGGTCCCAAGAGGCAAGAGTTACAAATGGAACTTAGAAATGTCACATGGAACGTTACCTGACCTTAGAAAATTACAAGCATTATCCTGTGAGCCAGGTTATATGACTTCATGGGACTATCTGTATTTTATTATTTTTTATTAATCCTTTACCTTTAGCAAGGAGCCCTTGGATGGTGGTTAAGTGCTAAGCTACTAACCAAAAGATTGGTGGTTCCAACACACCCAGACGCACCTTGAAAGAAAGGCCTGGTGATCTGCTTCTGAAGGATTACAGCCCTGTGAATCCTATGGAGCGCAGTTCTACTTTGCAACACGTGGGGTTGCCATGAGTAGGAATCAACTTGAAGGCAACTGTCTTTTGTTTGTTAGTCTGTTTGTTTGATTTTTGCCATTAGCAAAGTGTTTTTGAACGCTCCACCCTTGTTATCTTTGTTACTAGGTATAAAGGAAAAAAATCTGTTTTGTCTGCTTTCGGGTGCAGTTATTAACAACCCAAGGCAGTAGCGCTCTCCCTGGGGACGTTTGGACATATGTGAACAATTTTTGGTAGTCACAATGACTTGGAAAGTCTACTGGCATTTAGTGGGTAGGAGTCAGGGATGCTAAACACCCTGTAATACTTGTTACAGTTCTGCCCAAAATGGAGTTTAAAAAGAGGCTTCGACTTGTCTTATGAATACAATAGAGTACTCCACTGGTTTCGTTATTGATATATTTTTACTTTGTAGGTCTTAATAAACAGTATAAAAACTTCTGCAACATAGGAGACCACAAAAATTATTTACCTTGAGTGTCTCTGTAATCTCCAGAGTCTTCTAAGAGATTCTTCAAATAATCTAGAAAAAAAAACAATATATATATATATACATATAGTACTTAGTACAGTAAAGCTGCCTGACCAACTGACTGGAAGAGATCCGTATTTGTGGCCATTCCAAAGAAAGGTGACCCAACAGAATGCGGAAATTATCAAACAATATCATTAATACCACAAGAAAGTAAAATTTTGCTGAAGATAATTCAAAATGGTTGCAGCAGTACATCGACAGGGAATTGCCAGAAATTCAAGCCAGATTCAGAAGAGGACGCAGAATGAGGGATATCATTGCTGATGTCAGATGAAACTTGGCTGAAAGAGAGTATCGGAATACCAGAAAATACCAGAATACCAGAAAGATGTTTACCTGTATCTTATTAACTATGCAAAGGCATTCGACTGTGTGGAGCATAAGAAATTATGAATAACATTGTGAAGAATGGGAATTCCAGAGCACTTAATTGTGCTCATGTGGAACCTGTACATAGACTGAGAGGCAATCATTTGAACAGAACAAGGGCATACTGCATGGTTTAAAATCAGGAAAGGTGTGCGTCAGGGTTGTATCCTTTCAATACTTATTAAATCTGTATGCTGAGCAAATAATCCGAGAAACTGGACCATATGAAGGGGCATCAGGATTGGATGAAGACTCATGAACAACCTGCACTATGCAGATGGCACATCTGAAAGCCAAGAGGGCTTGAAGTACTTACTGATGAAGATCAAAGACTACAGCCTTCAGTATGGATTGCACCTCAACATAAAGAAAACAGAAATCCTCACAACTGGACCAATTAGCAACATCATGATAAATGGAGGAAAGACTGAATTGTCAAGGATTTCATTTTACTTGGATCCAGAATCAACCCCCATGGAAGCAGCAGTCAAGAAATCAAACAATGTGTTGCATTAGGCAAATCTGCAGCAAAAGACCTCTTTAAAGTGTTCAAAAGCAAAGATGTCACTTTAAGGACTAAGGTGCACCTGACCCAAGCCATAGTATTCTCAATTTCCTCATATGCACGTGAAAGCTGGACAACGAATAAGGAAGACCGAAGAAAAATTGATGCCTTTGAGTTATGGTGTTGGCAAAGAACGTTGAATATACCACGGACTGCCAGAACAAACAAATCTTTCTTGGGAGACGTACAGCCAGAATGCTCCTTAGAAGCGAGGATGGTGAGACTTTCATTTTACGTACTATCAGGAGGGACCAGTCCCTGGAAAAGGACAGCATCTTGGTAAAGTAGAAGGTCAGTGAAAGAGAGGAAGACCTCAACGAGATGGACTGACACAGTGGCTGCAACAATGGGTTCAAGCATAGCAACGATTGTGAGGATGATGCAGCACTAGGCAGTGTTTCGTTCTGTTTTACACAGGGTAACTATGAGTTGGAACTGACTTGATGTCCCCCAACAACATGAATTGAATTCTGTCCTCCAAAAAAGATATGTTGAAGTCCAAACCGCCAATACCTATGAATGTGACCAATTTGAAATAGGGTCTTTGCAGATGTAATCAAGTTAAGATGGTGTCATTAGGGTGAGCCCTAATCCAGTATGACTGATGTGTTTATAAGAAGAGTAGAGGCACAGGCACAGACACACAAGGGGAATGCCATGTGACAATGGACGCAGAGATTGGAATGACTTGTCTATAAACCAAGAAACGCCAAGGATTGCCAGCAACACCAGAAGCTAAAAGAAAGGCATAGAACAGATTCTCCACTAGTGCCTCAGAGAGAGCATTGCTCTGCTGACACCTTGATTTTGGACTCCTGGCCTCCAGAACTATGAGAGTATAAACTTCTGTTGTGTTAAGTCACCTAGTTTTTGGTATTTTGTTATGGCACCCCTAGGAAACTAATAAAAGCACTGGGCCAAAAATATTTACCTTTCTTACTCAATACTTCAGTCAGTCTTGTTGGTTAATATACATGCTGGTCCAATGTGTGCTAACTTTCTAAAGATGCAAAAGAATAAAGCCCTGAAATCAATTTGAAATCAGGACACAGAATCAGAGCTGGAAAGAGCCTTAGCAGTCACAGCAGTCATTTTAGAGGGGAGGAATCAGATTACTGGTCTCACCCAAGTCCTGGTGGAGCCAGGACTGGAATCCCTGTCTCCTGATGCCCAGTCCAGCTCTTTTGCTCCAACACACATGAAATGCCTTAATCTTTAGATCAGGCATAGGCATTAGTAGATTGGATGCTTAAGAGACTCTTAATTCTTAATTCTAAGGCATTAGTAGATTGGATGCTTAAGAGACTCTTAGATTTGCCATCAGCTAACAATGCCCAGAACACCAAAGGAACTCAATTCATGTATCTAGACTAGTAGTGCTCTAAAGGGTATGAATTTGTCCCTCAGGGGACATTTGGCAGCCAGAGCCCTGCTGGCGCAGTGGTTAACAGCTTGGCTGCTAACCAAAAAGGTCGGTAGTTTGAATCTACCAGCCGTTCCTTGGAAACCCTATAGGGCAGTTCTACTCTGTCCTATAGCGTCACTATGAGTCAGAATCAACTTGAAAGCAATGGGTTTGGTTGGTTTGGGGAGACATTTTTGGTTTTCACAAGTAGGGGCAAGAGGATGTTACTGGCACCTAGTGGTTAGAGGCCAGGGATGCTGCCAAACATTCTACGATGCACAGGGAAGCCCTGTAACAAGGAATTATCTGACCTAAAATGTCAACAGAGCTGAGGTTGAAAAACGCTGTCTAGATGAAGATGGCCTGTAAATAAACAATGTGGTATATAGTGGTTCTTGCAATATGGAAACTAAACCCAGAGGTAATAGGTTATATTTAATAAATCTGTAACACCGAGGAATGTCATGATTTCAAGGCAAAACGTCCTTCTCTGTTGAGAAATGTTGGATGGCTTCCCATTGCTTACCAAATTAATAAAAATCCCCTACCCTGCCATTTTAAGCTTCCCACTACATGGTCCCTATCTACTTAAAGATTTTCTCTCTTACTGCTGCCTAACACAGGCCCTTTGTTCTTACCAAAATTGATTCTGCACAGTTCCTCCAACACTTACAGTGTGTTTCCTGGCTGAATACCTTTTGCCCCAAATATTCCTTTCTTCTGAAATCCCTTTCTCTGTCTCTGAAGATAAAAATTCTACTCATATTCTCCAAGACTCATCTCCAATTCCTTCTCTCCTACAAAATTTTCCATTTGAAAGGCATATTTTCCCCACTGTATTATTATTATTTTCCACGAAAAACACATTACCTGGCAGTTACTCATTTTATGCCTTCTGTCATTTTCTTTAAGGAGCCCTGGGTGGTACAGTGGTTAAAGCACTTGGCTGCCACCTGAAAGGTCAGTGGTGTAAACCACCAACCATTCCGTGAGAAAGAGATGTGGCAGTCTACTTCCATAAAGAATACAGCCTTGGAAATGCTATGGGGCAGCTCTACTGTGTCCTATAGGTTTGCTATGAGTAGGAATTCACTCAACAGTAACGGGTATCATTTTCTTTATTAGACTCAAAACTCCCTGTCAGCAGGAACCATGCTTGATTTACCTTTCTGTCACACAGAACTCAGCAAGGGGCTTTGCACATAAGGGGCAATAAATGCTTAATAACTAAAAAAATAAATTATTTTTGGACAGAAGTGCACCTTAGTTTAAGTAAAAGACAATAAATGCTTAAACCAACCATAATGTCAGTGGGGGCTGAGAAAACATGAGGAAGAAAGGCATGTTAAGAGACTGAATGCATTTTCATCAGACCCAGTGCCCATTCAGCAGTACCATGGAACAAATATAACTTCATCCGCTGGATTTATGAAGTCATGCTCAAAGGCACAAAGGGAAACTTGGATGTTTGTACCAACTTTGCAAACTTAATAGATGACACACACAGGCAATTGCTGAAACTTACATCTTTGAGACAGTCATCCAAGAACCCGTGTGAGTCTATAGACATGCACGTTATAAACATCAAGCACTGGCAACAAGCCATGGTAAGATATCGGGTACGATCACATTAAGCTTCCCTGTACCACAGCATAGTTCTATCTTGCCAGAGCTGTCCCTATAATTTAGATCTTAAAGTACTGAATTCACAAGCTGAAGAGTACACTTCCAATCAAACAGATAAGAAAACAAAATTAACAAAATGCATTGACCTAACCAAGAGATGAAGAAATTTCCTTAAACTCACTCTGACCCCACTCAGAATGCATTGCATACGTAAGCCATGTTTGATGAGTTCAAATATTTAACCTTTCTATGGGTGGGAGTGATAGGGTTGGGAAGAAAAACTCACTCATCACATTACATTACATTACCTGTTTTCAGTGCCTAAACTATCTCACTAATCAAAAGTAATTTTTCTTATGCCTTTAGTCAGCTGAAGACTGTGGAAAGGAAAGCAGATTTACGTAAATATCAGATTCATGGTAAGTTCCTCTTTTGTCTTTAATCCCTGTTCTTAGTGGAGAAGTAAATCCATGCAAACTGACATTTCTCTAAACCAAGAGCTCATCTAAGATGTCCGTATTAGGAAATTCTGACTTCAGAATCATTATGCTGAGCCTGATGAGCTTCTGGGTTGCATTTTCTTTGTTTGTACTCGAGCTCAGCTGCAGACCTGCCAACCTGAACTTTCAAGAACAGACTGGAACTACTGGCTGAGCAAAAAACTCACCACTGAGATGTTGCAAAATAATGCTATTAATCAAGGAGGTAGTACAGTTAGGTCTACCCAACTTTTAAAAAACATCTTATTGATCTTTAAAATGCAACTTTCCAGTCTATCTATTTACCCATCTATTTTGTTTTTTAGGCATCTTGTTACAGGACAAGTAGTCCTTGATTTATGACATATTCAACTTAACAAGAACCGCATGCGACCATCCTTTTTTTTTTAAACATCTTATTGTTAGTAATATGTACTACGTGCAATGTTGAGCATGTAATGTGCTAATGTTATCATTCTCATGCCAACCCCCAAAGACAAATAAAGATCGTATTTATAAAGATACTGATAGTAAAAGGCAATAACACACGAAAACGTAAACAAAAAAAAAGAGGTATTCAACTTACGTCAAAACCGACTTATGACAGAGCCGTTGGAAAGGAACTTCATCGTAAGTCAGGGACTGCCTGTACATCCTTTTGAGAAGTTTTACCTTTTCCAAAAAAGATAAGACATGATCCCCTCAAAGAGTTAAGCTATCACCCAGACCTTAAAAGCAGCGTGATAAGAAGAGTGACTGATCACCCTCTGAGTCAGATGGGAGGGGCACAGAAACCACTAGCTGCCCCAGTGACTGTTATAATCAAGATGAAACCCAGGGAAGTAGACCAGACAGACATGTCCATGCTGGTCACAGAGGATTACTATATGTGCCAGTTCCATCTGGGACCTAGTATTCTGCAGGAGCTTTCGTAGTAACTATGAGGAGAGCAGTCATTTCAGTTTGCCATTTTAGACTGTAGTCTTCTATGGCTTTCCTGCTTCTGCCAAACCAAATTGTTTTTCAAAACCTCACCAGTAAAAATGCCTCAGGTGCTACTGAAGTTATTTATAGCAAAGAAAAAAACCAAGGTCGGTGCAGTGTGTATGGGCACCACAAAATGTACTCTCTGGCCACCAGGTGGCATCGTTGATTAATAAGTTAATTAACCAGTCCGCGCCTAACACCTCCCACCTCCATAACCACCATCACCCAACAGTAACAGCACGAAATTAACTGAAAGCAGCTCGTACAACTTCAAGGGATAGACAGATTACCTTTTTTCTCATATGTGAGGACCAGGATAAAGGATGATGGCCCAACAAGTGTCAATGCACAATGTGGGACTATTTGCGTTCAACACCTAGTCAGATTCCTGGACTATGTGCTGAGAAATGGTTGGCCACCAGCCACAGAAGTGAGCATATAGGAGGAATAACATTCCAAAGCCAAGTGTTTTGAATTTGAGGACATGTCTACTTTGCATTATCTAGGTTTCTTTTTTCTTCCATAAATATGTAATGAGATCAGCAACACCTACAGAATTACAGGCTCCAGAGAAAAATACGCCTAGTCAATCAGCCTGTTTTCTATAGTTACAGATTGTGAAGGAAGCAACTCCGAATTATTCTGACTAGTGAAATAAAGTATGGATCATTTTTAAATACCAAAACCAAAGATTAGTTTTCAAGTTATAAGACAGACTGACACTGTCAAGGCAGTTTGGTGAACTGGTCAAGCGCCCTTGTTTGGGAGTCAAGAGGATAGAGATTCTCAGGCTGCCTGGCTCAACCATGTCTAGCAGAGGCATGTGACTTTGCCATGCCCTGATAGCACTGTTTGTCAACAATGACTTTAGACATGCCCTATGGCATTGCTAAGGAGCCCTGATGATGCAGTGGTTAAGTGCTCAGCTGCTAACTGAAAGGTCAATGGCTCAAACCCACCAGTCACTCCGCGGGAGAAATACACGGCAAGTCTGCTCCTGTAAAGATTGACAAGCTTGGAAACCCTATGGGGCAATTCTACTCTGTCCAATGACAGGGTGGCGATGAGTAGGAACTGACTTGATGGCTATGGATTTACAGCATTTCTACGTGTCGATATCCTCATATGTAAAACAAATAGATTAAAAAATGCAATGATTTTTGTTCTACAATATCATGAAACATGTATATTCATATTTTTTTTAATTGTAAAATGTATTATAGAAAATTTGGAAAATTAAATAATGAAGAAGACTCAAATCATGAACAATACTGGTCTAAAATAAATATTACATTTTTAAAGGATTTCCTTAGCTTTTTACAAATGTTTAAATTTACTTTTAATAATACATACAGTTTTAGACCCCATCTAAAACATTCCAGTGGTGGCTGCATAAAATTTCATCATAAGGATATATGATATGATACTTAAATATTCTACTATTAGACGTTTAAGTCACTTCTAGTTTGAGTTTTATGTTGTTGGTAGGTGCCATCGAGTCAATTCCAACTCAGAGTGACCCTATGTACAACAGAACAAAACACTGACCCGGTCCTGTGCCATCCTCAAAATCATTGCTGTTTGAGTCCGTTGTTGCAGCCACTGTGTTAATACATCTCATTGAGGGTCTTCCTTTTTTTCACTGACTCTCTGTTTTACCAAGAGTGATGTCCTTTTCCAGGGACTGGTCCCTCCTGAGAACATGTCCAAAGTATGTGAAATGAAGTCTTGCCGTCCTTGCTTCTACTGGGCATTCTGGCTGTACTTCTTCCAAGTCAGATTTGTTCGTTCTTCTGGCAGTCCATGGTATATTGAATATTTTTCACCAAAACCATAATTCAAATGCATCAATTCTTCTTCGGTCTTCCTTATTCATTGTTCAGTTTTCACATGCATATGAGGCGATTGAAAACACCATGGCTTGGGTCAAGTGCACTTTAGTCCTTAAAGTGACATCTTTGCTTTTTAACACTTTAAAGAGGTCTTTTGCAGCAGATTTACCCAATGAAATATTTTCTGTGTTTATCATGATGTTGCTTATTGGTCCAGTGTGAGGATTTTTGTTTTCTTTATGTTAAGGTGGAATCCATATTGAAGGCTGGGGTCTTTGATCTTCATCAATAAGCGCTTCAAGTCCTCCTCACTTTCAGCAAGCAAAGTTTTGTCATCTGCATATTGCAGGTTGTTAGTGAGTCTTCCTCCAGTCCTGATGCCCCATTCTTCTTCATATAGTCCAGTTTCTTGGATTATTTGCTCAACATACAGACTGAATAGGTAAGGTGAAAGGATATAACCCTGATGCACACCTTTCCTGACTTTAAACCAGACAGTATCCCATTGTTCTATTCAAATGACTGCCTCTTGGTCTAAGTACAGGTTCCTCATTAGTACAATTAAATTTTCTGGAATTCCCATTCTTCACAACGTTATCCATAATTTGTTATGACCCACACAATCAAATGCCTTTGTATAGTCAATAAAACACACGTAAACATCTTTCTGGTGTTCTATGCTTTTAGTCAGGATCCATCTGACATCAGCAATGATATCCCTTGTTCCACTTCCTCTTCTGAATCTGGCTTGAATCTCTGGCAGTTCCCTGTCGATGTACTGCTGTAATCACTTTTCAATGATCTTCAGCAAAATTTTACTTGTGTGTGATATTAATGGTACTGTTCAATAATTTCCACGTTCTGTTCGATCATTTTTCTTTGCAATGGGCACAAATACAGATCTCTTCCAGTGCAAATTTCTTGACACAGACAAGTGAGCATTTCCAGCGCTGCATCCGTTTATTGAAACTTCTCAATTGGTATTCTGTCAATTCCTGGAGCCTTGTTTTTCACCAGTGCCTTCAGTGCAGCTTCGACCTCTTCCTTCAGTACCATCAGTTCTTGATCATATGCTACCTCTTGAAACGGCTGAATGTTAACCAATTAATCCTTTTTGGTATAGTGACTCCGTGTATTTCTTCCATCTTCTTTTGATGCTTCCTACACCATTTAATATTCTCCCCATAGACTCCTTCAATATTGCAACTTGAGGTTTTAATTTTTTCGTCAGTTCTTTCAGCTTGAGAAATGCCAAGCATGTATCTTCATTTTGGTTTTCTATCTCCAGATCTTTGCACATTTCACTATAATACTTTACTTTGTCTTCTGGAACTGTCCTTTGAAATCTTCTATTCAACTCTTTTACTTCATCATTACTTCCTTTCACTTTTGCTACTCTAAGTTCAAAAGCAAGTTTCAGAGTCTCTTCTGACATCCATTTTGGTCTTTTTTTCCCTTCCCTGTCTTTTTAATGACCTTTGGCTTTCTTCAGAAACCCTGTTAGCATAGTGGTTAAGAGCTACAGCTGCTAACAAAAAGGTCGGCAGTTCTAATCCACCAGGTGCTCCTTGGAAACTCTATGGGGCAGTTCTACTCTGTCCTAAAGGGTCTATGAGTTGAAGTCAACTAGACAGCAATGGGTTTTCTGGCTTTCTTCATGTATGATGTCCTTGATGTCATTCCACAACTTATCCAGTCTTCCATCATTAGTGTTCAGTGCATGAAATCTATTCTTGAGATGGTCTCTAAATTCAGGTGGGATATACTCAAGGTCATACTTTGGCTCTCATGTACTTGTTCTAATTTTCTTCAACTTGAACTTGAACTTGCATGTGAGTAACTGATGGTCTGTTCCACAGTCAGCCCCGGCCTTGTTCTGACTGACGATATTGAGGTTTTCCATCATCTCTTTCCACAGATGTAGTTGATTTGATTCCTATGTATTCCATCTGGTGAGGGCCACGTGTATAGTCGCTGTTTATGTTGGTGAAAAAAGGTATTTGCAGTGAAGTCACTGGTCTTGCAAAAATTCTATCCTGTGATCTCTATTGTCGTTTCTATCACCAAGGCCACATTTCCCAACTACCAACCCTTCTTTGTTCCCAACTTTAGCATTCCAATCACCAGTAATCATCAATGCATCTTGATTGCATTTTTGATCAATTTCAGACTGCAGAAGTTGGTAAAAATCTACAGTTTCTTCATCTTTGGCCTTAGTGGGTGGTGTGTAAATTTGAATAACAGTCGTATTAACTAGTCTTCCTTGCAGGCGTATGGATATTATCCTATCACTGACAGCACTGTACTTCAGGATAGATCTTGAAATGTTCTTTTTGACGCTGAATGCAACACCATTCCTCTTCAATTTGTCATTCCCGGTGTCTTAGTCATCTAGCGCTGCTATAACAGAAATACCACAAGTGGATGGCTGTAACAAAGAGAAGTTAATTCTCTCACAGTCCGGTAGGCTACAAGTCCAAAGTCAGGGCATCAGCTCCAGGAGAAGGCTTTCTGTCTCGGTTGGCTCTGGAAGAAGGTCCTTGTGATGGATGCATCAGTCTTCCTCTGCTCTGGGAGCATCTCTGCACAGGAACCTCAGGTCCAAAGGATGCACTCTGCTCCCGGCACTGCTTTCTTGGTGGCACATGGTTCCCATGTGTCTCTGCTCCCTTCTCTCTTTTATATCTCAAAAGAGATTGGCTTAAGACACTATCCAATCTTGTATACCTCATCAGTATAACTGCCGCTAATCCACCTTATTAGATCATAGTAATTGAATTTACAACACATAAGGAAATCAAATCAGATTACAAAATGGTACACAATTATATGATACTGGGAATCATTAGCCAGCCAAGTTGACAGATATTTTTGGGGGACACAATTCAATCCATGACACCCGGCAGAGTAGACCATATGATTGTCTGATTCAAAATGGCCAATACCAGTCCATTTCAGCTCATTAATGCCTAGGATATCGATCTTTATGCGTTCCATTTCATTTTGACGACTTCCAATTTTCTTACATTCATATTTCGTACATTCCATGTTCAGATTATTAATGGATTTTTGCAGCTGTTTCTCCTCATGTTGAGTCATGCTACATCAGCAAATGAAGGTATCGAAAGCTTGACTCCATCCCCGTCATTACAGTCAACTCTACTTTGAAGGGGCAGCTCTTCCAACCTGAGGGGCTCATCTTCTGGAATTATATCAGACAATGTTCCTCTGTCATTTGTAAGTTTTTCACTAGCCAATTTTTTCAGAAGTAGACTGCCAGGTCCTTCTTCCTAGTCTGTCTTAGTCTGGAATCTTTGCTGAAACCTCTCCACCCAGGGTGACCCCGCTGGTATTTGAAATACTAGTGGCAAAACTTCCAGTATCACAGCAACACGCAAGCCACCACAGTACAACAAACTGACAGACACGTGGTGGTTGCTGAGTTTAGGCTATTAGATACAGGATGGCCATATGTCCTAGCTTGCCCATGATGGTCCTGGTGTATACCTGTTGTTCAGGCATAATTATTAATAGCTCCCCCTTTCACCCATAAAAGGTTTGGATGATAAATTGTATGGTCATTCAAATTATAAGTAACATTGAACATTATCTTGATACATTAGTCTTTTTCCATATTTCAGATTATTTCCTTAGGATCAGTGGGAATAACATTTTTTTTAAGTTCTTGACACATATGAGAAACCTTTCCTAAAGGGATGTAGTAATTTAAAATATTATAAATAGATGAGAATAGCAGATTCACTAAAGTATTGCCAGTTTTGTGTACTGTGGTTTTAATTGCTAATTTAGTAGGTGAAACTGATAACTTGTTTTGACTGACATTTATGATTCACAGGATGTCAGACTCACCAGTGTGTATTTATTATGTACACTTTTGTTTCTGAGTGAATTGTTTGTTCATATTTTTAGTCTCGATACCAACTGGCTTTTTAATATTCTTACTGAAATAGTAGTCTTTTTTCATATTTGCTACAAATAAATTTTCTGATGTGCTGTTTGCCTTTTTAATTTGACTATATTTTAAACTTTTATGTTTTTATTATTGAGAAGAGTTAAAAGGTGTCAACATTTTCCTTTATGATTTCTTTGGGAATTATCTGGGTTTAGAAAATCATTTATCTTCCTCTCCCTACCCTTAGAGTTTTAATAAGTAACCAATTTTATTTTTTCCTGATTTTCTAGTTTAATGCTTAATATTTAGTTTTGATTTTATTTTTAATGTAGGCTTTTGATGTATGAATCTTGATTTTCAAATTGTTAACAGGTTATTCAATAGATAATCCTTTCTTTTTCTATTGTCTTGTGCTTGCTTCCTACTTTGATATACATTAGATTCTTAAAAACAACAGAGTCTATTTCAGGTTATCTCCCTATTTCAATAATAGAATGATTCTTTTTTTTTTTAAATCAATAAGACTATTATTGCAATGGCATCTCATCTCTTTAATTATTGATGCTTTAGAATATGTATTAATGACTGGTATTTTTCTCCCAGAATATTTTTAACAATGTGTTCTATTTATTCCTATATACAAAATCATTTTGATACGTATTGATAAAATTCCAAAATTCTAAGTTAGCCCTAATGAGTATATGGATGGCAGGATCATTGGTAACTTCTTAAAAGTTAAGCTAATAGATAAGGTATCATTTTATCTCTAGTTCCTCTACTAAAACTGTGGGCTTCATGAGGACCAGGAGCCTGAATACATTATCTTTATATTCTCAGTATCTAGAAGAAGGTCTGGTACATATTCAATAAGTGTTTGCTAAATTTATGATGCACTGAATTTATGATGACTCTGTATTTAGGGTTACCACTTCTTGCTTCAGATTTTACTAAGCAGTTAAGATGATATTCAGCAGGTCTCACTGCCTAATTAAACAGTACTCTGGCTCCTGGCTCCAATTCTCCTGCTCCTCAAATGTTAGTTTAATTCTAGTCCCTGAATATCTGGCCCAAAGCTGCCTCTTCTACATATGGTACTTGTCTTAATTAGAAAACGTGACCTTCCTGGGCTCTCGGCCTTGAAGGTTCATGGTTTGGAAAGCAGGCAAGGCCTTTGTGTGAATTAGAACAATCTCCTCTCCTGGGCTGATGCAGCCTCTCACCAAGGCACAAAATATGCGGAGCAGAGTACAAGCTCTTATGCAGGGCATAACCATATGAGGCAGCCTTGGTCTACCCTAGACTTTGACAATGCTGGTCCTGAGGTAACATCCTCAAAGGACTCACAAACCAAATCTGACCCCAGGCTGATCCTATGATGAAATTTTGATGCAAATGTCACAATTACCAGAATCTTCCCTGGGTTGTCTTTTTAGTGGAATACACTGGCTAGGTATATCTAGAATGCCCTTAGCAGTCAAATCTGTAGGAAGGCTCTCAATCAAAGTAACTTCCATTATTTTGATATAGCTGACAATGCTTTTCTTTGTAGATACATTTGCCAGTTCTTAAGGCTGCCAGTTTATCAAGTGAGAATCTGAAAAGTACAACCTTGGCACAGAATCCGAAAAGTACAACCTTGGCACAGTCAAGCCACTGCATCTTTGGTCCCCATCATCCTGACTATCAACAAAGAGGAAACTTAGGTTTAGGCAGATAAACATATTCTACTATCCAAAGAACAGACAAGTGAAGGATAAAGCAAGTAAGTGCCAAAGTGAGTTGAAAGTCTAACCAAATTTCAGTGTTTTCTCAGACTGGAATAATTCCTAATGTGTGCCCATGATTCTGACAAACACTATGAAGGAAACTCTTTAGCAGCAGATTGTGCTTGCTAAATCTTTGCCAAGACAAGTCCTAGCAACAGAGGCATTTGGCTATTTGCAGGGAATGTGGGTCAAATCTGCAACTAGAACTGGAAAAATAATGGCATTATAGTAGCACTCATGGATAGAATTCAGGGAATCTGTAACCTGGGATGGAAAAAGAATCATATTTTTACTAATTTTCTTCCATCATGAATGTAGCAACAAACCGTAGTAGGATCAGCAATAACCTGTGACTTTGTCACCATAGGAATCACAGCTATTTTCACATCACAGCACAATTTTTACAGACATTTCAAAATATTGTTTACTCGCATCACTACTTCAAAATCACGGTAGTTATTAGACTTGCCACTTGATCTTATTTAATGTGTTACTAAAGAAAAACATATATTAGTATATCTCTTAAAATATTTTTATAACTGTATTTTAATATAGTTGTTTTTCCTTTTAATCTTGTGTATTTTATTTTATAATTTAAAAAAATATTCTGAGACGGGGTCCACAGGCTTCATCAGACTGAAAGAGATCCAGGCACAAAAAAAAAAGATCTGAGAACCTCTGTTCCATATATTACATTGAAAGCTTTAGTAATAGGAGAGGCAGATAAAATGTGCATTACCTCTTATAACCTAAAGTCTTTCCAGAGTATTAAAATATTTCACATATGTAATTTTTTCAACAAATACGTTGTCTACAACTATAATTAAAAATGAATTGCAACAGAACAGGAACTGAGTTAAGTACAATGAGAATTCTGAATAATACTATCCTCCCATTTCACATGGATTGGAACTGCCTTATGTCAGGCAGGGCCTTTGGGTTTGTCAGAAACTAAATTCCTTGGCTGAGGTCCAGGGCAGCCCCACCTTCCACCAAGTTCTGCTCTAGAGAAAGTGTTAGAATGACTTTCTATGTACATAAGTAGTGCTAGGTTTTAAAACCAATACTTGATAAGCAAAAGTTTTGTTTTTCAAATTAGGGTTTTTTAGAGTCATCAATTCATTTAATTTTAATTTTTTTTGTATCTGCTTACTAGCCTGTTCATAGCTCAAATTTATAGCTTCAGAACATTATAACAGATGTTTTTAATATCCCATTTTCTACCAACATGGGAAATCCTAGATTTCTAAAACCTAGAGGGGGTGAATACCATCCCAGACTAAAGGCAAAGACTACAGGAAAAAGTAATATAATATGCTGTTAAAGCAACCTTTAATGTAACATAAATATTTTGACCAAGATCAAAGAAACTACCTGATCCACATTTAATCAAAGTTCAAAGGAATGGTTTTTTTGTTTTGTTTTTTTCCACATATAGACGTGGAAAAGATTTTTCAGAGGAATTTAAATTGTTTCAATATACAAATATTGAAACAAATAACAACTTTCCACAAATGAAAGGCTTTTTACTGAAACAAAGTATACAACATATAGCACAGATAAGAAAAAATCTAAAGAGTATATGCTGATCACCTCTGGGTGGTAGAAGATGAAGAGGGACTTTCTTTTTCTTTCACAGCACTTATATATTTTTTTTATAAGTATAAAAGATACCTTAAAAAGGAAAAAAGTGATCCTTACAAAAATAATAAACTAACAGCATAGACTTCCCTCAAAATGAATGAATAGCTGTTGTGACTGCTACTTATGTTAAATTGGCTTCTACCTTTAATGGGTTTACAATACAGTTAAGACATGACATAGAGCGGTAGATTATGTAAACAAATAATAAAATCGATACAATTTTTAGGAATTGAGAAAAGGAAGAGCTTGGGGGGAGCTTGTGTGGTTGGGCATGACCCCAAGGACTGTAAGTTCCATCAGAACAGGGGCCCCCACTGTGTTATTCTGCCAGTGTCTATAGGAGCCCGGAAACCCTGATGGCGTGGTGGTAAGAGCTACGGCTGCTAACCAAAATGTCAGCAGTTCGAATCCACCAGTCGCTTCTTGGAAACTCTATGGGGCAGTTCTACTCTGTCCTATAGGGTCGCTATGAGTCAGAATTGACTGGATGGCAACGGGTTTTTTGTTGTTGTTTTTTTTTTGGTACAGGTGCCCAGTCCAGGGCCAGCCCTATGAATATTTGTTTATGGACTAAGTGATTAATGGAGAAGAGAATAAGGCTTTGAAGGACAGGTTTCAAGAAATAATAAGAAACCCACTGCACCTAGAGCAAAGGAAGATAAACCAGTAAACTGGCTGCTGTTGAGGTGATTGCAACTCATGGTGACCTCATATGTGTCAGACTAGAACTGTGACCCTAGTAAGGTCAATGCAATTCTCGGTTATAAACCATGGCCTTTATACTGTGGATAAGTAAGTTTTTCAACTTTTCTGATAAGCAGAATAAAAGTGTGTTCTTGGAAGAGAAATTTAGCAATAATGTGCTAAGCTACAGGAGGGAATGCTGGGAGGTAGCATGACCAGTAGGAAAATATTGCCACAATTTGGCATTAGTTTGGGAAAGCCTGGCCTAGAGCATGGTGAGAGAAATGGAAAGGGCAGGAACTCAGAGACAACGGAAAACTTGTTGGTAGATCCTATAAGGAAAAGATCACAGAACTTGAAGACTGGGTGAGGGGAGTGGAAAGAAAGAAGAGGAAAGGGAAGTACTTCGGAGTCCTTTCCACAATTTGGTGCCTGCGTGATTTTTAGTCTTAGAAGGAATTTATGGATCCACCCATCTATCAAATATTCATTGGCACTATGCATAGGGATTCTCAATCTTCTTATAAAAACGAACAACTTTCACTTCCCTAAGCCTTTTAGTTGGATGCAAAGGCTCTTTACTGAGTGCCTGCTATGTGTCAGAATCTAAGCCAGAACTTGGGAGACGATGATAAGAAGGCAGTCCCTGCCCTGAAGAGAGATGAGGAGGAAGGAAATAAGCACTGGTAGGAAACTAATGCTGCTGGAATGGCAGTCTCTGTTTTCTTCTGTTGCTTCCTCACTGCTGCCTCAAGATTCTCATTTCTCCTAACTCCAAACAGGGTCTGGGTCCTACACAGATTTAAAGATGTGGCCTGATCTACTGGCCTTGAGTAACCAATACAAAGGTAAAATTTACAGGCTTTTTGGCTTAAATGAAGTAAAACATTCATTTATTTATTTATACAATTCTAATCTTGAAGATTTCATGACACAACAGATCCATTTTCTGTGATCCTATTTTGAGTTGAGCATTAAAAACAAATTAAAAAAAGCTACCAAGAGTATAGTTGGAAGTTTTTTACTACAGTGAAGGAAGAGATAGCATATGCAAAATATCCTAGAGAAACCTAAATTATGCCCACAAGAAAACACTGCAAGACAATGGGCAAAGCAGGCTTTATCTGGGGATTTCCACTCACCTTTCTCTAAAAGGATTCCAAAAGAAACCATTCTATCTTATCAGTACTTCATCTATGCATTTCACAATCTTCCCCTTCCAAGGAAACAACGCAGGCACACATCTGCTTACAGGGAGTCAAACAGGAATCCTTTACCTTCACTGCCTGAAACTCATCAATAAATCAAAGCTGTCGGCAGTTGCCTCAAATAAGAGTCTCACTCCCTCCTTTCTGCTCCTGTATATTCTGTGCATTTGGAATTATTCCAGATTCTAAACTGGAAATAAAAGTACCCCCCTCACAAGTTTGTTGTGAGAATTAAATAATTGTGCTTCTTTATCCAAGGGCAGTGACTCGGTTAAGTCATATGTTTGCAAAGATGCAAAATAAAGACTTAAAATCCAACCTCGAAAAATCTAAGTGCATTCTGATAGCAGTAGTAGGAGAAATATCTGGCAAAGTTGGAAGCAATCAGAACATCTCAAAAATGAGTATCAGAAAATCAGAATTTTAAATAAAAATATAAAACAAACCCTTAGTATCAACCCCCATGTGTCCTTAGGATTATATGATCATAGGTGCTTCAGCTAAACTATTTGTGTAGTCTTGGGCAGGGCATTTCACCTCTCTGGTTGTGTCTTTCTATTTTAGGAAGACATCAACTCCAACATCCCTTAAGTATCTGAGATTCCATGTCTCAATAAGATTTCATCTCTCAAGGCTGTTCTTTGGGCTAAAGACATTTTGGCTAATGGAATGTTTTAAATATAGCTTAAAAGCAACAAAAATGATCTCCTGAATATCTTCAAGGTATCCAAAACTGAGATACTGTGGGGGGCATTAAATTATTGGTATAAGATTCATTCCCTGACCTCAAGGAGTTTATAATCAAATTAAGGAACAAATATTCAAATTACAAAAATATCAGCAAATTCACAAAACTGAAAACCAAACCAAACCCATTGCTGTCCAGTTGATTCCTACTCATAGTGACCCTATAGGACACAGTAGAACTGCCCCGACAGGGTTTCCAAGAAGCAGCTGGTGGATTCGAACTGCCAACTTTTAGGTTAGCAGCTGAGCTCTTAACCACTGCACTACCAGGGTCCCAGCAAATTCACAAGGCAGTGCATAAATATATGCTGAGTCACGAGGCAAATTCTAAAGGTCATGGAGAACTGGAGTACTCAGAGCAAGCTGAATGGAGGATTTCAGGTCCAGCTTGAAGGAAGGAAAGAATTTGAATCAATGGAAAAAAAGCATAGGACAAAGAAAACAAAGTGTATGGTCTTTCTTTAACTTTAGTCTTGACTTTGTGACCTCAAAGAAGCCATTCATCTCTTTTGTCCCCCAACAAATCCACAATTATTGAGAGTCTTCTATATAAACGGTATTGTGCATCACTTAAATAATGGAGATTTTCCAATTTAAGAAAGAGATGAAACAGCTTTAAGATTAAACAAAAGACAGCTCAAAAACTAAAAACAACCTCAAGTTCATATTATACTGGTATTACAAAACAAATGAAATCTGTTCTCTTAAAGAGAATTTTTAAAATCTGCTTTTGCTATTTCAACAATTCTCAATCAAAAACAAAGTCAGCATGAATTAAATTAAACGTGTATTTTTTTACTACTTACATTAGCAATAATATGATAAAAATATCTTTACATTTAAATTTTCATAATCTTGCTCCATCTCTCTTACATTTGAAACTATTCTTGTTTTTTGCCACTAAAAACAGTACTTCATTTGACAGCTGTGGAAACAGCCTAAGCCATTCAAAGCTGGTTTATGATAGAATATTGAATTTATCTAGCAAATACACAACATGTGCATCAGTACTTCCTTTTGTCCTGTGTATTCTAAATCTGTGCCAGAAGCAGAGGAAAGAAAAGTACAGATGGACAGGACATCCTCAGATTATTTGGCTTGCCTTATGTCATCCCAGAAAAAAACCAAGTGCCTGATTCACAGTTAGAAATTCAATTTAAGCACTTGCCATACTAGGACTGAAAGGTTGGCCTTCCCTATCAGCAGTTTGTCTTTCACTAGACAAGCTAGGAAGGCCTAGAGCCTTTGTGTAAAGGGAAGTTGGGAAATCCCAGCTTTCCAGTATTCACCTGCTACCTCCAATATAGCTCTTGGTTTAAGAGAAAGTGATTAAGTTAAGGATGAAAGTACACACACAACATTTCTTAAGACCACTAATAGGACCAAGTACTTCAAAATCTGTTTAGATAAAATTACAACAGATTAAATTTAGAATTGTGGTGGCATTTCAATGTTTTTGTCCATTTCAATATAATTTTTAGAGTCTATAATTTATGTATATTAAGTGACTGCATATTCAGTCCACTTCAGTAAACACTCCAGAAGACCTAATAGTATATATTGGACCTATGCTGGGTACTGAGACTACCAGTATACTAGCTTTTTTGTGATGCCAAACCACTAAACCAAAATATGCCTGTTATCTCATTTGTGAAAATAATGTGATATGTGCTTATCTGTGGTTAGAATTTTAAAAACCAATGACTATAAAGCCTTGAGTACAGTATGTGGGCTTCACTCCAATGGTAGCTATTACTTTTTCTTCTTTTTTTTTAGTCTTATAGTGGTGAACTAGATAGACACAGCCCTGCCCTCTTGCAGCTTAGTGTCTCTAAGAAGGTGATATAGTCAAACAGTGATCATGACAACAAAATAATAATAATAATGAGGAGGAGGAGGAAGGGACTACTACTACTAATAGCAGCTACCACATATTTAGAACTTACTATGATCAAAGCGTTACTCTAAGCACTGTCCATGTTTAGCTCATTAATCAGTCCTTTCAACAAACCTTTGAGATAAGTGATGAGGGCCAAGATAGTGATATCCCTTTCATGACCACTGGGACATATAAGTCTCATTTACATTTTTGCCTGTCTGGTTTCTTGGGATGCTAGTGTCCCACTTACAGTATGTGCTGCTGTCTGGCGGGGACATACATAACTGGGTGAAACAAAAAACATTTGTGGCGTAACATGGATGAAACTGGAGGACATTATGCTGAGTGAAATAAGTCAATCACAAAAGGACAAATATTGTATGAGACCTCTACTGTAAAATCCCATGAAAAAGTTCACACACAAAATGTAACAATCTTTATTGGTTACCAGGGATGGGAGGGGTGG
>NW_004444017.1:7591276-7592315 GCF_000243295.1 Trichechus manatus latirostris
TGTCATAGGGCAACTGTGTACTAACTGTTAAATGAGAAACTATTTTGTTCTGTAAGCCTTCATCTAAAGTGAGAATAGCAGCACAACTGGAAGAGCATAGTTGATGTCACTCAACTGTGCATGTAGAAATTTTTGAAATGGTATATCTTTGGCTATGTATATTTTCACCAAAAAGAAAGGCTCGAGAAAGGAGACAGTTGACATGTTGTAGGGTTGTTGGCCAGTGTCGTAGAGCAATATGTGTGCTACTGTTTCATAAGAAACTATTTGTTCTGTAAGCCTTCACCTGAAGTACAATAAAAAAATTTAAAAAAAAAAAATTTGTTGCTGCCAAATCATTGTGTACAATGGAATATCATGCAACGATAAAGAACAATAATGAATCTGTGAAACATTTCACAATATGGATAAATCTGGAGGGCATTATGCTGAGTGAAATAAAGTCAATCACAAAAGAACAAATACTGTATGAGACCACTATTATAAAAACACATGAAAATGTTTCCACACAGAAAGAAACAATCTTTGGTGGTTACCTGGGAGGGAAGGGGTGCAGAGTTAAAAACACTAACTAGATAGTAGATAAATGGTAACTTTGGTGAAGGTTAAGACAGTACACAATACTGGGGAAGTCAGCACAGCTTGACCAGGGCAAAGTCACAGAAGCTTCACAGACACATCCAAACACCCTGAGAGACCTAGCTACTGGGCTGGGGGCTGGGGACCGTGGTCTTGGGACATACAGCTCAACTGGTATAACAGCCTATAAAGAAAATATTCTACATTCAACTGTGGTAAGTAGTGACTGGGGTCTTGAAAGCCTGTGAGTGGCCATCTAGGATACATGTACTGGTCTTATCCTAGCTGGAGCAAAGGAGAATGAAGAAGATCAAAAACACAAGGGAAAAATTAATCCAAAGGACTAATGGACCACAACGACCACAACCTCCACCAGACTGAGCCCAGAACAACTAGATGGTGCTCAGTTACCACTACCAGCTGCTCTGGCAGGGATCATAATAGAGGGTCCCAAACAGAG
>NW_004444017.1:7592415-7677904 GCF_000243295.1 Trichechus manatus latirostris
CTCACAGACACTGGAGGAACCCCAAGAGAATGGCCCCCAGACACCCTTTTAACTCAGTACTGAAGTCACTCCTGAGGTTCACCCTTCAGCCAAAGATTAGACAAGTCTATAGGGCCAACAATAACACACGTGAGGGTCATGCTTCATAGTTTAATTATGTATATGACACTAATGGGCATGCCAGCCCCAAAGTGAAGATGAGAACCGAGGAAGGGACAGGAAAACTGGAAAAATGGAAACAGGGAACCTGGGGCAGAGAAGGAGACAGTGTTGACACACTACAGGGCTGACAACCAAGGTCACAAAACAATTTGTGTATTAACTGTTTAATGAGAAACTAATATGTTCTGTAAACTTTCACCTAAATCACACACACACAAAAAAAGCAAATCACTGTGTGTAGGTTATTGTATGAGGTGGTGCATACTGCAGATGCAGTTGTGTAAAACTTTTGTCTCTTTTGGCTTTGGTACAGTGAGATAAGCCTTGTAAGTATATGTATGGTTTCCTGTGTGTTATTGACAAGTTGTGTTTTTTGTGATGATTTCATTTTCAAGTGAATGACTTATTTTCAGGAGCAATACATTATAAGCACGTGTGGTAGAGTACTTGACGTACTGCATGTATGCTTCTTGCAATTGTCAAGGCTTCTCTTCAGGTTTATGCACTATAAGCAGTTCATTTGCAATAAAAATGAATTCATTGTAGTACTGCTTTTCCCACAACACCAATTCCTTTTGGTGCTTTTATTTTCACAGGAGGCTGGAATTATGCAATGTCTCCCCTTGTGTGTTCTCAAATTGGTTTGGAGGTATGGTATCAGTATTATCCTGGTTTTGCTGAACCTGGAATTCCTGTTTTCTGAAAAATTGCTTTTTTTCAGAAATGGGCTCTTTGAAAGACGAAGAAATTCTACATTATTTCTTTTCTCTACCTGAGAATGAGGAAGATTCTGAGGAGGAGTGTGATGAAGATGTCTAGGAGGAGCTTACCCATCTTATAGAATCTAAAGCTCATTCTGATGGTGACAACAGTGACACTGACATGGCATTAGAGGATGATGAAGCAGTCGATGTTGCAGAAGAAAACAGTGAACTAGATGATGATGCTCACAATGAAAGGGAAGAAAATGAAGGTGAATGGTGCGAAGATGTCTCCTACTTTGAAAACATAATGAACTCTCTTCAGCAATATGCCAAAGTTTAAATCAGACTTGACCCATGAAGATACAGAAGTAGATTATTTTTTGTCTGTATTTACAGAAGAGATATTGGAAATTATAAAGGGCCAAATGAATCTTTATGCGACCTAGGAGCGCACAAGACGACATAGAGGGCAAGAGATGTGAACGCCAAGTAAAAGCTGGCAGCCTACAACCATAGAGGAAAAAAAGACAATCATTGCTGTACATAAACTGAGGGGTATACACGTCCTGCCAGAGTTCAGACATTATTGATCCAGTGACCCCCTTTTGGGTGTTACTTCAGTGACAGGCCTCATGACTAAAACAAGATTCAAGAAACCGACCAAGAATACACACTACAATGACAATTCAAAAGCAGTGCACAAAGGAGAATCTGACTAAGACTAGCTTCACAAATTGTGCCCAATTATCAATGCTCTCAATGGCTGCTTGAAAGAAGTGTATGTTCCATCAAGTTTCATGACAGCTGATGAAAGGGCCAATGATCAATAAAACAATACGTTCCAATGAAGCCCATCAAGTGTGGGTACAAAGTCTGGTGCTTGGCTGACTCACAGACTGGTTTTGTAAGTCACTTTGATATCTATTCCGGAAAAAAAGGCATAGACCATGACTCATCTCTCTCCCCCTGTGAGAGTGCTGTACTTGGACTATGTCATTCAAAGCAACTATTCTCATAGGTTTATTGCCTTTGACAATTTCTTTTCCTCTTGTCACCTGATGAAAAGCATGAATGAAAGGGGGCTATATGCTGTAGGCATAGCCCGAGCAAACAGAAAGGGGCTACAGAAATGATGGAGAGGAAAGGTAAATTACAGTGGGGAGAGTTTCTGTTTTGTATTAAAAGATGTGTGTTGGCAGTAAAATGGCAGGACAATAAACCTGTCATGTTCCACAATCCAAAGGACATCACTAGTGTCAAAAGAAAGAACAAAGAAGGTCCCTCCTCAGTAACCCCTTGCCCAAGAGCAGTTGCAGAGTATAACGCAATTATGGGCAGAGTGGACCTCTTTGACCAGAGGTGAGAAAGGTACACAATGGGAAGGCATCGATTGCTGTATTTCCTTATTGACCTTGGCACTGTAAATAGTTTTATAATGTGGAACTGTAACAACAGGGACAGATGTGACCAACTTTCCTTCAGGCTTGCTCTCATTAGGCAGCTTACTGTGGGTCAGGAAATCACAAAAAGAGGAAGACCCTCCTTTCCTGTCAGGAACAAGCCAGGAGTAAGCAGGGTGCCAAATGACATAGGCACCAACAGATTGGGAAGCATTTACTTGTCAAGGGATCTAGAAGGTGATGCAGACAATGCAGCACTAAGAAGAAGGAGACTGGAACCCCAACTATGTCTATGTGCAGCCACTGCAGGGTGCCTTTATGTATTACCCTATGTTTTCAAAACGTTTCACACAATAAAATAAAATTACTAAGATAAAATGACTTTTTTCATACCTCACCCCACCTATCCTATCACCAGAGTCCAGTGAGACATATGTGTCCCACATAATATTTATCAAAATCTGCCTTGCCTAACAAAAATTTAAAAAGACTCAGTGATTTAGCATGTATTTCATTACTGAAAAAATATATCAAAAACTTACTATAAAAAAAAAAATTGATCATGAAAGGGCTACAGAAATATGTGGCAGTGACCCTCTAAACCCCATCTTGATCGATCAAGAAATTATCTTCTTGGGATTAATAATATTACCCAGATAAAATGAAGAACTGATAAGTGGTTGGGATGGTGAAAGGTATTCTGAGCAAAAGGAATTCCACAAATGAATGCCCAGAGTTGAGAACGTACATGGTAGGATCACAGAACTGAAAGAAGCGCAGTTCAGGCAATGTATATGTGAAGTATGGAAGTGATCTATAAATTCAATTATTAGGCAAAGTAGTTACTGGAGTGATATAAAAAGAGACATGTTCTTGAAAGGCAGAATTTTGTAAGAGCAACATGAGGGCAGCAGGTTGGTTGATAAACTGCTGGAAAAACCTACCTGTCAGCAGCAGCCTGTACTGGGGGATCCTCTGAACAGGCTTGAGCAGGTAGTGCTTGAGGGCCAGATTGGCGCAGCGTGGGCTCATCTGAAAGGAAAAGGCATCCAAAGTAAACACAAGCATTTTGAAAGGACTGGTGAACTACCTCCAAAAAATCAGCTATTGAAAACCCTGTGGAGCACAGTTCTACTCTGACACACACAACTTGATGGCAATTGGTTTGGTTTAAGGGATCCAGATGCAAGTTTAGCCTAGGAAGCTAAACTTTAAACAGCCACTAACTTGGGAAGGGATTCATTTCAAAGCATCCTTTTATTTTAAGCATAGCTGTTAGGCTAAGAAAGTGGAATTGCAGCCAGATTCACCACTTAGCCCAACCTCTCTTTTAGGCAGGTCTCTGAAATCACTCACTGACTCATAGGGAAAACTTGTTCACAGTCCTCTCACAGAGTGGGCAGCCACAGTCTGAATTCAAGTCTAATTGGAGCCCACCTTAATCAGCAGTTCCCACTTAGAGGAGCATATTCATAAATACAAACAAGCCCCAATGGACCAAGAAGAAAATGCACTGCCCCCAAAATAAGGTGGCGGAAATAAAACTACCAGGAATTGGATTCAAATAATAGAACCTTGTGGTAATACATTCATGGTAATAACAGGGTAGGTGGGGAGAATTATAGAAATAACAGATAACCCAAAAAGCAACCTTGCCAAACATCCCTCCTCTAACAAGCCTAAAGGATGTAAAAATCTTTCTCAGATGAATGGCCAGAAACAACAACCCTCAACATTATAGTGGATATAGGGATGGACATTCTGGAATCATTTTTACTTAACCATAAGGACATTTTGACCCTGCCTTGAAAACTCTTTTTCTTAATATGTACAATAGACATCTCTGTATCCCTGCATTCTAAAGGCCACAATAAAATGTCCTGCTCCTTACACAGCTCAGGTGGGTAGGTAAGAATTTTTTTAGATATGCTCAGCTTTTATTTTTTCCTAAAGATGCACCTCCAATGTCTGACACACAGAATATGAAATTATGATGATAATGCATATTAAGACAGCATCCTCCATGCAAGTACCATTAACCAAGAGAGCTAACTCTCCCCTGTCTTATGTCTTCTTTTGTTGTCAAGGCAACGGAACAACTCACTGGACACTGACCAAAACCTGGATCAATTATCAGTTGCCATACCTATGCTATACTTCATTTTTTAATAGCATAAATAGAGGAAAGAAAAAATTAAGTCTACAAATGATTTTAAAGTTCAATTATTTGCCCACTGTACAAATTAGGAGCACTGGTGGTGCAGTGGTTAAGAGCTCAGGCTGTGAACCAAAAGGTCGGCAGTTCAAATCCACCAGCTCCTCCTTGGAAACGCTACGAGGCAGTTCTACTCTGTCCTATAGGGTCACTATGAGTTGGAATCATCTCAAGAGCAATAGGTTTTTGGTACAAATTAGAAATCAGCAGTATTTTAATACAGGTAGTCCCTGACTTACAACATATTCGAGTTAAAACGAACTACACTTACAACTACCCATTTTGTCTTTTTTGTATATCTTATCTTCAGTAATATGTACTATATACAGTGTTGCAGCGTATAATTTGTTGATGTTATCATTCTCAGATGTTCACTCGCAGATGTTGATATGTAATGTTTACAACCCCAAAATCAAATAAAGATTGGATTTACAAAGATATTGATAATAAAAGACAGTAATAATGAAAACTAAAAAAAAAGAAGAGGTATTCACCTTACATCAGAACTGACTAATGATGGAGTCATTGGAATGGAACCCCATCCTAAGCTGGGGACTACCTGAAATCTTTCATTTCTACAGTAATGCAAATTTTACCCTAAAACTGGGGAGGGGGCTTAAATATCATTTTATGGCAACCAGCTAAAAACTAATTTAAAAAGTTTTATATCATTTTATCCCTCATCAAATCAGACTAGCACTTCATAGTTTTGATTCAAAACACCAAGCTTTGGGTGACACATGCTATAGATACATTATTGATTTTTCTTAACTTTAATACTAAAATTATGCAATTTATTTATTGAAAGGGAAACAAATTCTTTTTCTCATCTATCATTGTAGGTGGGTTGCTAGAAGAATAAAAGGAAAGACTGAGTTAAAAAATAAGAAATGTTCAACGTTAGATGGTAGCAAATACCTCAAAGTCTCTAACAACAGCAGCAAAACCTGGGTTTTTCTTGTACTGCTCATCCAGCAAAGCTATGTTCTTATCAAATTCTTTGATATATGTGGAATACATTTTTAAATAGGGTCCCTTCTTTACAAAGATATCAGCAATTCTTTGTTGTTCAGTCCTAAGAATGGAGAAAAGATACACAAAAATGTAAAAAGAAAGTCACTGATTTATCCAAAAGATATCCAATGATAAGCAAATACCTGAGCCATAGGCGGTATCTTTTTTTTCCTCTCTTCTTCTAAAACAGATACCCAAATGCCTACTTTTCACCACACCCCCTGTGACTAGTTCAAGCCACCGTCATCTCTGGCCTGGACTACTGTCCCCTATACTTCATTCTTCAGTGCAGCCACAGTCTTAAAAATGTATATTATTTCATGTGACATCCAATGGCCTCATACTGCACTTAGCATTTAAAAAAAAAAAAAAAACCCTCCTTCTCTTAGCTTATAAAGCCCCATGGTCCACCTGTTGCCTATCTTATCTGACGCATCTCACACTTCTCTCCCCCTTTCTCCAACCATACTGGCCTTCTTTGTATATTCTATTAACATTCACAGTTCGTTTTTTCTTTACAGACTTTTAATAATAGTTCCATGTGTCTAGAAATATGGAACCCTGGATGACTCTTTTTTTTTCATTTGGATGTCAGTTTAAACATTCTGCCTTGTTGGAGGGCCTTCCTTGGCCCTTCACTCACTATCACCTCATCCCATTTTAATTCTCTGCAGATCAGAGACTGCTTCTATCTGATATTTTTCTTGTTGATCTGTCTGGTTCTTCCGCCACTAAAATGTCCACTTAATGAGAACAAGAGCCTTGTCTGTCTTCTGCACTGCCATATTCCTAGCATACACTGACTAGCACACAGTAGATATTCAAAATCTTGTTGAATGTAAAAATGAAATATTTCATCAATTGTTATTAAAAGCCAATGGAAAAATGTGATTTCAGAAAGTCTAATAAAACCAAAAATTGTGAGGATGGCACAATTGTTGGTCCTGGCAGTGTTTCGTTCTATTGTTCATAGGATCGCTATGAGTCGGAACTGACTCGAAAGCACCTAACAACAACAGGAAAACCAAAGACTACATCTTCATTCAAAGACACATGAAAGAAAAATATTTTGATAAACAGAAAATATCTACGAGTTAAAAGAGTTTTTCAGTAATAAGTGGAGCTTTTTCCATAATTATGGTTTTAACTTTGCCTTTCATTGATTTAGTCTGTTTCCTAGGAATGCTTAATATTTTAACACAGAATGTCTACAGATTTATAATATGGCAAACTCTTGGTAAAAGCAATATATTTAAGCCTCTTCCCAATACTTGCTTGCATAAATATGCATGCCTGTTAAGCGAATTCAGATTAATTTTTTATAAGAAAATGATTAAGTATGTGATAATAAAACTTCTTGTCAATCCTCAGTCCTTAACTCTGTGTTACTTTATACCTAGGATGCAGCTAAGTATTCATTGCTTCTCTAGCTTATTTTCCCAACATGCAGAGGCATGATATTTTCCAAAACAGATGGAAGTATTTTCTCAAGTACATATAAAGTTGAAATGGAAATTTTGATCATTAAAGTACACTACACTATTTTGTTATTCTAATCATTTTGGGTCCCCTATGACTTCAACAATAAATTTAATTCTCTTGGACCAAACTTTCTACATTTTCCCTAATATCACCAAAAAACCAAAACCAAACCTGTTACTGCCAAGTCGATTCCGACTCATGGTGACCCTATAGGGCAGAGTAGGACTGCCCCACAGGGTTTCCAAGGAGCAGCTGATGGATTCAAACTGCCAACCTTTTGGTTAGCAGCAGAGCTCTTAACCACTGCACCACCAGAGCTCCAATGTCACCAAACCTTCTGCTTATTTTCTACAGGACATTAAAAATAGCTTGTAATAACCTCTTTGGCCTTCTTTTCCAGTTCTGAAATCTACAGTTTCTACAATGTCATACATATGTAAATTTGCCTTTCCAAAACAAGCAAGCAAACAAACCCTCCTACTTCTCAGTGGAAAGCCTCTTTTAAGAAAAGCAAAGAACTTCAATGCCCTGAAGCTCCACAAAAGATAGATAAAATATTTTAAAACTTTTCCGATTGGAATGCATCCATCATCCTCCCTCAGTCTCATAAATCTTGATTATCAAAGGTCATATCAAAAAGTTCAATTGATTGAATGTGGCCCTTTTTATTTCTAAGGCAGCATTACCAAGAAATTTTAAAATCTATGATACTGAGTTTATTGCACAAAGGTTGTTAATTTTGGACATTAAAAATAATCAATCCACAGGTAACTGCCAAGAAAATGCAATACATTGTAATAACTCAATGTAAGGAACAACACTTCTCTGTCACATCCAGGGTCCTTACAGTGTCATCTAAAAATGGAAATTCAGGGAAAGCGTTAAGTCCATTTTTACCAGTTCAACATTCTTTCCTCCAGTTCCTTTAGGAGATCCCGGTTGAGTTCATACAGCTGAGGCAGGTAGTATAGGATCTGATTCAGGATTCGGTCCTCAATCACTGGTTTTCCAAGCTGCCTGGAAGCATGAGCTACTGCATCCCGAAAATCCTAGAACAGTCCACAGTATGAAAAACAACACACACACACATATAACTTGATAAAAAGCTTTTTTTCCTAATTACTCGCTTCCCTAAAACAACAAATTGCAAAGCTGTGTTTCCCATGTAGAATTACAAATTGAACGTGCCAGCTTCCTCCTCTTCTGATCGCCTACACAGGCAGCCCTCAGGTTACTAATGTCTGACTTGCGTACAACCTGTAGTTACAAATCAACCCCAAAAAGCCTATTATATTAAAAATTTGAGGTACGCGCAATGGTTTGTAATAACAAATGGGCGGTACTTTGCGACCTGCATCAAAACATTATTATTACTGTATCATTATGTTAAAGATGTTTTAGTTTATCTGGAAGTGTTTCCGTAATGTTTTTTATACATAGAAAGGTATACTACATACTACATACTAAGACAAACATCTGACTGTTAGCTACAAGTCCTACCTAAGTAAAAACAGATTTAGGAATGGAATTCATTTGCAATCCGGGTACTGCTTGTGTGAGAAAATTTTAAAAACAACAAAAATCACACAACAGATTGTGTGGTATTTCTGTCAAACCCTTTGGTTTGCTCTCCAATTTCAGCAATTGCATTGAGAGGGTATCTGGAAATTGAATTACAACACTAGGAGTCTTAAAAATTATCCCAATACCAGCATAAGAACACAATCCATTTATTTTACAAGTCCCTAAGGGATCTTAACTAATTTTATTCTGGATTTGCGAGTCCCTTTTTCCACTTTAAGTAGTCATTTCCCAACAACAAAACTTGTGTTAACTGAGTGGCACATACTTGGTGATCAGACTCCTGAATCCAAGCCCTCACTCCGCACTTACTGGCTGTGTTTCCCTCGGCTAGATTCATTTTCCTCATCTGTTAAGTGGGTACAATAATAATTCTTATCTTACATGGTTGTTGTGAGACTTAAATTAGATATTTCACGTAAAGCTTTTGGCAAAGTGTTCAGTACATAGAATCAACAAAATGTTCTAACTCTGCCACTTAAGCTCTCTCCTCCCTCTATCCGCCCTCCCAATAAAATCACCAGGATTTACACTTTTGTCAAATAAAAAAGTTTCTCTTCATATATTCTTCCTTTCTATCTACTGTTCCTTATACATTTCTTTTAAAAACAGGACTTGGAAAGGGTGGGAAAGGAGGACTTGGAAAGGGAGGGGAAGGAGATCACTATTTGTATTTATTTCACTATCCCCTGAAGGTGTGCCTAAAGATATAAGTAAAACAATAGTGGAATCTGTCCCACAGGACTGAAAACAAATATTTGTTTGCTCTTTCTTGGAAAGGGTAGCTTCAATTAAAATCCAAAATAAAAGGTTTGATAAGACTCTCTACTAGACTTTATCTTCCCTTATCTTAATTCCCCATCTCCACAAAGGTCCATCCCTTGTGAATGACGTTGCCAACAGCTGGGGTGCTAACCACAACAATCTTTATTTCAAGATGCTTCTCCTTCAGAGATTCACTGGGAAAATCAAATAAAGATACTGATTTATTCCCTGAGGCTTCAATAACTGCCTCCCACATACGTATATTAACCAAGGGTATTTCTTATGCTTCTTCTGCTGCCTAAAGTACAAAAACTTCATATACATACATAATTCAAAAGTATATGAAAGTATTTATTTCCTGAAGTATGGCTATTTAAAAACAAACAAACAAACCTGTTGCCATCGAGTTGATTACAACTTACAGCGACCCTAGAGGACAGGGTAGAACTGCTCCACAGGGTTCCCAGGGAATGGCCTGCACTACCAAAGCTATTTAGATAAATCAAATCCTTTTATGTTTGATGTTGTTAGGTGCCCTCAAGTCAGTTACAACTCATAGCGAACCTATGGACAACAGAATGAAACACTGTCTGGTCATGCACCATCCTCACAATTGCTGCCATGCTTGAGCCCACTGTGGCAGCCACTGTACTCCTAGCCACTGTGGCAGCCATCTCATTGAGATTTTCCTCTCTTTTGCTGACCCTCCACTCTACTGAGCATGATGTCCTTCTCCAGGGACTGATCCCTCCTGATAACATGTTCAAAGTACGTGAGGCAAATTCTCACCATCCTCACTTCTACAGAGCATTCTGGCTGTACATCTTCCAAGACAGATCTGTTCATTCTTCTGGCAGTGCAAGATATATTCAACTTTCTTCACCAACGTCATAATTCAAAGGCATCAATTCTTCTTCAGTCTTCCTTATTCATTGTCCAGCTTTTGTATGCATATGAGGCCACTGAAAATACCATGGCTTGGATCAGGCACACCTTGGTCCTAAAAGTGGTATCTTTGCTTTTCAGTACTTTAAAGAGGTCTTTTGCAACAGATTTGCCCAATGCAATACAGAGTTTGACTTCTTGACTGCTGCTTCCATTGGCATTGATTGTGTATCCAAGTAAAATGAAATCCTTGACAAACTCAATATTTGTCCGTTTATTGTGATGTTGCTTATTGGTCCAGAAGGATGTTTACCTGTGTTTTAGTGACTATGCAAAGGTATTTGACTGTGTGGATCACAACAAATTACGGATAACATTGCAAAGAATAGGAATTCCAGAACACTTCATTGTGCTTATGAGGAACCTGTACATAGACCAAGAGGCAGTCATTCAAACAGAACAAGGGGATACTGCGTGGTTTGAAATCAGGAAAGGTTTGCGTGGGGTTGTATCCTTTCACTATACTTATTCAATCTGTACACTGAGCAAATAATTTGAGAAGCTGGACTATATGAAGAAGAATGCAGCATCAGGATTGGAGGAAGACTCATTATGCAGATGACACAACCTTGCTTGCAGAAAGTAAAGAGGACTTAAGCATTTATTGATGAAGATCAAAGACTACAGCCTTCAGTATGGATTACATGTCAACGTAAAGAAAACAAAAATTCTCTTATGTTTTTAAAAATTTTTTAAAAAAAACCTTCCCTTAGGCCTCAGTGCCTGGGACTAACTTTATTGGTCCAATAGTCATATTACCCCAAAGGAACCAACTAATTACACCAATAACTAAAAAACTAACTTGTACAGCTCCTTACTATAACACAAAATATGAATCTGTAACTTTTATAAGCTCCAATCCAAAAAGCCACACAAAACAGCTCCAGAAACCAAATGGACATTTGGCCAAATTCCACCTCCCAACAGCTTGCTTCTATCAGCATTCACATTTACTAAGAGAAAACAGAGCTCCTTATCACATTTGAAAGTCATTAGATTTTCTGCTATCAGGCAAAACTAGGGAATACATTTACATATCACAAATAACTTTCCCAATAGTAAATATATTCAAAGCACAACAGCTAAACATCTTCTATAGCAATGTTTGCAAAACCAGTTCAGTGATTAATATAATTTAGCTACAAGAGCTACCTGCTTAGCAAAGCAATAAGCACCGCCCTTTCTGTTTGTAGAATAAGTGATGAATATATTTGTTCCTTGGCAGCAAGATTACTTTTATTTTCCAGTTGGAAGGTATTTCCTCAGCCATGACAGTGACAGTAGACCTTAGCTTCTAAATAACTTAAGCACTTTGTTTGACACAGCTTTTGCCAAACTCTACATTCCCTATGTCTGCCAACACTGCCAAAAAAGAAACTTGTTTATTTAAGACACATTCAACAGAGACCAGCCAAATCCAAACTGGGCTCACCAGTCAGATGGCTGCCTCCAACTGAAGGCCTCTGTCACACACCAGGGAAAATCCTATCTTTTCCGTTACTACTGGATGGTTGTAGGTGGCTCTGGATGAACTAATGGCCCATGATACCTTTTTTTAAATTCTGCGTAGCACTTTAGAATAAAATAGAAATTTAATAATTAACAGAGCAAAACAAAACATTTAATAAAGACTATGAGAATTTAGAGAGTTTAAATCTAGCTATTTACAGTGGATATGGCCCTTCTAGCCATGGTCTTTGTGACTCCCATACAGTGATTGGATGGGACTATGAAAATGGGCTGCTTGTGGCCCACCAAGGGATTAGATAGCTTGCTAACAATGTAAATAAGGTGCATGGCAACCTTGTGGGGGTGGAGCCATGCAAATAAAGTACATAGAACCCTAACGAGGGGATTGGTCAGTTTTGCCATCCCACTAGGCTTAAAAGACAGCCAATCCCACAGCAAAGAGGGGACCTGACTCCCACCAAGAAGAGATGGGAGCGGACTGTGTCCTTTGGACCTAGGATCCCTATGCTGAGACCCTCCTAGACCCAGGAGACAGAGAGAGAGAGAGCTGTAACACCACAGACAGCAAGATGGAGAGAAGCAGCACAGAGAAACAGTAGTAGCAGAGGCAGCAGAACCAGCAGACCAGCAGGAGATGGCACAGTGGTGGGCTTTTTGGCACACAGAGTACGAAAATCTGAGTGCCTTCGAGCAAGAGGCTTGCTGACAGAGTAGGGTGCCTCTGGGCATTTATTAGCAGAACTAAAGAGCTTTGTAACACTTGCCTGAGTAGGGCAGAGGCTGGGCCAAGGGGCCAAAGGGCCAAGGGCCAAAGAGAGGCCTATCTGCAGGCATGGTTGAAAAATGGCTGTCCTGACTGAAGAACTGTATCTTGAGTCATCCCTGATCCTGAATTGTAATCTGTTACTTCCCTAATAAACCCCATAATTATAAGTGTTGTCTGTGAGTTCTGTGTGGCCACTGCAATGAATTATTGAACCCAGCAGAGATGTAGAGAGAGCTGTGGGAGGGATAGTTCATATCTTTGATCTCCGCCTCATAGGAGGCAGCCTTGGGCTGCTGATCTTGATTCTCCTTCCCCCTTGTAAAGTTAGATTAGAAGGTGAGATGCTTCCACCATGCCATTCTTACATATCTATTAAAAACTATTTCTAAGACTCAGTTATATATTCCAAAGGAAGCACTACCAGGGCCATGGCTTATCTTCATGCTGCCTTTTTGAAAACAGAAAAGGGCACCCCTTCCCCCATGCAGATGCAATGCATGCCAAGAGCCTCACTTGCAACTAACAGCCTCCATAACCACATGCAAGGGTCCTGAGCACCTATCTCACTCCTTGACCTCTCAGGCCACCATCCCCTGAAAGCAATGTGCTATGGCCCTGGTGCCAGACATAACTAATTCATGCAGGAACTACACACAGAATCTTTAACTTCTCAGCTCTTCATGAACCTCAACCATTTCTAGAACTGGTGCCACTTGAAGGAAGAAATGTCTTTTTTATAGAATGGATGATTGCAACATATGTCTGATTATTTTTCTAAATGTTAACAGCCAGGATAATTTGGGAAAGTGTGATGACACTTAAGAGCCAGAGGCAAAGCTATTTTTATGCAGAAGAAATCTAAATTCACCAATGTCTCCTTGACTAAATCAGTAAGGATGCAAAATAGCAGGACTAAGCACTTCAGAAAATGGATCCAGAGCATACTTTTTCAAACTGGAAAAGCTGGGAAATTAAAAATAAAAGGGGGAGGGGGCTCAAGTGTGAAAATGTTAGACAAGCTACAAAGTTTATTGGTACCAACTATATAGTCTTCAGTGCATTCTTCCAACATAAAACCCACCAAAGAGTCTACGTGTAAAATTAGCCTCCTACACTCTAGTTTCTAGTTACAAATAACCAAATGCTTGTTCAATTTAGCATTTTTAGAAATGGTAATGGGCCTCTGAAATAGATATATATCATAATATTATTCTTAATAATTCCCAGAAAACCTACAAATAAGAACCAGATCCACTTTAAAAAACATTCAATTTCTTTGAGGCATTAACATACTAGTCTTGCCAGTTCTGCTCACTTGGGTAAAACCAAAGCAAAAATCAATGCAAATAAAATAGAGTATGAACATCTGAAGCAATCAAGCACAAAACAGATGGCCTTGTTCATCAGGTCAGGCTTTACATCTCCAGTGCCAAAGAGGAGTATGGGACTTCATTGCCAGCTGTCCTGCCTGGGTTTCCTGACCTTAGGGCATTACTTAACCATTATCATGACACAGTGAATTACAAAGACCAAATGGACATATGGTCAGACAAGGAGCTCTGCAGGGCGCCCTGCCTTCATGAAGGGCATTAAGAATCATTTCATATTAAGCAAAGGCAAAGCAGCTGCTGAGGTCAAAGTGCCATGATAAATATGGAGAAACGCACGTGAAACTATGAAATAAAAGGGGAAAGTCCCCACGTTGACAATTTGACTTTGTTTTTAAATGAAAATATTTCCCTGGTGAAATTATTCCTCCCTCACGATTTGCTCAGACCTGATGATATCCTGCATAATCATCAATGCCAAAACTGTACAAAACATGGCTGAAACCAACCATTTCTCTCAGGTATTCAACCCGCTTTAATAACATTACCAATTTCCCCAGTTTCCTGGGCAACCTAAAGAATTCTGAAGAGAAGCCAATACACCCAAAGATACACCATCTCCTATATAAAAGCATGGCAGAGATTTCAAGCAATATTTTTTTGGCATAATTTCTGAATAATCACTAGCAGCAAAGGCTCAGAGAAACCAGAGTTCAAAGTCTGGCTTTGCCATTTAGTAGTGAGTTCCTTTTGGCAGTTAGCTTACTTTCTTCATTTAAAATACAGGAATTACAACCACTTGATAGGGTTGTTATGAGGATTAAAAGAGATATGTAAGTCGATTAGCATGCCACAAGACACACAGAGAGTGCTCAACAGAAGGCTATTTATCTGATTAAAGAAGACCTGGTTAATTAAAATGATCACATTAAAATCATTTAAGATCTACAAATCCTTGAAAGCTTGGAAAGAGAGCTCTGAAACAGAGGCATATAAAGAGAAGGAAACACCAAATCAAGGTGGGGAAAGCAAACACCTCATCAGTAAGACAAAGGCATTCTAAACAATGAACTTCATTTAGTGAAGGACAGTCCCCATGTAAGGGAAGCTGCTCAAAAGTGAAGGTAGCCATGTCAACAGACACTAAAGGCAAATGCTTTACAACTAAAGAATAAATAAATGGTAATTAAATGGTTCACAAGACTCAAAAGACAGGGTGTATTCAGCAGAACAGGATGAAGTGATTTAAAGATGTGCAAAACATGAGAACTGGGGACTTCTATGAGGGTAGTCTTTTATAATGGATTTTTAAAAACAAAACAAACATTCTGTTTACTAATTAATACACATATGAATGTCTAGACAGACTTTTTCCTCTAGCTCTATGGATTTTACTAAGGAATCTCTCAAATTTTAAAGAGAGTGTTTATTTCAGCCTAAAGAAATCAGCAAAGTAAAGATGTTTTATTACTAGTACTGCTTTACAATTGGCAGCCCATTTTTGTCCAAAAGACCCCAAATTCTCTGATTATGATCTGCCCTTTCAAAACATTGTTTTAAAAATCATGCTACTTGGACACTATAAAGTACTTTTATAGAAATGTTTATTAAACCCACCTCCCATTAGAAAGCAAATAAGGTAACAACAACAAAAATATCCACTATATCATTTGTACTTAATTATATTAGAGATGTCTAAGGGGTCTCCTCTTTAAAATGTGCATTTACATACAATATAATAGCAATCTCTGGGTTAGACAACTTCTGCCACAAAGAGGGAAAACAAATCTAAATAACTAGAGTTTTGCCAAACCCATTGATCAGGTTTTTTTATCATGTATTCAACAGACATTAATTGATTGAAATACAAAATAAGCAAAACAGATAGGAATCCTTGCCTTCAAGGAGCTTACTTTCTAGCAGAAGAGGAGATATAGTAGGGTGTATTTAAGGAACAAACTCTATTTTGATTGATTTGATTAAAAGCTTACTTGGTAATGTCAAAACAAAATAATATGAATTTTAATATTTATATAAATAAGTTATAAATACAGCACTTTATATGCAAGGCCCACTCCTCTTAGCCTGCAGTGAAAACTAATTAAGTACTTACCATTTACCTTGCATAATCTCATTTAACCATCCTACCAACTTTATTTGATTATTATTAGCATTATAATTATTACTCCTGTTTTCCAGAAGAAGAAACCAAGGCTTGACTAATTTGTCCAAGAGCACACAGTTAACAGCAGAGGCAGAATTCTTAACCATTAACTAACTAGTTATACTCATTTATTCAACAAATATTCACTGAGTGACTACCATTCAACAGGCACCATGGTAGGCTCCTGAGATATATGATCCCAGCCCTCACCAAGCTTATGTTTTCAGTAGAGGAGACAAAAAAATAAAGAAGTAAAGAGTCAAATATATAAAATACATTAAGTGCCAAAAAGGAAACAAAAATGAGGAAGTTAAAGAGAACAGAATCACTAAGTTATCCTAATCAGAAAGAAAGGCAAGGACTAGCTATGAGGAAAATAAACTAAGAATGGACATTCCAGGAAATCACATTGGCAAAAGCTGTGGACAGGCATAAACTTGGCACTGAACTAAAAGCTGAAAAGAAGCCAGTATGGCCAGAACAGTGTCAAAAAGAAGGGAAACGCAGCCCCCCCCCCGCCATGTATCATCTTACTACCAGAGGCCAAATCACATAGCACCTCATAGGCAGGGGACCATAACTTACTGTCCAAATCGGATCATTTTGAGAGTGGAAAAGAGGTCTATTAATAATATCATGCCAAGACAATAACCAGGACTGTCAAAGGCAGACTGGGACATATGGTCAACCTACTTATAGGCCTTGGTAAGTAGCTTGAATTCTACTCTTAATGCAGTGGGAATCATTAAAGGGTTATAAGCAGAGGAGTGGCATGATCTAATATATATTTTAAGAAAATCATGTTTAAAACTTTATAAGAAATAGACTGGACGGGAGGCAAAAATGGAAATAAGAAACTGGTGCAGTATTTGGAGTAAGAGAGGATGATATTCTGAACTATGCTGGTGGCAGTAAAGAGGGAGTAGGATCAGCAGGTTTGCTGATGAAGAGGTGAATGAGAGGGAGAAATGAAGAACGAGTTCTAATTTTGTGACTATGGCAGATACGTGGATGGTACTACCATTTACTAAAAGGGAAAGACTGACTTTTAGGAATCTCCTTTCTCTTTGGACTCAATAGGGTGTTAATTTAGAGTCAATTTTGCATTTTTTAAAAATCCACTTCAAAATCCAGGTGCTCATGGCAGATAATGCAAAGCATGTGCCACATAAAACATTAATTGTAAAGACTTGTCATTGCCTCTATAGGCTCAACATTTTCCTACCACCATCAGGTAGATAAATCAAGATCCTCAACCAACAAGGCTGGTTCTTAGAATCCTGTGAATATTTTGAACTGTGCTGCCCTCCATCCAAGTCTAATTCCTCCCAATGTAATAACTGCTTAAATCATAAAAATTCATTAGTTAAGTTAAATTGAAGACATTTCCTATGAGATATTTCACCCAGTTATTTACTGAATTCTAAACAAAGAAGTGTTAGTGAGCTACAGTAACATATTTAAATTTTAAAAATAAGACTAACATATCAGATAGTGCAGATATTAAACATTTCCAACATCACAGAAAGTTCTATTAGATAGTGCTGCTCTAGGGTCTCTAATATTCATGGGAAATCACATGTAACTGAAACAATAGCTTCTCTCAAGCCACTTGGGCACCTGGTTGATTTAAAAAAAAAAAAAAGCTAGCACTGGATTATCTACATCCTGTTAATTTATATATTTCAAAGCAGTAATATTCTATCATATAACACTGAAGTCCATTCATTTAGATGAAATCAGATAGCAGCAGTGCTCAGTATTAAAGCAATCCATCTGCTACCTTTGTGGGGTATGTTTGGTAGAAGAGTAAATTTGAGTTTTAGTAGGGTGGTAGGAGTGGAGGAGAGAAACAAGAAGATCCTTTGGTTTCACTCACATTACCCTGGATGAATAACATTACTTGTAGTGGCTCAGAACCTGGTTGATGGATACACTCTTGTTAAGACACCTGTTATAGCTGGGCTCTGCAGAGTTAACATTTGCATACACTAGACAGAATGTTAACATGAGGTTGGCAGATGATCTACTCTCACTCCTACATTAAAGCTGAAGGTTTTGAAAAATGTACAGGTCAGGGTGGTTTGAGAATTGTTCACTCTGTTCAACAGCAGTTGGGAAGAGGCCAAGAGAATCTATCAGATCCACCAGACCTGAGTTGATATGGGAAATATTTTGGTCTGATTGTCCATTCATTATAGTGTTTCTGATTTGTTCCCAAAATATAGAGGTATGAATGGGACATAGATTTTAAAATAACAAATGAAGTGGTAAATCATTTAACTGTCTCCCTACCTACTAGAATCAGAACTTCTTTCATTAAAATAAAATTTTAGTACAGAGAAAAAAAAAGGCATTTGAAAGTACAGAATTGTAAAAGGTCTATACTGCCTTGTAACAGAAGAATGAGTATTTCTCACTCATTAATGCTTTGTAAGGGAAGAGGAAGAAGAGGATAACGGAAAGGTAATTTGTGAACCTACTATCTATCATGTGCAGTACTAGGCTCTCTTATGTACTGTATTCCTGAAAGATGGGTATTAATATCCCCATTTTACAAATGAGAAAAACAAGATCTAAAAGGTTAAACTATTTTCTGAAATCACACAGCTGGTAAAAAAAAAAAAAAGAAAAAAGAATCCACTAAACCAATGCTTCTCAAAGTAGGAGCTACACACTGGTATTGACCTACATATTTTGTTTGTTATTGGTCTGCAAGGGATTAGTCAAAAAGTGAGAATAAAGATCATAAACGTGTATATCAATTTGTCATGGCTATGACATTTTTACTGTATTTTACAAAAGTACTGGTCCACCATAGATTAAAAGGGGAAAAAGAAAAAAAAAAAAAATACCCAGTCCCTCAGCATAATAACTTGAGAAGCACTGAACTAGAATATAACCATCATGAGGGCAGGGACTCTGTTGTTCATAGCTATATCCTCAACATGTGTTCCATACAGGATTTGCTGAAATAGTAAACTGAGGTTTAAATGCAAGTCTTCCTGATTCCAAAGTCCATTTTTTTCTCCGTCTAAGAATTTAGCAATTAATTTGCGGATGGTTACAATTTTCTTGGGAAGTTTCTATTTCTATTTAAACATGTCTGTCAGAAAAGATAGCAAATAGGTACAATTTGCTTGTCCTAGAGATATGTTCTGAGTTTTTCAGAAAACAGCAGTTCCACTTTATTTTTCCTTCCTTTTTTCCAATTATTTACAAAGTAGCAATATAGTGATGTTCAGGGCACAGCAGCAAAGGTACATGGAGTTTATTTTGAAAAATTCCTAAATGATCAACTTGAAACTCAACAAATGAAATACTTTTAAAGTTCTACCTTTCATGAAATTACTTTAAATGACCTAAATTCTGTCATTTAAAATACTGGGGACCAAATGCTATAGTGTCAGAGTTTTTTAATTCATTAAAAAAAGAACTTACCAATAGTTAAGAATTATGAGGAACTATTCATAGGGCAATAATTTCTCAAATGAACTAGAAATGTTAACAACTTTTTAAGAAAATGCTTCCAAAGCTAGAGATTTTTCACACAAGAATTAGGCCTCTATGTTTCCACTGGACCACATATACAGCACAAAGGAATCACTGGTGAATCTGAATCACCTGTAAGTATAACTCACTATTCATGTTCATCTATATCTATTAAGAGGAAAACTGAAAATAATGATATCCTTTTCAGAGCCATAAACAGATGTATATTTTGTGAATCTACCACTTCTCAGCAATTAAGTTTAAGATGATGTTAATAATTACACCATCGAAGTGAATTTTCACTTCAGTTTCCTTCTTCATTGTTTCCTCTACTTTATCCCTTTCTTTTGTTAAGTCTTAATATCTTGCCAAAACATAATTGGAATAAAGTAACAGTAAAAACACTTTAACCGCCAATGCTTAATGAAACTTGTGAAAACTTGCAGGTACAAAATGAGTATGTACTAAAACATATCATAATTGTTTCTCAACAGGTCCATTCAAGTTGATAACTATAAAAATGGAAAACAGAACTTTAAAAAGTTAGTTGTAAAAACGTCTATTTTAAGTGTCAGTTTCTCGGAGCTTATTCACAGAGGAGAAGAATGGTTCTGAACAATAATCATGACAGTCTTTATACACTGCTAGGGCAAAATTCTACTGATAGCAGATCTTCTGCAATTGGCCAAGAAGAAATATTAGCACATTAAAGGCTCTTTATTATGAGGATAGAAAGTTTGAAGAATTTGGAGATGCAGATATAAAGGCTCCATTTTTCAGAAAGCATTCAGGTATATCTAACACACACATGAGATACATACATTTTAGAAAATTTCTATATTTACACTTGTGTGTGAAATTGAAAAACATAAACATGAATTAGAAATCACATACATGTATATGCATGGCATTCGTTTAAATTAGTTATGCTGAAAACCTTCTGGGGTAGGAAAAGATGCAAAAGGAAATAGTCTTAGACTTCAAGAAAATATCAGCAGATACTTACGATATGCAAAAGTTTTAACACATCCACAAACCTGTAAAAAAACAGCAATGAAAGAAATGTTTTAAATGAACCAATAGGCAAAAAAATCTTCTGAATTAAAAACTAGATACCTACACTTTCTCCGAGCTCATGATCTCCTTGGCGATATGATGAACTTTACATTTCGTTCCAGTATCTTCACCCTGTGAATAAGAGGACATTAAGAAAGCATGAACTCATAAACATAGTGAAGATCAGCTTTGAAACAGTGAGACACAAATTCTAACTCTGAGACTTATAAGTTTCCTACTAGCACTCAGTTTATAATATCTCAAATGGCAGACACGAAAATGAGATAAGGGATAAACCAGGATACAGGAGGAGGTGACAGCAATCAGTAATCCTCACCATCAGCAGCGCTGGACTGACAGATGGTCCTAAAGAGCTTCAGAGACTTTCTGGAGCTATCAATGGCTCAAAACTGAAAAGTCACACTCTACTGAGGAAATGACCCCTGTAGATACCATGTGAACTTGAATATTTTGGTTGCAAACACGTAATTTAAGAATATCCAGTAGAGAGGTGTAAAAGAACTTCACTGTAAGTAAGGCCATTCTGAGTCAGACAACTTAAGCGCAGTCTGAAAAGGGCTCTTCTTCACAGTCTATACGAAACACAAATCGATATTAAAGCCACAGGTTCCCCCAATCTCCTTAAAACGTATTTTAGAAATATGTTCTTAGAGTCAGGGCAGTTTTATTCCAAAGAATTTTAATGACATTCTCTTAATGTATACTGCTTTGTGTGGAAATCAAATGCTCTAGTGGGGACAAAAAATGCCCATTTGAAAAAAAGATAAAATAAACGTGACTAGGGAAGAGCCCTGGTGGCGCAGTGGTTAAGAGCTATGGCTGCTAAGAAAAACGCTGGCAGTTCGAATCCACCAGCCACTCCTCAGAAACCCTATGGGGCAGTTCTACTCTGTCCTATAGGGTCGCTATGAGTTGGAATCGACTCAACAGCATCAGGTTTGTTTTTTTTGTTTAGAGGGAAGAGGTCTCAAAATTGAGGTCAGTGATAGTTGTTGTTGCTATTTTCTTTCAAATACTGATAGATCTGGGGGCAGTAGTGGTTCAGTGGTAGAACTCTCGCCTTCAAGTGGGAGTCCCGGGTACGACTCCTGACCAGTGCACCTCATGCGCAGCTACCACCCCCATCCGTCAGGGAGGCTTGCGTGTTGCTATGATGCTGAACAGGTTCCAGCACAGCTTCTAGGCTAAGATGGACTAGGAAGAAAAGCCCAACGATCTACTTCCATAAATCAGCCAGTGAAAACCTTATGGATCAGAACAGTCCAATCCATAACCAATCATGGAGATGGTGCAGGACTAGGCAGCATTTTGCTCTACTGTGAATGGGTTGCCTACTGTTGGGGGCCGGCTCAATGGCAGGTAACAACAACTGACAGATCTGGCTTTGGCTCCAGGGGATTGGAGAAAATGAGAGTTTCTCTCCATTTCTATTCTGAAGGAAGATTTGAACACTAAGTGTCAAAGAAAGACAAATAAGAGTGAATAAGGAATAAGCAATTATAACATTTTAGGTATCACACCTTACATATAAGTATGACTACTGCCATTAAAAGGAAAAGGCTCTGACATTTCTATGAAACCAAGTGTCAGATCTGGTTATAGAGAGGCCTCTCTGCCAGTGTTGGCAACACCAGGTGTTGGCAACCCCAGGGCACAGTTGTTCTGTGCTGTCCAGGGCACAGTTGGGACAATGTCACAATAAGCATAAAAAGTGACCATGCCAGTCCAGTAGTCAGTCATTAATGAAATGACACAGGAAAAAATAATAGCAGTGACTTCTCTCTAAAGTAGTCTTCTTTCTAAATTGAAATCACAGATGATCCTAGCTGGGTTGGTTACCTGAGCATCAACTTGCTGGGTCAAAGACTATTTTAGTTCTTTATTTAAATGAAAAAAAAAAAAAAATTTTTAACCTGCTTCCAGAATTTCAGTGTCAAAACCAAGGTATAAAAATAGATGCAGTTTAACTATAACAAGCTAAGTGTGAATGAAGCCCTTCTGAAAATTACATTTTAATTATTTTTTAAAAGTATATCTGCTTATACTCTTTACATACATTAAAACTCTTTTATTCACTTAGTGTTATTCAAGGGAATAAACTGGGAGTCAATTCCTCAAGATCTTATAGCGTGTTAAAATATAGATCTTATTATTGCAATCATCTTCATTCTCATAAATCAGTGAGATACAGTAAATGCAGAGAAGTTTTTTTTTTTTTTTTGCCATATTGAGAACCATTGGCTCATAAACGGTAGTTGAAGTCATGGGGGTGAATGGGATCAAACACAAGATTAGTAGAAGAAAACAGATACAGTTCCAGCAGATTCATTATTTTACAGCTAAGTTTGAAAACATTACTGACCATTATAAACACCAAGGAGAGCTTAACTTTCAGATTCCCAGGTAACTCTCTTTGAAATTCTGATTCGGTGGGGGTCTGAGATGGGACATAGAAGTGGGTGTTAGAAGAGAAAATGAAAGATAAATAAGAAATAGCCCCAGCTTTCAAGAAGTAAATAAGGAGAGCAAACCAAATATATAAATAACTATATATAAGGACAACTATGAAACAGGCTGACATCTTGAAGGAGAAAAAGATTATAATCAGGCCAAAGTGTATATATAATTCAGGAAAAGCTTCACAAAGAATAAAGCATTCGATGATCTTCAGTAACTCTTTAACGAAGCCATCAAGTACCTGCATGGTAGATACTGTAGATATTCACTCATCAAGGCCAGAAATCTGGACTCTTCTTTCTTGTCCTCACTGCTAGCTTCCATCATCACAGCTCAGTCATCAAGTCCTGTCCATCTGTTTTGCTGAGTATTTCTTTAAAGCTAACTGATCCTTTCCTCTCCTCCAACATCGCCCCCTTATGACTTGCTTATGACAGCAATAACCTAAGTGGTTTCCTTGGGTCACCCCAGTGTAATCCATTCTCTACACTGCTGTCAGAGAAATATTTCTAAAACGCAAATATCATCATGTTAATCCTCAGTCTGAACCCCACTGGCAGCTCCCTATCACCTATGGGTAACAAAAACCAAACTCTCCTTTGCCATGTGTATACGGCACTACACAATGTGTCTGGTCACCTTCTCTAGTCTCTTTTCTTCGTCTCCACACTGTGTTCTCCCCACTCCAGCCAAACTGGAAGCACCTTGCAATCCCATGTGTGCTCTGCTCTTTCGTGCCTGCCTCTTTGCACATGCCTTTCCTTGTGCTTTGACTGTCCTCCCACCACATTCCCCTCTCCCCAGGGATTTCTGCCTCTCATATTCCAACTCATCCTTTCAGACAGCACTCAAAGGTTTTCTGCTTGAAAAGCTCGTGAAGATTCCCTTGATGTTCTCTCCCCATGACCTCCAAAGGATGAGATTACTCTCTCATTCGTGTCATCCTTATAAGGCTTAACACAATGGATTCTACTACCTTGCTTACTAATATGAATTCCATCTAGTCTACAATCTTATTCACCTATGTATCCTTCTGCATGTGGCACAGTGCCTGACCCACTGTGCAACTAATATTCATGAATAAGCAAATGTGTACAAAGGTGGCTGCCACTGTCTCAGAACCTAAGACCCAAGTTTGAGTTGGGTAACATGAAAACGTAAACTCAAATGAACCAAAATCTCATAAATATTTCATCACAAACAGCATCGTAACAGAAGGGGATTGGACTAGATAATTAAGTTCTTTTCATGTATTCTATCACCCACCTTACTTTTTAAACTAGGAAAACTACAGAGTTAAAGATGAATAGTAACTATAAGAAAATGATTCAGTGGATTACAATTATTTTCAAAATAGATATAAAGTCAAAGACAACTTTACAAAGTATCTTTATATTATCTCCAACTTTAGGAGTAACAACTGATTCTGACCCAAGTCACTAATGATGGAAAAACACACCCCACTGTAAGCTAAGACCTTGGGAGAAGCCATATTTGGCATCTCAACTTTTGAGTTAATGAGAATCCTTACTTAAATTTTATTGCATTTCAAAGCAGACTGCCTGTTAAATAACAGTATCTCCCAAAAGTACACTGCTGTAGAAGTTGAAATATGAGCCATAAATAAATGAAATTACTTTGTCAAGGTCATAAAATAAGCCAAACAAATTCCAAAGCAGAACCTTTGATCTGAAATCAGCTTTATGTTCCAATCCCTCGATAATAGCCCAGCATTGTAATTCCTTAACATGTTCTTCTCTTTTCATATTTGTTCACTACAAGTAAACTTCAGTAAAATTTACTTTTTCATACAACTGTTCAAAGGCCTCTGCTATCCTAATCAAGAGTTCTACTAAAAAACTAAACAAAACAAATTAACATCCTACTTGAGAAACATCTATTTATCATTAAGTTATCCCAAAGATGAGGTGACAGTGTGATTAACCTCTAAAAGACAAGTCTCTCTTATGTTTTCATGAGTCTCGTAGTCTCTTCATCCCACTCTTCATCAGGATATAATACCGTATGAACTATATTACAAAGAAGGATTTGAAAAAGAAAAGGTTGGTAATGGACCACGACTACCACGGCCTCCAACAGACTGAGTCCAGTACAACTAGATGGTGCCCGGCTACCACCACTGACTGCTCTGACAGGGATCACAACAGAGGGTCCCAGACAGAGCTGGAGAAAAATGTAAAACAAAATTCTAGCTCACAAAAAAAGACCAGACTTACTGGCCTGACAGACACTGGAGAAACCCTGAGAGTGGCCCCCGGACACCCTTTTAGCTCAGTAATGAAGTCACTCCCAAAGTTCACCGTTCAGCCAAAGATTAGACAGGCCCATAAAACAAAACGAGACTAATGGGGCACAACAGTCCAGGGACAAGGACTAGAAGGCAGGAGGGGACAGGAAAGCTGGTGAAAAAAAAGGAAAAAATAAAGAAAGAAAAGAAAAAGAAAAGATTGGGAAGTCAACTGGTATAAACAAACTGGTTGACTTTTTCAGATTACTTGACAAAGCTCCTATAGCTAGTAAGGGGAGAGCTCGGACTGAAACAAGGGTCTTAGAATCCTAACACCTATACCTGTGGATATAATCATATTTGAGAATACGGTCTTCTTTGTTATGCTAATGAAAGCATATCAGTGCACAGTGTGTCCCAAACCTAATCATTTCTGAGTTTTAAAAACAGCAGGTTAGACATAGAAGGAAGGGTTAGATATAGAAGTAAGCGCAAACAGGGGAAGACAGATGCCATTGTGAGTATCACTAAGGAACCAAGGAATGCTGGGGCTATAGAAGTTGAAAGAGACAAGGATCTTCCCCTAGGGCCAATGCCATGAATTCGGACTTCTAGCCTCCTGAACTGTGAGAAAATAAAAATTCTTTTCTTTAAAGCCACCCACTTGTGGTATTTGTGTTACAGCAGCACTAGGAAACTAAAACAGGTTACATAAAGCTTGTTTTGAGATGCCCACGGTTTCTCTTGTTTATTTTCATATAAACCAATAATAGTTAATCCTTGTTTATGGATTGGAAGACTTAATATTGTTAAGATATCAATACTACCCAAAGCAATCTACACATTCAATGCAATCCTGATCAAAATTCCAACAGCCTTCTTTATAGAAATAGAAAAACTAATCCTCAACTTTATATAGAATGGAATGGAAAGAAGCCCTAAATAGCTAAAGCAATGGTGAAAGAGAAGAACAAAGTAGGAGGACTCACACTTCTTAATTTTAAAACATACTATAGAGTCACTATGAGTCAAAATCGACTCAGTGGCAATGGGTTTGTTTTTTTTTACACAGCAACAGTAATCAATACACCCTGGTACTGGTATAACAATAGACACACAGACCAATGGAAAAGAATTAAGAGTCCAGAAATAAACCTGCACATCTTTGGTCAACTGATTTTTGACAAGGGTACTAAGTCCATTCGATAGGAAAGAAAAGTCTCTTCAATAAAATCCAATAAAATTGGACTTTAATACACAGAAAAATGAAACAGGTTCCATGCCTCACACCATACACAAAAACAAATTCAAAATGAATTAAGGGCCTAAAATGTGCAAACTAAAACAATAAAATTCTTAGAAGAAAAAGTGAGGGCAACATTGTCAAGCATAGCTTTTAACAATGGATTATCTAACATAATAACAAAAGCACAAACAGCAAGAGACTAAATACATAAATGGGACCTCTTAAAAATTATAAACTTTTGTTTGACAAAAGACTTTACCAGAAAAGTAAAAAAACAAGCTACCGACTGGGAGAATATCTTTGGAAACCATATATCCAACAAGAATCTAATAACCAAAATAAATATAAAACTTCAACAACTTAACAACAAAAAGACACATATCCCAATCATAAAATTGGCAAAGGACCTGAACAGACATTTCATCAGAGGACCTCCAAATGGCTACCAAATACATGAAAAGATGCTCAGCTTCATTAGCCATATAGAGAGATGCAAATTAAAACTACAACGAGATACCATTTCACTCCCCCGAGGATGGCTAAGATTTAAAAAAAAACTGAGAATAACAAATGTTGGCAAAGGTGTTGGAAAACTGGAACCCTTACCCATTACTGGTGGGAATGCAAAATGGTACAGCTGTTGTGGAAAACAGGGTGGCAGTTCCTCAAAAAACTAAAAACAACTACCATATGACCTAGCAATTCCACTCCTAGGTATACACCCAAAAGACTGGAAAGCAGAGACTCAAACAGAGACTTGTACACCAGTGTTCACTGAAACACTATTCACAATAGCCAAAAGGTGGAAACAACCTAAATGCCCATAAACCAATGAATGGATAAACAAAATGTGGTACATACATACAGTGGAATACTACTGAGCCAGTAGAAGAAACGAAGTCTTGATATATGCTACAATATGGATGGAGCTTATTTGCTGACTGAAATAAGTCAATCACAAAAGGACAAATATTATATGACCTCATTAGATAAGAAGACAAGAAAAGGCAAATGTATGGAGAACAAAGCTTATTAGTGGTTACCAGGGGCAGGAGGGAGGGGGAAAAGAGGGGTTAATGGCGATGGAAATATCACATTGATTAAGGGTAGGGCTGTATAGCTGATTATTGTAATTGCTGGCAATAAGTTGTACACAAGCAACAAACTGAATTGGCAAAAGTTGTGCGATAGACATGTTTACAACCGTGACTTAAAAAAAAAAAAAAGAGTAGCTGCTGAGGCTGCTTATGTACAACCAAAGTCCTCATGGGATTTGGTTCCTTGGTTGGGAGGTTTAGGGTCATGGTTTCATGGGGCATACCTGTTAAGTGACCTAATAACTTGTTTAGTGCTTCTGTTCTACCTCCTATTTTGTTGTGTAGTACCTGGAATCTTAAAAGCTTGCAAGCAGCCATCTGAGGCACAACAATTAGTCTCTATTTGCCTGAAGCAACAGAGGAAGAAGGAGTGTCAGGAACAGAAGAAAGATATGGAATGTGTGGCTAATTGCCTCCATGAGCAACTGCCTCCTTTGCCATGAGGTCAGAAAAACTGGATGGTGCCTGGCTACCATTACTGAACATTTTAATCAAAGATTCTATAGAATAATCTTGATCAAAAGGGGGAAAATGCAAAACAGAATTTCAAATTCTCATGGACTCCAGACTTCCTGGAGCAATGAAGGTTGGATGAATCCCTAAAACTATCACCCTGAGATAATCTTTAAATCTTAAACCAAAAATATCCCTTGAAGTCTTCTTAAAACCAAACAATAGTTTAGTTTAACTAGTAAAAAATGTCTGCCTTGAACATTATGCTCTTTTAAGAACTATCTATATGGGATCAAAGTGACAACAGCAACTTAAAAGGTTATATAGAAACCTTAGGGGGCAGTGAACTTATCTTAATGGGGGAGGAACAACTCAGAAAAGGAGGGTGAGAATGGTTGCACAACTTGAAGAATGTAATCAATGTCACTAAATGGTGTGTGTAGAAACTGCTGAATTGGTGTGCACTTTGCTGTGTATATTCTCAACAACAACAAAATAAAATTTTAAAAATAATAATAGTTAAGAATTATTAGCACTCATGTGTCAGGCACTGTTCTAAACAGCATATAATCATTTAGTCCTTACAACAATCTTCTTCTTTTTATAGATGAGGAAATTAAGACACAGAGAAGTTATAAGCTTATCAAGATCACAGAGCTAATAAGTGGGGGGAACCCAGACAACCTGGTTCCAAAGACTGTGTTCTTCTTAACCACTACGAAAGCAAATTACTTAAGAGAAAAGCATTCACCAGGGTACTGTTAGATGGATTAACAACTGCCAAGCAATGTAGAATTAGTTCATTTTACTATCTCTATTGATGTCTCAGGAAACCTTGGTGGCATAGTGGTTAAGAGCTACAGCTGCTAACCAAAAGGTCAGCGGTTCGAATCCACCAGGCGCTCCTTGGAAACCCTATGGGGCAGTTCTACTATGTCCTAAAGGGTCGCTATGAATTAGAATCAACTCAACGGCAACGGGTTTGGTTTGGTTTTTTATTGATGTCTTAAGGAGCCCTGGTGTCAAGTAGGTAAAGCAATCGACTGCTAAGCAAAAGTCGGCGGTTCAAAACCACCAGCAGCTCCGAGGGAGAAAGATGTGGCAGTCAGTCTGCTTTGTAAAGATTTATAGCCTTGGAAACTGTATGGGGTCACTATGAGTTGGAATCGACTCAATAGCAGTGGGTTTGGTTTGGTTTTGGGTACTGATGTCTCAGATGAAAAGACAGTAAGTTCATCAGAAAGGCTAAGAATTCTAAAGAGGAAAATACGTTGCTGTCAAGCACAAAAATGTTAAATATGCAATGTTAAATATGTTAATTGAAGAAATAATCACTCTAAAAAAGATGAATATTTAACAGGACTATTGCAATGTGGCACAACTAAGGACAAAAACAATAATATAAATATAAAAAGGGAGAGGAAAGGCAGGTACAAATACAGAGGAAGGAATCCTGGGAGTCTCCACTGATCACAAATGAGTAAGTCAACCAGGCAGTGTTATGACAGGATGTGCTGGGAGGATATGTAACACTTAAAGGTTAGACATTTATCCTTAAACTTTTCTTTATACCGTGAATCAGTGAGATCCCTAGAAGAATATGGAAACTAGTTTTGGTCACCACAAAGTATGGGGAAAAACTGAAAAGGGTTCAAGCAAGACATATATATGAAAATGATAGAAAACAGTATCTGTTAGGAAAATAAAAACTTGGAGTTGTTCATCAAAGAGAATAAAGGTTGATTCATTACAGCACTCAGGAGCCCCAGTGGTGCAGTGGTTAAGCACTGGGCTGCGAACTGAAACCCATCAGCCGCTTTATGGGCGAAAGGTGTGGCAGTCTGCTTCCATAAAGATTTATAGCTTTGGAAACCCTATGGGGCAGTTCTACTCTGTCCTACAGGGTCCCTATGAGTCAGAATTGATTCAATGGCAATGAGTTTGGTTTGGTTTTGGACCCAGATCATAAGTGGTGAAGCTGGGAATTAACTCAAGACAGTTGCACTCCAATGCCACTCTACTCTAGCAATAATATACAAGGTGAAAATCAACATGTGCCGTTCACTGAAGTCTGAAAATGAATTAAACAGAGCAAAATATTTTAAACAGGAGGCATAACCTATTGATAAATTATAGCATAGGAATTAAGTGACGTGGGTTTTCTTCATAACTTGATATGCTGTGTGGATCCCTTCGAATTCCATCTCGTTGTACCATACCAAAACATCCTGGGGATACTGCTGATGTACTACTTTTTCCCCTTAATCATGTCTTTAGTTAAAGAAATGTGATTTAAAATGAAAATATGTATTTGAGTATTTTTGTAACATATAAAATCATGCTTTTAAAAAATGATTTTTAAAAAACCATGCTTTTAAAAAACTTTTTATAATGGAATATTTCAAATTCATACAAAAGTAACGCAACAGTACCGATCACACATTTTAAACAATTATCAACACATGGTCAATCTTGCTTCGTTTATATTATGACTGTATCCCCAACAAACACACTGGATTATTTCAAAACAAATGCTGATATACTATTAACAGCAATCTTTATTCTATCCCTAAAAAGATTTGGCAGAGTATGACAACATATATAATCCCCTTCTTTCAAGAAATCTAAGCAGAATGGGTAGCAGTACAAGGAAAAATCCTAAGAGACATTTTAGTTATTAAAATGGAAAATCAGTGGACACTACTAAAAATAATTACTCAAAAATCACTAAATAATCTCTAAGTGATATGCACTTGGAACTATAACATCTTAGACTCTAGATTACATAGGAATGAAATTTGAATTAGAACACTGTTTTACAAGCTTTAAGAAAATTCACTAGATTTTTGTGCCTATTATGCTAATAAGTATTATTCACAAACATAATGACAGGCCAAAAAGCACAAAAGCAGAAATAATTAAGTACCAAAACATACCTGTTTGTCTTCCAGTGGGTCAGACTCTCCTTTACTAGAACCAGAGCTGACATCATCTTCATCAGAACTGTTGATGACTTCCTCCTCATCTGAGGGAAGGTCATCCAGACCCAGGTCCAGATCATTGTGTCCCTCCTGGGATGCTCCAGAACTATTTCAATAGAAAGTAGTACATTAGTCACATTTAATAAAAGGAGTACCGGCACAAACAGACAAACAAAATCAATCATCTTATCCTTGCAATTTAAGCTAGGTACATCTAAGGGATTAAAAAAAACAAAAACAAAAACAAAATAACCCATTGCCATCGAGTTGATTCTGACTCATAGCAGCCCTACAGGACAGAGTAGAACTGCCCCATAGGGTTTCCAAGGATCCCCTGGTGGATTTGAACTGCCCACCTTTTGGTTAGCAGCCATAGCTCTTAATCATTACGCCACCAGGGTTTTTCTAAGGAATTTAGAAAGATGGAAATAGCCAAGTCAGTCAAACTTCCTCTTCTCAGCTGTCAAGAAAAAAAGAGGATCATCTAGGAAAAGCATGTATTTTAGTGGTAGGAAAGTGGGTGGGAAATAACTTTTCTGCTGCCCTCATCCTATGCATCCATACATCCTTACCCTAGAAGACTGGTCTTTACTCCAGTATAAACCAAGATGTCCTATGGGAAACGAGCTGGGTTACCACAAAGGGCACTGACTGCACAGGAACCTCGGAAGAACTGCTGCTTCCTTGGGCCTCAGTGTTTAAATAAAATAAAGGCAACTAACAAATCTATGAGGATTGGGAGGTAATGACGGGATTGTGATCAACACCATATATGCTACTGTGAACATGTGCCCACCTCCCTGGTTATCACTGACTGCATTTTATGCAAATGCATCACAAGACATGGGAAGGAACAGGGCTGTTACAAATTCTCAGGCCCCGCTCCAGACCTAGGAGTCCCTGGGTGGTGAAAACAGTTAATGTGCTTGGTTATTAACTGAAAGGTTGGAAGTTCAAGTCCACTCAGAGATGCCTTCGAAGAAAGGCCTGGGGATCTACTTTCAAAAAACCAGCCAATGAACACCCTATGAAGCACAGTACTACTCTGACACACATGGGTCTCCATGAGTCAGGGTTGACTTGACAGTGACTGGTTTTTTATTTTTTAAACTGGGCTCCAGACTTACTGAATCAGAAACTCTAGGAGTGGGGCCTAGCAATTTTCATTTTAACAAGCCCTCCAGGTGACTGATACATTTGAAGTTTGAAAATCACTGAACCAAGCCATTTATCAACTCTTCCCCAACCTGACACCATCAGCATTTCCCAGTTTATACTGAGACAGTCACACTAAACAAGATCTCTTCAATCTAAAAGCCATTGCTGCAAACCAGTCTAAGGGGGAATTCCATAGGAAAGTTCACCAGGAAGACAATGAAAATAATTCTTTCTAGCTTTGGTTGTAAGGACTCAGGAACAAATTGCCTGCAACAACTGCTTTCCTGTCTTCGGTCTACAAGAATGTCTACAAAATAAAAGAGCATAGTGGAGCCAGTAACATTCACAGAAAACCATCAGGGACACACTCAAGCAGAATAAAGAGACAGTTTCATTTCACTGTGGCAGGCTCCTTCAGTGGGTCATGGGCAGGTCACTCAACATGCTGAGACTCCTATGAGTAATGAGAATTTCTAATGGGAATCTTAAAAGATAAAGATAAATTTTCTGCCAGTTCCTGATTGCACATTACAGTATACAGACTTGCCTCGGAAGCCATTCCTGGAACCCAACTGTTATACAAACCAGTTGGATGGAGGCAGGATGCCAAAAGGAACACTTCCCACTGCCAAGATGGGGCTTCCTATTACTCAGTGGCCAGGAACTTCAGGGAATCATATCACAGCCTCAATTAGTGGGTGCACACCTTATCATAGCTCCCCATGACACAAAGGATACTCACTACCAGGGCGGGGGTGGGGAGGGGAGAGGAAGTGGAGCTTTCTAGACAGATCACTGGCCAGATTCACTGTCTCTGGGTACAGGATATGAGCCCAACCCAGCTGGGTAATTAGCTGTTGATTTAGATTAGTGAGAGTAACCGAGGGTTAAGAGGGTGTACAGAGACTACAGGATCCATCCATAGACTGAACAAAACATACCTTCACTTATTTTTATCTTAGTTCCTTATTTCTTTATATCTTCTAAAACCCTGCCATGTTCTGCCTATAAGCAGCACCAGCATCACCTGGGAGCTTGTTAGAAACGCAAATTCGTAGGCCTGCTCCAGTCTACTGCATCAGAATCTGCACTGTAACAAAATTGCAGTGATTTGTGTTAGAAGCACTGCTCTGAACAGCTTTTTGAGTCAGCCCATCTGCATGCTGTTTTGGACTCCACAGTATAAGAATTTAGAATAATTAGTAATAGGGCCGTGGCACCCTTGAAGAAATTAGGTTTATTTTGTCTAAAGAGAGAACTGAGAGGTGTTTCTTGATCAAACATTTGGGATGCTATCATTAAGAAGACAGTAACCAGTTGGTCACCACATTCATTACGGATAGAAATAAAATTAAATGACACAAGTTTACATTTAAGAACAACAACCAAAAAAAAAAAAAACTTTAAATATTTAAACTACATAGATCAAAATACGTGTTTTTGTCATTAGGTGCCATTGAGTTGATTTTGACTCACAGCAACCCCATGTGACAGAGCAAAACTGCCCCACAGGGTTTTTAGGCTATAATCTTTATGGGAGCAGATCACCAGATCTTTCTCCCAGATCAAAATACACTGCCATAAAATGCCGGGAGCCATCGAGTCGGTTCCAACTCACAGCGACCCTACAGGACAGGGTATAACCACCCCATAGGGTTTCTAAGGAATGGCTGGTGGACTTGAACTGCCAACCTTTTGGTTAGCAGCCAAGATCTTAACCACTACACCACCAGGGCTCCACGTTGTGAGATTAGTTCCTGTAACTGTTTTTCCTACAGAAAACCCTGCCCCACTCCCCCCACCTTATCCCCAATTGGTTTACTTACCTCTTCTGAATCTTATCTATCTCATTTGACTGCACCTGTTGGTATAATTGTTTCCCTCATTAAAGGACAAAGAAATGGTCTTTTTAAGTTGCATTCCTATCACACTGCCTAACATAATAGGCACTCAATTAATTTTTACTGAATAAACAAAAATGGCACTAGAAAGTAATAGGTGTTATGGGAATGGTGAGCCAAAGGAAGGTTTTTGGAGAAAAACTGGGAAAAAGTGTGTATGGCTTAAAGGGGAAGGGACATTTGGGTATTATGATCAATAGTGTATAGATGAGAATGTTTGCATTCAGGAAGCAAAATGTATAGTAGAACATTTTGTCAGCAACAGGAGTCTCCTGTAAGTAATTAATAAAAAACAAGCTTGAATAAGATGGTACGTTTCAGACTGTCAAAGCAGTGAAAAATAGCTACAGGCTATTTGTAGGCCTTCAACAAGGAGACCCAAATCTTACCGTAGATCTCAAAGAAATACTTAATAGTTGGTTGCCACTACCATACTTCTTTCTTGTTAGTGCCAACAAGGAAGAGAAGGGTACCTCTTCCCTCAATCAAACTTTGTAAGCATAGCACCCTCCCAACACTACCACCTAACCAGGGAAACAGGCATTCCTATTAATAATAGCATCAGTGAGATCCTCTTGATAATCTCAAAGCTTAAACTGAAGTTGCTCCTCACATACACCGGACGGGAAATCCTGCAGTAAAGAGTAGAGATCACTTATGATTTCTGACTCTTAGGAGGGAGGAAAGTGAGCAGAGCAAAGAGGTATTTTAGGAGGATTAATCTTACAGCCCAATGCAACTGAGGATGGGGAAGGGGGTGGGTGCAGTGAAGAAAAAGTAGAAGGACACCTCCTAGGAGGTAATTTCAATGGTGCAGGTAGCCTGAAGCAGAGTGGCTACATCAGGAATTGAAAGGAAGAGATGGAGGTGAGGGGGGAAAAATCATCACGGCTTACGGTAAAGGAGTAGGGGGAAAACTCAAGGAAGATTTTCAAGGTTTCAAGTCCAGGTCAACAGCAGAATGAGGGCAGCATCAGCTGAAATAGAAATATATAATGAGGAGCCTGATTTTAAAGGAAATATAATGGATTTAAGCAGCAACACTAGAAAAGATGACATGTAGCCTCCTCATTTACATGTTCTTTTCCACAAAACTAAAAAGAGAAAAATGGTTAATTAAAATATTTCCCCCTATAATCTTTGCAGCTTTCAAATCTACCCTGGTGGCACAGTGGGTAAGCACTCAGCTGTTAACCAAAAGATTGAGCTGCTACACGGGAAAAAGAATGTGGCAGTACACTCCCATAAGGATTACAGCCTCAGAAACCCTATAGAGCAATTCTATTCTCTCCTAGAAAGTCGCTATGAGTCAGAATCAACTCGGAAGCAGTGGGTTTGTTTTGGGTAAATAAATATGGATTCTTTACTGATGTCAATCATGTAGTTTGGGGCTCTTCTCCTATTCTTTTTATTTCCTTCCCACTGTCAGCAAGAGAACACTGTTTTGCGGGTTAAAAGACGAGGACATAGTGTTTCCTCCATACCTCCCTGCCTCGTTATTTCATAATCTGACAGTCAAAGTAAAAGGAATGTAAGCTGCAACAGCAAACAGAACAAAAGTCAACACTGGGCTGTACTTCCTCAGACCATTCTTTTGCAAGTCAAGGTTGTTTCTGGAATGAACCTTGTTTCTAGAAAATCAGATTTTTTCCAGTCTGTTGGAAAAAAGACAGAGATAAGTAAAGTCAGAAATAAATGCCTACTCATTAGGCAAGAAGGAGTCCCTGGGTGGTGTCAATGGTTTAAAAAATTGGCTATTAACTGAAAGAGTGATGGTTCCAACCCACCTAGAGGTACCTTGGAATAAAGGCCTGGCAATCTACTACCAAAAAGCCAGCTCTTGAAATCCCTATGGAGTGTAGTGCTCCTGTGACACACATGGGGTCACCATGAGTCAAAATCGACTTGAGGCAATTGGTTTGGTGTTTGGTTTTTTTTTTAATTAGGAAACTGTTCTTTCAATTCCACATGCCAAGATCTATATACATTTGCAGTGATGATTATTCAATGCCATCACTTTCTAAAAATTACTTACTTTTTGTTTATACTATTTTATATATATGAAAAGTACACACTCTACTGGAAGCACATCAAATTTCTCTTTTAGGTAAGATGTCACATCAAGGATGATCTCTCTTTTAGAAAGAACTGTCTTTTAAAAAAATATTTAATCCATTTCCTCTAAGAGTTTTAAGGAACACAAAACCTGCACAATGTCAGGCCAGGCATCTAAGTTGCCAGGGTTCATCACAAAAACATCCTATGCAACTCCATTAAACTAAAAATTCTAGCCAGGGAAAGGGAGAAGCACACGGGTGGCAGAGAGAGGAAAAGGAGAGGCAGGGTGAACCGAAAGCTTTCAAAGCACTGAATCATCTCTTGTGTTGACAAATCCGGTTATCTTTTTCCTTTCTTGCCTGTGACTTTATTCTGAGCCTCTTAAACAAAGAATTGTTCCGTTTAACTCCTCGCAAACTAAAGTTCATTCCAATATCCTCACCATCAGAAGTTTCTTTCTTATTTCCAAGTCACAACTTGGAAATCTGAACTTCTATGATATTTCTCTTCCTCTCCTCTCTACTCTTGGTCCAAACTGAACAGAATCTGCTCGTCCTCAGGATGTTGTTATAATTCTTTGTCAAATGTTGTCTCATTATGACTTGGTGATTATGTGTTTCCCCTGGCTGCTTTCACATTTATCATAGAATGAGTGGGAAAAACCACCATTAGAACTTGAAAGATGAACATTACATGGAAAAATTAGCAAAAAAAATTTTAATGAATTGTATTTTCTAATATGCCAACTATATAAAATTGATTCATATTTTCACCAGAAAATTGTTTTTATTTACTTTCACCGGAAAGCTTTTTACTCTGTTGCTTCAGTTTCTTTATGAAATTGCAAATTCCAGTGTCATTTTTGACGCTGGAATCAACAACAAAAAGAAAAGCAAACACTATTCTTGTTCTTGTTTTCAGGTCCTCTTCTCTATTATATAGGACTTCTAGAATTTTCTCTATTTCCCACTCAGATGATTTTCCTGACAACTACTCCTTAAACGAGTAAGTTATCTCTTTAATTTCTTTTGCGAAACACGGTACAACTTGTGAAATAGACATACTTGGCTGTTTTCATCTTCTTATAAAGCAAGATCCATATATTCATGCCATATTGTTAGGTTTTCCAACACAGGATCTTGCACAATTATTTTAAGTATGTGCAGAGCCAGGGTGACAGAACATAAAAGCCAAGAGATAACATAAAGTCTGAGGCAAACTTATCTGACCTGAACAAAAATCAGCTTCAACAAGTGTGACCCTTCTGTACTGGGACATAAACCAGATTATCTGGATAGGTCTTCTCCATTACTAACTGCTTTGACTAAAAAAAAAGAAAAAAAAAATTGATGCTTCACTAATATGTAAAGCTGTGGATAGCTGATGTTCTTATTACAGTATAATAGTACACACAGTATATTACAGAATAATATCCTTCCCTCAAAGAAAGGTACACTAATTTTTAATGTTCTTTTGAGAGACTGGCTAAAGGTTAGGGCGAAACTTTAAAACATTGATGATTTTATTATCTTAATTTCAGTAAAAATTTATAATTTAACATATGTATGAGTATTAACCTTTTTGAGTTAAGCTATTTAATAACCAGAGTAAAAATAAATGAAATTACTAAAACATTTATAGGGGTAGCAAAGCAAGAATTTGTTACCAAAAGGAAAAAAAAAAAAAGGAAGAAGAAACTTGCAACCATAAAGTGTACACAGTGTTTACCTCCTTGGTTCATGAATTTTAAAAGTGTAACAATTATGCCTTTAAAACTAGCAAGCTGGGGGTTCTAAGGCTTCAGAAAAAGAAATCACAGAAAACCCGACTTCTCTGAAATGTAAACGGGAACACTGTTTAAAGCTGGCTCTGGGTGAGTCTGTTAAGAAGTAATAGGAGGCTTCAGCAATGGACTTTGAAAAACGGGCCTTCTTCATTTTCCAGGGGCCACCTTCACCCTTTAAATGCCAATTCCATTCTTCTCAGGAACACAATTATTAGTAGGATTCTTAAAATTATACTCTACTGATTAAAAACAAAATCACAATCAGCACCTTGAGGCTACTATTTAAAATACAGTCCTCACAGGATAACTCCAAAAATGGTTTAAAAAACAAGTAGAATCCAAAATTCCTTAAAGGAGAAGAGAACCTACTCAGATGCTTGTACCTCTTTCATGTAATTATTTATAAAGTCATAAAGGTTTAACTACAAAGATGCAGTTTTAAAAAGAGTTTTAATCAATATCCATCAATCGGAGACTGGTTAAATAAATTGGGATACATCTGTACAATGAATAAACAGTTGTTCAAAACATGAGGTAGATCTATACACCATGATATAGATTATTCTCCAAGAAACAGTGCTAAGTTAAAAAGAAACCAAAGCACAGGAGTATGCTCCAATTTGTGTTAAAAAAAAAAAAAAGACATACACATAAAAACATGTAAAAAATATAAATATATAATGTAAAAAAAAAAACAAACCCATTGCCATCAGGTTGAGTCATAGCAACTCCATAGGACAGAGTAGAACTGTCCCATAGGGTTTCCGAGGAGCGCCTGGTGGATTCGAACTGCTGACCTTTTGGTTAGCAGCTGAACACTTAACCTCTGTGCCTATATTATTAATATATATATTTCATTTCCTTAATAGGGTGGTGAGAATTAAGAAGAAAAAAAGATACTTTCTGTTTCCTGCCCCCCTCTCCCAATCCCCCAGGCTAGGAGGTCTAACATTTTCAGGGTTGCCTTTCTTTTATCCCTTTAACTACTTCTTAAACCAGTTGCTGTCAAGTTGACAGGACTCATAGCAACCCCATGTGTGTCAGAGTAGAACTGCTCCATAGGATTTTCATTGGCTGATTTTTCGGAAGTAGATCACCAGGCCTTTCTTTTGAGGTGACTCTGGGTGGACTTGAACCTCCAACTTTTCAATTAGAAGCCAAATGTGTTAACTGTTTGTACCACTCAGAGACTTCAACTACTTCTTAGGTTGGAAAAATATTTCTCACTTTCCATGTGGAAGACCTGGGTCCGATCCCCAGCCAATACACCTCATGCACAGCCACTACCCCTCTGTCAGTGGAGGCTTGTATGTTGCTATGATGTTGAACAAGTTTCAGTGGAGCTTCCAGACTCAGACAGACTAGGAAGAAAGGCCTGGCAATCTACTCCTGGATAATCAGCCAATGAAAACGCTATGGATCACCATGGTCCAGTCCCATTGTGCATGGGGTTGCCAAGGACTCAATGGCAGCTAAGAACAGTAATGACTTTCCTTTACTACCTGTAGGGGCTTGTTTGGGAGAACCAGTATCATGAGTACTTGGATAATAAATAGGAAGGGTTACCTTCTGGCTAGCCAGTTGATAGCTTAAAAAAAAAAAAAAACTCAGTGGAATGATTGTTCAACAGTCTGCGGGGGCCACAGAAGTAACCACACAACTTGTTGACTATGCCACAGGAATAGCACCATACTATTAGGCATCTCCCACAGTGCTTTGTCTGGACTGTGGGAGAACTCCCTGGCCTACAAGTCAGGGTGATCACAGCTCTCCAGGGTTTGTGGTGCTATCTTAATGACAAAGGATGAGCCCCAGGCAGATCACAGTCCAACAGACATTCTTTTCTCTCTAGCTGGGAAGCATCTGGTTCAAGCCTGAGATGTTCCTAGCTAGAGCATAATCTACTGTTATTAAAAAAAAAAAAAAAAAAAACTCTCCTGAAACAAGCACTCACAAAATAACAACAAAATAAACCCACTGCCATGACGTCAGTCCCAACTCATAGTGACCCTACAGAAAAGAGGAGAACTGCCCCACAGAGTTTCCAAGGAGCTGCTGGTGAATTCCAACTGCTGACCCGTGGGTTAGCAGTCGAACTCTTAACCACTGAGCCACCTGGGCTCCAAAACAAGCACTAGCTAAAATAAATACCAAACATTTAATTACCAGCAATTTTGTTTCCTTGGAATTTGGAGGACTTTGAGGAATGATTTCTTAAAACGTAATGGGAACTAGATAAGGATGATCTTTATCACCACTCTTATTCAACATGCTGCTGGAGGTCCTAACCAGAGCGATTAGGCTAGAAAAAGAAATAAAGGGCATCCAAATTGGTAAGGAAGAAGTAAAAGTATCTCTGCAGATGATATGAACTTACACACAGAAAACCCCAAAGAATCCACAAGAAAACGACTGGAACTAACAGATTTCAGCAAAGTATCAGGATACAAGATAAACATACAAAAATCAGTCGGATTCCTCTACACCAACAAAGAGAACCTCGAAGAGGAAATCACCAAATCAGTACCATTTACAATAGCTCCCAAGAAGATAAAATACTTAGGAATAAATCTAACCAGAGATGTAAAAGACCTATACAAAGAAAACTACAAGACACTACTGCATGAAGCCAAGAGAGACTTGCTAAGTGGAAAAACATACCTTGCTCATGGATAAGGCTCATTGTGAAAATGTCAATTCTACCCAAAGTGATCTACTGATAAAATGCAATCCCAATCCAAATTCCAACAGTATTTTTTAACAAGATGGAGAAACAAATCACCAACGTCATATGGAAAGGGAAGAGGCCCCGGATAAGTAAAGCATTACTCAAGAAGAAGAACAAAGTGGGAGGCCTCACACTACCTGATTTTAGAACCTATTATACCGCCACGGGAGTCAAAACAGCCTGGTACTGGTACAACAGAAACACAGACCAATGGAACAGAATTGAGAATCCAGACATAAATTCATCCACCTATGAGCAGCTGATATTTGACAAAGGCTCAAAGTCCATTAACTGGGGGAAAAGACAGTCTCTTTAACAAGTGGTGCTGGCATAACTGGATATCCATCTGAAAAAAATGAAACTAGACCCATACCTCACACCATGCCCAAAAAATAACTCAAAAGGGATCAAAGACCTAAATATAAAATCTAAAATGATAAAGATTATGAAAGAAAAAATAGGGACAATGCTAGAGGCACTAATACATGGCAAAAACAGAATACAAACAATAAGTAACAATGCACAAACACTGGAAGAGAGACTAGATAACTAGGAGCTCCTAAAAATCAAGCACTTAAGCTCATCAAAAGACTTTACCAAAAGAGTAAAAAGACAACCTACAGGCTGGGAAAACATTTTTGGCTATGACAAATCCGACCAGCATCTAATCTCTAAAATCTACAAAATAATGCAACACCTCAACAACAAAAAGGCAATTAACCCAATTAAAAAATGGGCAAAGGATATGGACAGGCACTTCACCAAAGAAGATATTCAGGTGGCTAACAGACACCATGAGGAAATGCTCACGATCACTAGCTGTTAGAGAAATGCAAATCAAAACTACAATCAGATACCATCTCACCCCAACAAGGCTAGCATTAATCCAAAAAACACAAAATAATAAATGTTGGAGAGGTTGTGGAGAGACTGGAACACTTATACACTGTTGGTACGAATGTAAAATGGTACAACCACTTTGGAAATCGATTTGGCGCTTCCTTAAAAAGCTAGAAATAGAAGTACCATATGATCTAGCAATCCCGCTCCTTGGAATGTATCTTAGAGAAATAACAGCCGTCACACGAACAGATATATGCACATCCATGTTCACTGCTGCACTGTTCGCGATAGCAAAAAGATGGAAACAATCTAGGTGCCCGTCAATGGATGAATGGATAAACAAATTACGGTACCTTCACACAATGGAACACTACACAAAGATAAAGAACAATGATGAATCCATCAAATATAACATGGAGGAATCTGGAAGGCAGTATGCTGAGTGAATTTAGTCAGTCGCAAAAGGGCAAATATTGTACAAGGCCACTATTATAAGAACTCAAGAAAATGTTTAAACACAAAAGAAAACATTTTTTGATGGTTGTGGGGGGGGGAGGGAGAGAGAGGGGTATTCACTAACTAGATAGTAGACAAGAATTATCTTAGGTGAAGGGAAGAACAGCACACACTACAGGGGAAGTCAGCACAACTAAACTAAATCAAAGCTAAGAAGTTTCCTGAATACAACCAATCACTTCGAGGGACAGAGTAGCAGAGGCAGGGGTCTGGGGACTATGGTTTCAGGGGATATCTAGGTCAATCGGCATAACAGAGTTTAAGAAAATGTTCTGCATCCCACTTTGGTGAATGGTGTCCGGGGTATTAAAAGCTAGTGAGCGGCCATCTAACATGCATCAATTGGTCCCAACCCACCTGGAGCAAAGAAGAATGAAGAACACCAAAGACAGAAGGAAAGTATTAGCCCAAGAGACAGAAAGGACCACATAAATCAGAAACTTCAACAACCAGAGACCAGAACTAGATGGTGCCCGGCTACTACCAATGACCGCCTTGACAGGGAACACAACAGAGAGTCCAAGATGGAGTAGGAGAAAAGTGGAGTGCAGAACTCAAATTCTAGTAAAAAGACCAGACTTAATGGTTTGACTGGACTGGAGGGACCCCAAAAGACATGGCCCCTGGACTCTCTAGTAGCCCAAAACTAAAACCATTCCCGAGGCCAACTCTTCAGACAAAGATTAGACTGGACTATGGGACATAAAATGATACTCGTGAAGAGTGTGCTTCTTAGCTCAAGTAGATACATGAGACTAAATGGGTAGCTCCTGTTCGGAGGCGAGATGACAAGGCAGACAGGGTCAGGAGCTGGTTGAATGGACACAGGAAATCCGGAATGGAAAGGAGAAGTGTGCTCTCACAGTATAGGGAGAGCAACTGGGGTCACATAACAATATATGTATAAATTTTTGTACTATAGACTAACTAGAATTGTAAACTTCCACTTAAAGCACAATAAGAAAAATTTAAAAATATATGTATATTTTATTTGTATTCAATAAAAGTGTTCGAAAATTTTGAAAAAAAAGTATACAGAAATCTTTTTGTCAATACAAATATGAAAGCATTCTATTGACCTTAGAATTGCCTCCAAATAAAATATAGCTCGTTCCCAAGACAGTTTTGTCATTATACCAAAGATGGCATTTCTTTTACTGAAAAAATAAATTAAAAATAAAATAAAGTTAGGGCTGACCCAGCATCATTTCTCCCCTTTACCTCCTGATTATGTAATATGTAACTACTTAGTACCAGACCAAATAAAGGCAACTAGAAATAAATAATGAGTTGGGATGGCTACATGAGAGCACTTCATGTTTTTTACACACACACACGTTTTACATATATATACATATATTTTTACATATATATTTTATAATACTTAAAATACACAAAATTACTTCTCTGTTTAAATCAATAAACATTTACTGAGCGCTTATTATGGAGCCCAGGTGGCACTGCGGTTAAGAGCTCGGCTGCTAACCAAACGGTAGGCAGTTCAAATCCACCAGCCGCTTCTTGGAAACCCTATAGTGCAGTTCTGCTCTGTCTTATGGGACCACTATGAGTCAGGATCAACTTGATAGTAACAGGTTTGGTTTTTTTGGTATTACGTATTATGAAGGTCCCTGGGTGGTGCAAATGGTTTGCACTCAGATACTAACCGAAAAGTTGGCAGTTCAAATCTACCCAGGGGTGCCACTGAAGAAATGCCTGGTGATCTACTTGCATAAGATTAAACCCATTGTGGTCTAGTAGATTCCGACTCATACTGACCCTTTAAGATTACAGCCATTGAAAACCTTATGGAGTTCAGTTCTACTTTGAAACACACGGGGTCAGCATGAGTTGGAAACAACTTCACAGCAATGGGTTTGGTTTTTTATATTATTTTAGCAGCTGGAGATAAAAAAGATGAAGATAATCTAATAGAATTCCTTACAGATAATGTCGACACTGTAAATCCTATTGATTGCTTCTCTAATTTATCTGCTGAGTGAAACTTTCTTAAACAGATAAAGGCAGAAGGAATTGGGATAACCACAGTAATTAGGATAAAGGTGAGAACTACTTTATAAAAAAAGAACAATTAAAATTTAGCTCATGCTAAATGTTAAAGGCAGTTCACAGACACTAAGGAGGCAGGGCTTGGGGAGATTCAGGAGGTGATAGCACTTGAGAGAACAGATTCCAGCAAATGAAAGGAGGAGCAATGGCATCCTGAGTGGGAAAAGACTGGAGGGAAACTGGCGTGAGCAAAGGCATGGGGGTAAGAATAGGGGTGACTGACGGGTGATGGGAGGGACATTTCAGTGTGATGAGAGCTGCTAAGTTAGTGAGGGGTCAGTATTGCTAACATGGCTGGCAATCAGCCAAGGCAGAAGAGACAATCATCCACCCATGATGGAAACTAGAGATCCAAACCCAACCCTTCTCTTCGGCTTGGCCAGGTTCTAACACTAGAATAGGAAGCCTAGCAGGGGAGCCAGGCCATGGAGGTTAGACTGGTAGGTGACTGACTAGAAAAACACCACTCATCCTTTAACTACCTTCTGTAACAGGGTGACTGCTTGTTCTTGTGTCAATTGCACATGCCACATGCTTCCTCTAATGTCTTTTCACCACAGTCCTAACAGCCACTGAAAAGGTAGTGAGACTTTTGGAAAATGTGACCACTCTCTCTGACCATGCTATGTTCTTGATTGTGACTCAGCATGAAACCACTATAGTTCAAGGCCCAAATTAAGACCATTATGTGTTGCCTTGATATCAGGAAAACTGGGAGGGCCCGAATGACCTCACTGCAAGCTCCCCTCTCCTAACCAAACAACCCTCCTTCTCACAGAAACCAGGACAGCTCCTGCTTATCCCTCAGGAGTGGGTTTCAGCTGCCTACCAGCCCTGGAACTATTCAAACAAGCCAACTACATCAGGGGTCAACCTACTGTCTTGATACAACAAAACCTGCCTTTCACTGTCTCTGCTTGTGGCTCTGTGATGTGAGATGACCTCCTCCCCCAGGCTGTGAGTACATGTGCTGCCAACCTCATCTGTCCAATGTCAGGTGTCATGTGTTCCACCATCCCCATAACCCCAGGACTGAAATTCCTCCTTCACCAACTGGGTGAATAGGAGGCAATTAAGATAACCACCAGAAAGGGTGCTAATATCTAAGATCCTTAAGTACAAAGCAGGTGCACTGGTGATTTCTAACAGAATTATCTGAGAAATTACACTGAAGGGTATACAAAGTTAGCTTTATGTATACCTAATTATACTTTGTATATATAGCCAAACAGACTCTGCTATGATAAACTCAAGCAATTTTCAAGTTAAAAGTAGTCACGTTACATGTTACAGAAACATGACATATTTCATGTTATAAAACATTACATAACATGTTACACTAAACACAGACCCCACTGTAACAAAATGGTGGGAATTACAAGGAAACCAGCAGTTAAACCCAAATGACATCTGCTTTCAGTTCTAGATCTTATTTTTTATCCAAACCTACTTAAGTGCCTCATTTTATAACAGCAACCCAACCTGCAACTGGGATTTCCCACTGACACGGGTAAAAGGACAGTAGGCTTCTTGGGAGCCTATAAGTAGCCAGAGAGGGGGAGGTTAAATTGTTGTGCATGAATAAATCAGCCTACTTTCTTATTTAAACCTAAACATGAACAATTCTATTTACCATTTCCCTCCCTCAGGTACTATCCACAAGAGCTGTCTTAAAGGTCTACTCTAGAACAACTATGAATCATCAAAAGACCCATATGGAACCTATGTCTTTCTGGGAGCACCTGGGGATACAGGACCATTTGCTCAAGACTGGTAGGCTCTAAAGGGCATCAGGAAAGGGCATGGATTTCTACCTCCACTCTTAATTGCATGCATCAGTGTATCTTTCTACTACGTACACCACTGACTTGCTCCTTGCTTACTTTTACGTTCCCTGATTGAGAAACCAAGAAAAAAACATAACATTTCTATTAAACTTGGGTAACATCTTTATTTATTTATACTCTACTTTAGATGAAGGTTTACAGAACAAATAGTTACTCATTAAACAGTTAGTACACATATTGTTTTATGACAATGGTTAACAACCCCATGACATGTCAACACAGTCCCTTCTCAACCTTGGATTCCTTATTACCAGCTTTCCTGTCCCCTCTAAACTTGAGTAACATCTTTGAAAGCTAGAGTCAGGGAAAAATGGGAGGAAAGTGAAAATAAACATGCATTCAAGAAGTGAGATAAACAGATTCACTTTTGACAAGGTCACAAACATTTCACTGTAGCCTCATAGTTTTCCAGGAGCAAAGGAAAGGCAGTAGAGGAGAGAAGAAACAACACTGGTTTTAGCCTAAGATAGACCTGCACTTGAATCTAAGCTCCATCATTCATCTGGCTGTGTATAACTGACTAACTATTTAGGCTCTTTAATTTTACACTTCCCTAAATGATAAAATTGAGACAATACCATCTGCTATGAAGATTAAATGAAGGAGTGCTGGTGGCATAGTGGTTAAGTGCTCAGCTGCTAATAGAAAGGTTGGCAGTTCGAACCCAGCAGCCTCTCTGCAGGAGAAAGATGTGACAGTCAGTCAGCTTCTGTAAAGATTACAGCCTTCGAAACCCTGTGGGACAGTTTTACCCTGTCCTACAGGGTCGCTATGAGTCAGAATAGACTTACTGGCAACGGGTATAAAGATTAAATGAGATAATATAAGCATGCCTGGTACATGCAATGGACAATAAATGAAAGCAAATTCTTAAAAAGGAGGCATGAGGAGAGGGAGAACATCTTGGTCCATAACATTAAGTAAGCAGAATGGCAAGAGGAACAGGAAGTTTTTGTTCTTGTTTACCCGTGGTAAACTCAGAACTTAGCATTATACCTGGTCTCTCTACTTCTTGCCTGAATGAAAAAACGCATGGACTTTATCCTAACAACTCACAAACGTGTAGTATAGCGTGGGGTAGCAAATCCAGCCTGCTGCCTGCTGTGTTTTGTAGGGCCTGCAAACTAAGAATGGATTTTACATTTATAAATGATTTATAAATGATTAGGGGAAAAAATGAAGAATAATATTTTGTGACATGTGAAAACTACACAAAATTCTAATTTCAGTTTTCATAAATAAAATTTTACTGAAACACAGACAAGCTTATTCGTTTTTGTACTGTTTGTGGCGATTGTCACACTACAACAGCAGAGTTTAATAGTTGCAACAGAGACCATATGGCCCACAAAGACTAAAATATTTACTTTCTGGTCCTTTACAGGAAAAGTCTGCCAACCCTTGGTATAGATCACCCACAAAAGGCAGTATGTCTGTTTTGGAGCAAAACTGCCTGTGTTTGAATCTTAGCTCTGCCACTTACTAGTTAAATGAAATTGAAAATTCTTAACCTCACTATACCTCAGTTTTCTCATCCACAAAATGGGGATAATAACAGTGCCAATTTGACAGGGTTTTATGAAGATTAAATGAATTAATTCAAGTAATGCACTAACAATACCTAATACATAGAAAGCTTGCTCACTCACTTGTGTGCTACAACTCTCTCTCTTCCCATATAGATATATACACACACACACACATACATATTTATCATTAGCTGTGATACTAAAGGAGTCCCTGGATGGCACAAACGGTGCTCAGCTGCTGAATGAAAAGTCGGAGGTTGGAGTCCACCCAGAGGCATCCTGGAAGAAATGCCTGGTAATCTACTTCTAAAATACCAGCCATTGAAAATCCTATGGAGCCGAGTTCTACTCTAACTCATGTAGGGTCGCCATAAGTCAGAATCAACTCCAGGGCAACTGGCTGAAGCTCAAGTTCATAATATTAAGAAAAATAAACTATTACTATAGACACTTAAAAGCCTAGAATTGTATTTAAAAAATTACTTCAGAGAGAAGCTTCTGCATTGTCAGTCATGTGAAACAGCTCATCACCGCTTATATGTCTGAGTAAAGAACTCCTGCACTTAGGTCACGTGAGTCATGGTTTTGCAGCAGGTCACTTGGGGGCTTGTTTTTCATGTTTAATTTCACTGCCTTTTTTTTTTTTTTTTGGTAGCTTACTACTTGTACAGCAGTATCTCGAAGTCCAGAATAATTAGTTACATCCTTATTACAAAACGGTCTTTTATTTACTCACCAACATAAAATAATGAGTAAGATAGAGGTATCCTACTTTAAAGCTCCTTTTTAAAAGCTAGCTCACTCCTCTTTGGTGAATAAAGATCATATTGATGACAATCTCTACGAGCAAAACACAGGCCAAAAAGGTCTACAGATGACATAACAAGCCTTCATCACTCAGTGCAATAAAGTTGCTGATCCCGTTGGTAATGCAAATCTCATTTCTCAATGTAAAGCACCGTACGCTTATGTCTTTTTTAAATACAGATTTTCATAGTAGACTGCACTTCAAAACACTGATCATCTGCTCTGAGCCACAAGCTAAAGGCTCAAAAAAAAGAGGAGAGATGGAAAGTAAGGAGAAATCAAGACACCACAAAACAGTTAAAAAAAAAAGAGAGAGAGAGAAAGAGGGGAGAAATAATGAGTGAGTAGAAACAGAAAGCATCATCCGTTCATACATTTGTGCGTTTGTGTACAGATGTTATTAGGCGCTTGGTGGGTTAGGCTTTGTGTTAGGTACTGAGGTTACACGTGGAGGAAACACTGCTGTCAGTCACTGTCTTTCTCTTGTACCCTGAAGATAATAATAGCCTCTGAGGGAGAAAGTTTAACCACTCCTAAACTTTCCATTTATTTGAAAACTTTCCATTTATTTGAAAACTTTCCATATTACAAAACAAAACAAACCAACCAACCAAACCCAAAACCCTTTTCTCTTGAGTGGACTGGGGGAGAGTAATGAGAGGAAAAGGAGGGAGCATTTTACTTTTTGCTTTATGCATTTATGCACATTTAAATTTTTTTTTTTAAAAAACAAAACAAAACAAAGATTCTATATAATTTCTATAATTAAAAAAATATAACACATAAAGAATCAAAAATCCCCAGTCTCCCTTCTCCAGGTCTACTAACTTAATCCTTTCAAGCATTCCTCATAAACAGTATTTTTCAATACTTGGGAAGGAAAGGTCAAAGGAAAGGTGGGAGGATGGGCTTGAGGCAGCTAGCCCACATCTGGTTTTCCCCCAAAAAATCAGATCATGTTGACATGTGACTTATGACTACAATTTTCAGAATACTTCCCATAGACAACCTGAAACTGAACACACTCCTAATGGTCTAGACTGTCTTACCTCCAACATCTCTCTGTTCATAATCAGAGATTTTACTTGTGGAATCCACCTACAGGGTACTAGCAGAAGAGCCAGCAGAAATATTTACTGGGGCTAAGATTTCAATGAGCAGAGAGAGACAGCATTAATTTGTAGAGTACAGAAGCGCATACAAAAAATATTTTTGCTTCTTAACCATGCGAGGACTGAATAAGAATTAAAGATGCTTAGAATTACTACTACCGAGTCAATTTAGTAAGGCCACATTCAAGAAAACGGCTAAGATCTCATTTTAGCCTATGTATGAAAGCATCAGTAATTACTCAATAACCCCTGGGTACAAAAACACACCTAAACTCATTTTACCATCAAAAAATCGCTTGAACCCAACTAGAGCTAATGTACTTGCTTAGTTTTGCAGTATTTAAATTTTGCCAGCAAAAAGATTTTATATTTTTTAATGAGACCAAAACCCACTTTTTAATAGAGAAACTTTCATCCTTCAGATCTTTATTTTATATTCTTCACTAAAGCCTAAGTACCAATGTTCGTTTTAAAAATTCCCTTTATACTTCCATAAATATGGTGCTCTGCACACAGTGAATGTACAATAAGCACCTGTTAACTAGAAATAGTATTTAATAGATTAAGAAGAAAGATGTAATCTATAAAACAGCATTCACAGGTTAAGCATATTTTACCTGGCTTCCTAACAGTGAAGACAGGGGATTTTATCTGTTGTCCAATGAGAATGCTAAAAGATAAACGTGAAAAGTTCCTATTTTTTAAGCTGCATTTTTCTAGAAGATTTTGTAGCTCTCTTAGCTAACATGGTTATATCTTTTCCATCTGGATACCCAACTAGTCCATATAGTAGTTTATAACACAAGATAGTTAAATTTAAGCCACACCAATGTCATATGGAGACAACAGAGCAAAGAGCCTGAGATGACATGTTTTGGCAGACAGATAGATGTTCAAATCCTGAAATAGTTATATAGATAATTCACTCTACAAGGGAAAATATGTCTTCTACATGTTTTCTATAGGAAACGTGTTTTCTATAAATTTCCACTAGGCCCTTGACTTAAGGACAACTTAGCTAATTTTTGCTAACTCCAAAACTACCTACCGACTACTCAGATTTTTTCACTTTGTCTTACTACATGTCAGACGTAGGAAGAATTCTTCATTCTAAAAAAAGTTTCATAAAACTCTGGCTTATTTTAGTCATACGATTGTCTTTGCATTTTTAAAATAGCACATGAAGATATCTTAAGATCTGTATGTAATATGTAAGAAACTGTTAAAAATTGCCTTTGATTGGCATGGGAACCTACACCCCATGCCTCTTTCTGCAGGTTTGGTGAGAGGACTGGTGGAGTTAGAAGAATGGAATGTTTACTGGTTAATTATTCCATAATATGGAAGGATGCTCACTAGGTATCTAATAAAGACAGAGGCATGTGAGGCCTTTTAACTCAATTTCTCTTCTCCAAAGGAGCTTTGTTTTAACAAATAGCAGCTCTCCAAATCAGTGTAATTGCTTTCCAAAATTAACAGATGTTTCCTGTGCATTCTGGACAGCGGGACACTGGTTTACTCCAAATGCAGCTGGATTCTGACCTCATGCAAGTAAAAGCAATACTTAACCTGACAACTGTTTGCTCAGATGTGGCCACCTATTTTGTGCCAGGTATCTGCTGGGACAAGGATACAAAGGTGTTTGCAATCTTACAATATTTATTCTCATTTAGGGTGTTTTTTTTTTTTTTGGCGGGAGGAGGCTGTGAGCATGAAGAGAGGTTACCAAAGTGCTATAATAAGATAATAAGTTAGTGCTGTACAACAGTACAAGGCACAAATAGTGCTTTGTACAGCTTGGTATACTGTAAAACAATTAATATAGTAAATGTTGACTATTACTTTAATTATACTATAAACTTGATATTCCAAGCAATAAGCTATGGAAGGAAGCAAGACCATAAGTATCCATAAATTTACTTCCTTATTCATTCTTTGAATGACAAAAATTTTGAAACAGAAGATAGACTGATGATTGCCAGGAATTAAGGATGGAGGTGGGTGTGGTTATAAAAGGGTGACATGAGGTTCCTTGGGGTGATGGAAGTGGTGGTGGTGGACATATGAACCTACACAAGTGATAAAACTGAATAGAACTACATACACAAACACAAGTAAAACTGGGAAAATTTAAATAAGATCAGTGGATTATATCAATATCCTGGTTGCGTTTCCAAATGTTGAGATTGGTCTGAGAAAAGGACCTTAAAAACAAACAAAAAGTTACCACTGAGTTGATTCCAACTCATAGCGACCCTATAGGACAGAGTAAAACTGCCCCATGGAGTTTCCAAGGAGTAGCTGGTGGATTCTAACTGCCGACCTTTTGGTTAGCAACCAAAGCTCTTAACCACTGCACTATCAGGGCTCCATAACTGGGGATAATTCTTTGGTTTCCAATTTATTCAAGGAGAAATTAAGTTTATTAATTTCTATAAAAGTAAAAATAAAATCTAAAAACCCAACTCTCTCTGAAGTAGCAGTTTAACTACTAGGGAATGCAATTATTTGATAATATCCCCAGTAGCTATTAAAATGTCACTATGTGTTTACATGAGAATCAGAGACCTTAGAAATGAACTGACATTAGACAGGAGTCTTTAGGCATGACAGCCATAGAATACTGACAGATTGAAGCCACAGGATTTTAGCAGGCTCTTATAACAAAACTCTTCAGAGCACTATCACCCCATTGTCCCTTTTCCATCCCCTGTTTTAGCATAAAGTGGGGGGAGAGAAGGAGAGGCAGGAGACAAGTGATGTAAGGCAGTGAAATATACAGACTAAAAACTGACTATACATACATCCCCTTTGATAATGAAATGAGGCCAACTATGTAGCTATTTTTGGGTAGGTTTTAATTTGAATTAAATTGAGAGCAAAAATGACAAACTCATTAAAAATCTGCATTATAGGATATTTTAAAAGAAATATTGTTTGAGTATTTTCACATATATGTATCTACCTTTAGCAGCCAAGTAGAGGTCTTACCAGGCTTGCTTTAGAGAAGCCTGTTATAATTAGCACAGTAATTATTTTATGAAAATACATTGTTAAAATGCCCAGCGGGGTGTACACAGAAGGAATTTAAACGTATTTCTGTAATACGATTTACAGCAGTTATTTGCTTACAATAAGACAAACCAAGTTCAGTTAAGCCTAAGCAGGATGAATACAGATGCCAAATTAAATGCCACAAGCAGCAACTCAATTATTTTTACCCTGGAGGTAGATTCAGCAGCCCTCTTCGTGGACACATGAATGATTGTGACCATTGTCAGCAGCTCCAGCAATGATGCAAGCAGCACTCTACCTAATAGCTTCTCTCAACCTACAGCCCTGACTGAATGGGCTCCCTTGTCCAGCTTTCCAGGTCTTACCCATCCGTAACTCAAAAGGCACTGGAAACCCTAGCTCCTCCCAGAAATCCTCAACTAATGAGAGACAGTACTTCATCCGCCTCTTTGGAAAATAATCTTACCATTCATTTAAGGCTATTATGTAAATTTTATTATAAACGGTATTTTAGCCTTACAAAATTATTTCCTTTGAGGACCCATAACTAGTGAACTCTTTCATTAAACTAAGGTGCTTCAGAGGTCATAAAGTACTTGATAGAATGAAATGAGGAACAGAGATGACAGATAAAAAAGCAACTCTTATGTAAATCATGGGGAAATATGAGGCATGCATAACATTTTGTGTCATTACTGTCGAACTGCAACTAGTAAATGACAGGAACCATATTTAACTTGCTTGGTATAGTAGCCACCACTAACTGGACCAAATGCAAATAAGAGATAATTAATTCTGTTTTCCAACCTTTGAAATACCTATTACCTAACCATGAAACTTACCAATCAATGAGCTCTTCGTGCATAAAAAATCTGGACCTTGGAAAAAGCTCAATAATGTCTATACATACCATTCATTGCAGGTGGTCTTGTGTTTTCCCTCTAGATAGTGAGCAATTTGGGACAGGAATATTTTGTCCATTGTGGACTCCTGGGTAGAAGATTGTCAGACCTCTACCAATATTAAGCACAAAAAAATAAAACAATGGCAAAACCAATGACTCATAACCAGTTGCCGTCGAGTCGATTCCAACTCATGAACATGATATGATTTACTTCTCTAAAAGATTAGTATCATATATTAAAATCAATGTAATCATAGCTCAGGCTCAGAAAACTTGGTTCAATACTCAGTTAACCTACAGATTAGCAATGTGACCTTGGGCAAGTTACTTAACCTCATTATGTCTTAGTTTCCTTGTCCATAAAACAAGGTGACAATAGTACTTATGATATAGGGTAGTAGGAACTAAATAATACAGTAAAACCTGTGAGAGCCAGAACTCGATGGAACTGCCTTGTTTTCTCAGGTCTCACAAGTTTTCCACCTTTGACAGGGTGCAGTCTTACCACTTTCCTGTCACTCCTTTTAGTAGAAAATATTTGCGTTTTCTCTCTCTGACAGCTTTCTGCCTTACACAGGTTCTGGACTTCACAGGTTTTACCGTACATGTAAAAGCTCCTAGCATAATGCTTAGCATATCTGAAGCATTGAATAAATTTGTAGCTATTATTAAACCAAAAAATCCGTTGCCATGGAGTTGATTCCAACTCATAGCAACCCTACAGGACAGAGTAGCACTGCCCCATAGGGTTTCCAAGGTTGTAATCTTTAGGCAAGCAGACTGTCGTATCTTGCTCCCGCAGAGTGGCTGATGGTTTCAAATCGCTGACCTTTTGGTTAGCAGGCTTGTGCTTACCCACTGCGCCATCAGGGCTCCTAGCTATTATTATTAACCATAAAATCTATACTATTTGATATCAACAGCATTTCTAATCTTTGATACTATTTGGTTGACAGACTTTTGGTGAGGTAAGGAAAACATTAGATTGAGGGAGAGTTAGAGAGTTTGGGGGAAATAGTGGGTTTTTTTTAGCATATATTAGTAGCATCAGATATCTGTTTGCTGAAAGTTTCTGCTTAGTTTGAATACTCACCTCCCTCAAACTAACATTTTAATGCAGCTGTGTACAACCCTCCTTCCCGATGGGGGTAACTGTATCTGTTATGACAGGAGAAAAAAAGCCAACAATGCAAGCAACCCTGAACCTTTTTGCCACAACTAGGAACATAAATTCTCTAAAATCTTGCTGTCTTTTTAATGCTTCCACACCAGCATTGTTGTTGTTATGGTTGCTATCGAGTAGATTTCAAGGCAATGTGGTGTTTTGAAGGCACCATATAAGAGCCCTGGTTTTGCAATTTGCCATGTCTGTGGTGGGAAAGTCAACAAGTCTAGCTGGGCCTTGGTTTCGTGAGGCTGGATTAGACAACTTGCCATGACTCCTTTAGTTCTCAAATGTAATAATTCTATGACTACATTGACCTAAAATCGTTAAAAAACATACTTCAATTCCCAAAATTTTCAAACTACTTGATTTCCACAAAAGGCCTCTATTTCAGTTTTCTTACTCCCAAAATTCTAAAACACTAAGATTTCAGAAACTTTTGCTACCACATAAATCATACCTGGACTCCTGAACAATCTTATTATCTATCCTTCCCGTTTTCCCTCCTCATTTCTCCCTCCCTCAACCTACACAGGGCAGTAGAGAGGAACTGTGGTTTGTCCTCACGTTTCTAACAGTGGAGCTATGGATGAAAAATTAAGTAGTAAACAAGCCACTCATTTAAATTGAAATCTGTTTACCTGTAACTGCCAATACATCTAAAGACCAACAGAAAGAAAAAAAGTTACCAATTATTCCTTCTTTATACATTATATCCACTTTCCCACACTTGAAATTAGAGTTGCCAAACAATTCAAAATCAGAACTTCTTTTCAGATTTTGTTAAACTATTCTGATTTTTACTAAAAATCAAATCTATTCTTTAATTTCTAATTTTTCAAATGATACTAACACATACCAAAGTATATCAACCGTTATAAATATGTTACCAAGAAACTGACTTGACATAAAGTAAATGAATGACCTACATAAAACAAAGTTTTCAACAGAATCCACAGGAGCTAAAAGAACAAGCAGTTACAGCATTTCAAACATACAAAGGCTAAATGTGTTTGTTTTCCTTTTTATTTTCATTTAAACATTCAGGGGAAACTGACTTTCTTTGTTCAGAGTTTATTATTTCACCTTTCCTGCAGGAGAAACCAAAATACTTTGATAAATGGGAGAGTCTGATAAACAGATCCTTGAAGATTAGGGCTCAGAACCACTAATCCAGTTACATTTGCATTATTGTCCACTTTTCCTGAAATCACTTTACCACTATGACTCAATTTCTTTAAATATAAAAGAAGAAAATGACACCAATACAACCTCTACTCCAATTCATGGAGTTCTGGGTGGCGCAAAAAGTTACATGCTGGACCGCTAGCTGAAAGGTTGGTGGTTTGAACCCACCCAGAGGCTCCTCAAAAGACACCACCACCACCACAAATTCACACTAATATGGAGCCAAAAAGGATCTATACCATATGCAAGCAAGAAGGGCTGAGACACCTGGGAAATAAAATCTTAAAAGATAGCTGTTCTTTCTGGATATATTATTATAGTGCTTTATTCCACAGATAGCCTATTTAGCCACCCCTATTTTTACAGTTCCAGTGAAAGATTATTGCTGCCCAATGTCAAAACTACTCAAAAGTACTTTTTTCCTCTAGAGATCCACAAACACAAACAATTACCAGACGCAGACTAAACCACCAAAGTAGTTTTTCCATACCACCCAGAAGAAACTAGGCAGTTTCTTTCCTGAATTTAACTTTTAAAGTTAATATTGAATGAAGAGGTCAATATTGCTTTGCAGTTTCTCACATCCAAATATGCTATAATTCAAACCACTCTTTGAATCTAATATAGTTTCAAGAAGGTTAGTATTAAAATAAATAGGCTGATATAAACGTATCTACTTTTTTTTCTTTTAAATCCAAAACAGTTTCTCCTAAATACCAAATTCATCTATGCAATTCCAGAAAAAAAGATGATGAATTTAAAAGAAATGTCTGAAAGACCACAGAAAGTTTACACAAGTAATATACAAGTACAGGCATCATCTGAGTTACAAACACCTGAAACATGAACGTACTCAACCCCTTATGAACAAGAGCTCAGATCTGGAATTCCCCTCAACGACCTGGAGGATCAATGAGGCAAAGAAGTTAATCTTCCCCACCTCTTCATCCTGCACCCTACCCGCCCTTAATATTTTCCTTCTCAATGCACTAGCCTTTTTTTCCTTGAATGTACCAGCATTCAAGAATCGAATCCCCAAAACTATTTACTTAATTTTATTGCTCTATTATTGTTGCCACAGTCTCATTCTTATTACTTTCTATTGCATATTTCGTATATTAGAAAGCTAAATATAATCCTGCAGGCTAGCTAGGAACCTAACTCCTACTCAGTTATTTCTACTGCAAAAATGCATTCTGAGTTTCAAATGTTCTGCTGTTGTTAGTTGCTGTCAACTTCGACTCATGGCGACCCCAAGTGTGCAGAGTAGAACTACTCCATAGGATTTTCAAGGCTGTAACCTTTGAGAAGCAGATCACCAGGCCTATCTTCTGAAGTGCCTCTAGGTAGGTTGGAACTGCCAACCTTTTTGGCTAGTGCTTAACCATTTGTGCAACCCAGGGACTTCTCCAAATGTTTTACTAAGGTTTAATCCATTTACAAATTGGTGGATTGCTTAATTATCTTTACTTATCAAACCTTACAGAGCCCTGGTGGTGCATGGTTAAGAGCTCGGCTGCTAACCAAAAGGTCGGCAGTTCGAATCCACCAACTGCTCCTTGGAAACTCTATGGGGCAGCTCTATTCTGTCCTATAGGGTCGCTATGAGTCGGAATTGACTCGATGGCAACGAGTTTGGTTTTGGTTTGGTATCAAACCTTACGCGAATTAAAAATGCTTAGGGGAAAAAAAAGCAGACCCTCCCCCTCCACACACCCCACACCTACCCTTCCCCAAAAGGTTCATGTTGAGAACATTTCTCCAGGGAAAAAAACGGGCCAGAAGCTCATTGTGCAAAGCAATTTCTGTCTCACTGATGTGATTAGTTCCAATTTTATGAAAGCAAACTCACTGTATCCTTGACTAAATCATCAGATTTTCAGATCTTTACTATTCAAAAAATTAATAAAAATCCAGCTATGGAAAAAAATTATTTGCAACAGATTATGCCTAAAAACAATACTGCCACCTTTTTTTCCAAAACAATGTACACCCACCCCTCACTTATTGACATGGGTAGGTTCCAAAGACCAAGCTGTTATGCAAAAATGGAGGATGACCACATCAGATCACCAAATGGAGGATGACTAGATCATTACATAACTGCCAAATTACATCATTACATAACTGTCAAACCACTAAGAATCATGGCCCAGCCAAGTTAACACATAATCACAACCATTACAGCCTTGCACCTTGGCATTTGTTACTGCCAGATGTACACCGTTGATGTGCAAAATAGTCAGATTTTTCACTATCATCATAAATGTGAAATGTCAGATAACGAGACTGTCGATAAATTTGAGGAGTAGGAGGTGTACTTTTATCAAGCAGGATACACAGATACATACACACACACACACACAATATGTAGGATACTTTTTCTATCTCTGACTAAAAATATGCCTCTGAAAGTATAAAGTGACATTCTACCATACCAAGCACATATATTTGATAAATTACCATTCATGTGTAGACAGGAAATGAGGACCAATGCAATACAGCTGGACAAAATACTGCAATGTAACTAATTCTTAATACTTATTTAACAGGAAAAAAGAAAATCTTTATTGCCAAGAAATAAAACCCAATTCTTCTAGCTGCAGTTTCAAATGTAGGGTAAGTATGTAAACAAACAGATTTGCCAAAACTGTGTGGCCATGATTCCAATACAAGAAACAGAAAGTTAAAGAGCCACACAAATTTTTTGATATTTCCTGAGCTGATGCTGAAAATAACTCACAGGAAAGGACTGCTGTGGAGATATATGAGTCTTTCCCAGCCCCCACTCTCTAACTGGGCACAATCTTGGCTGTGCTATGACAACAGGGAAATGCTCATTAGAGTATTACTTTATGCTTTAATCAGTATGTTAAAAATCCAATAATACCGCCAGATGGCAAATGCAACCAAAGAGAGCTGACTTCTAGACCAGGTCTAATTTACAATACAAATGCCAAAATAGGATTGGATATGACCTGTAATGCCATTTGGCAGGTTTTTAGCCCAGTTTTGTTTAAAATGGAGGGGAGAGGACTTAGTATTTCCCTTTATCAGACATGAGGGTGTAACTAAAAAGAAACAATCTTGAAGTTTTTTAATTTTTCTTGAATTCTGGTACTTGAGGAGGACCAAAAGATAAATCCAACCTGTCAAGTGAAGGCGACTGCAGGACAGAGTTTCCAGGGACAGCAGTCCTCATTTGCTGATTCCACTTCCTCTTTTCTCAATCCTCCTCAGTCTAGAATCTGATTTCTTCCCCTAGAGCACCACTGAAACTGCTCTCACCAATGTCAGGAAACAACCTTTCAAATGTGAAAGCCAGTCATGCTCACTTTCAAACAACCATGCTCAAGTGTCGCCACCTCTATGAAGCAGTCTTCATACTCCAACTGGATACACAACTCAGACAAAGCTTGGATTAACAAAATCACATTGTGCTATCGTTGTCTGTCAGCTCAATGGACACACATTCCTTGAGAGCAGGTATTCCCTTTCACCTTTGAAAGAACAGTGCCTGCCACATAGTCATTTATTTACAGAATAAAGAACCAAACTGCTTCTGAGAACCCAGAGCAGTGAACAAATGATGACCTATCTGGGAACAACTCAAACTACGGTTTCTATGGCTGTGTGAGCTCCCAATCCACCATCCATCTTCCCCTCTAGTTACTTCTCACTGTTGCCTGATGTCAGAAACTCAATTAGTAGAATCACACTGTTAGCAATGGAGAATGGGGAGGGAAAGGGGGAAGAGAAAGGAATAATAAGGATAAAAGGAGGGAAGAAAATCCACTATATGCTAATTTCCAACCAACCAACCCACTCTTCCCTTCTCCTTATCACTCCCAATGTCTTTCTCACAGCAGCCCAGCCCCCGATTTCCTTATTTTCAGTCGCCTCACCCTTTTCACAAACCCTGATGAAAACCTCAGACCTTGTGGAGTTGTTTCTCCTGGGGCTAAACAACACATTGGCTAATGCTCCATCTTCAGCCCCAGCTTGTATCAGAGGAACACACAGAAGCACTGAGAGATGAAGAATTAACCTGACTGGAGAAGGGGTAAAGGATAGGCAAGTACAAAACCCACTGCCCTTGAATCAATTCCGACTCACAGCGGCCCTGCAGGACAGAGTAGAACTGTCCAATAGGGTTTCCAAGGCTGTAAATCTTTACGGAAGCAGACTGCTACATCTTTCTCTTGCGCAGTGGCTGGTGGGGTGGAACTGCTGACCTTTCAGTGAGCAGCCGAGTGTTTAACCACTGTGTCACCAGTGCTCCATAGGCCAGTACAAAAATGGTTAATATAATTTGGGAGCTAAACTGGGACCTTAACCACCATTTCCAACATTGTTTTTTTGGGAAATACACTCTGAGCTCCAAATAATCATGAACTTTTAGAACACAGCCCTATTTAGAATTAGGACCTAGCCACAATTATTTCCTGACAAATTATAAATATGTCGTTATAAGCTTGTAAATTTTAGGTTGTTGAATTTGAATGAAACATCTACACTCGAAAAAAGTTGGCCATAAAGCCCCAAGCTTGCCAACTATCGATTGTTTACTGATCCAGAACTTGGTCGGTTATTGTTATAGATTGAACTGTGTCCCCCTAAAATATGTTATATAAATCCTAACCCCTATACCTGTGCATGTAATCTCATTTGGGAATGGGGTTTTCTTTGTTATATTAATGAGACCATCAATGAAGGGTGTGTCTTAAACAAATCACTTTTCAGAAAGCAAGTTTTAAGGACAAAGGGGGGAAGACAGATACCACATGGAGCTCTCCAAAGATCTCTGAGAACACTAAACCAAAAAAACCAAACCCACTGCAGTTGAGTCGATTCTGACTCAGAGTGACCCTAGACTGTAATCTTTTTTAGCCACATCTTTCTCTCATGGAGCGGCTGGTGGGTTCAAACCGTCAATCTTCAGTCAGCAGCCAAGTGCTTAACCACTGGGCAACCAGGGTTCTGAGAACACAGAGCAGACAGAGAGAGCCTTCCTCTAGAGCCAGTGCCCTGAATTTGGGCTTCTAACCTCCTAAACTGTGAGAAAATAAATTTCTGTTCATAAAAGCCACCCACTTGTGGGATTTCTGTTATAGCAGCACTAAGAAACCAAGACAGTTATATATATTAAAAAAAAAAAAAAACCCATTGCCATCGAGTGGATTCCAACTCATACTGACCCTACAGGACAGAGTAGAACCACCCCATAGTTTCTAAGGAGCTGCTGGTGGATTCGAAGTGCTGACCTTCTGGTTAGCAGCCGAGCTCTTAACAACTGTGCTACCAGGGCTTCAAGAACCTGTAAAACAGTATTGTCTGTGAACTAGTTCCCCAGGTAAAATCCACCCTCTCTTCCCTGAGGGTTGAGAAACTGGTAAAGACACTCTTCTGATTCACTCCAGTAGAGCTTAGGTTTAGGTTTAAACTTAAACACAGTATATGTCTACATTTTTTCTTATCGTTTTAGAACCCTATTGTTGTTAGGTGCCCTCCAGTGGACTTCCACTCATAGTGAACTCATGTGATGGAGTAGAACTGCCTCACTGAGTTTCCTGGACTGGAATCTTTAAGGGAGCAGACTGCCTTTCTCCCATGGAGGTGGTGAGTGGATGGGAACTGCCAACCTTCGGTTAGCAGCCAAGCGTTTAACTGTTGCACCACCAGGGCTCCTTTTTAGAATCCTAGGGTGTTGGAGTTTGAATCAACAATTTGAAAGCACAGGTTTATATTTTCAACAGCCAGACTACCAAACAGGATTTTCACTTTGATCCTCTCGGCTCACCAGAAATGTATGACTGGCTTCTCATTCACCTTATTTTTAGGTGTCCAAATGTCTTCCTCATGAAAGCGTCTCTTTTTTTTCCTGTCTATTCAATACTGTTTACGAAAGGAACAACCTCCCAGGCAATGCTGTTACTCTGACCCTATGACTGAAGGCTTTTGATTCAGCTGGCACATTTTAGGAATCTCAAGGCTGCTTAGGGCTCCCTGCTCTAGGCCTAAACAAAAATCTCTTAGGAAAGCTAAATTCCAAAGCAGAACTCACCCACCGCTCACCAGGCTGCCCTACTTGATGGCCTGCAACCTGTCCAAAGCAACCCTCAGTTTCCTGTGGCCTCCAGAAAGAACCCTCCTCCTGAATGCCATCCAGCTGCACTGGCTGACTGTGTAGTTAACCCCTTACAACCTGACTCCCCCAGTCCAGCAGTGCCCTAATTGCATAAGAAGCATACCAGACAAAGGACAAGATCCAGAAGTAAAGAGCCTATGTCAGAGATAATGTTATTAAGCCTGAGGGCCAAAGGAAACCTGCCCAAGGGCTAAACCTCCAATTTCAAGAGAACATTTTAATTTTAGGCAAGGATGGTAGTGTATCACAAAGAAGACAAATTCAAATGCATTCCTCTTTAATAAACTTACACACACACACACACACACACACACACACACACACTACACAAAAGCATAATACAAGGAGAATCAGTAAATCAGTTGCCCTTGAGTACATTCCAACTCATGGTGACCCCAGTGTATGTCAGAGTAGAACTGTGCTCCATAGGGTTTTCAATGGCTGATTTTCCAGAAGTAGATCACCAGGCCTTTCTTCTGAGGCACTTCTGGGGGGACTCAAATCTCCAACCTTTCAGTTAGCAGCTGAACACGTTAACCTTATGCACCACCCAGGGCCTCCAAAAAGGAGACATTGTTATTGTTGCTAGGTGCCCAAGTCAATTTCAACTCATAGTGACCTCATGTGACAGAGGAGAACTGCCCCATAGAGTTTTCTAGGTTATCATCTTTATAGGAATAGATCACCAGGTCTTTCTCCCACAGAGCCGCTGGATGGGTCTGAACCATGAACCTTTCGTTTAGCAGCCCAGCGCTTCCATTAAGAGGGGGAACAGTAACACCAAAATTGCTCCATGGAAAGCAGAGCAAGCATAAAAATAGCCAAAAAAAAGTTCGATATTTTGGCTCCAATTCTCTGTGGAAATATTCATGCCAAGGAAGAGACTTTTGGCTAGTTACTTTCAAAGAATAGAAAGATGTAAACAAAATGCAATCAGCTATGAGAAAAATTAGGCAAGGGAGTTAAATACCACTGTATAGGTATAAGGAGGAAGGGCACAGAGAAGTATGGGTAAAGAAAAATGCTAGGAGAACATCTTAAAGTTAAAAGAACTTTAATTTATTTTGCTTGATGAATTGACTGAAATTTTGCTTGACAATATCACATATTTAATTCACCCAATAATCCTTTCTTTGGCATTTAAGTAGCCACTATGTGTCAGGTATGATATGATGTTTCTACAAAAGTCATATTTTAAGACTTCAGTACTCAAAGGCCTGAAGTTGGTGGTCTAAGAAGAATCTGAAAACATTAAATACTGCACAAAAATGGTTTAGGTGCTTTTGGTTAAACATAAAACCCTTCAAATACAATGCAAAGGCTACCTTTGGGACTATGAAGAGAGAAGGAAGCAGCTACAAAGGTTGCTTTGCCTCTTTTCGATTCACTCACTCATATACCCAAAGAACATCTACTGATCACCTACCAAGCTCCTTGCTTGGCCTCATGTAGGATATAAATATAATTTTAAGACCAAATAATCGCACCATAAGAAAGTCTGAGATAAAGGCTGTAAGAATATAGAATAATTGGGAGGTCAGAATAGGATGTGAACACTTCCCACTGGGTGATTCTGGAAGCTTCATGAAACCACATTGTTAAGCTGGCCCAAGATTTCAATAAGAGAGGTGGAATACATATTCCAGAGGCATGAAGTACATACATCAAAGAAAGAAAGAAAGAAGAGCAGTTATGCGCTTTCTGCATTTTTTCCTATATTCACCAGGAGTCAGCAATTAGCTTCAACAAGGAAAATAACTAATCCTCAAAGAGTGGTAATTTCTGCAAATTTAAAGGTTTTTACCTGACAAAGACAATGCAAGGATTTCAATAACTGTACAGATTTCTTACTTAGCCAAAAAAAAACCTCATTGAATTGACCAATTTCCTGCCCCAGGTTTCCTGCAATGACTCCTGAGTTGGTGCCTTGGAGGGCCTCGGACCTCTCTGTTCCAGACCTTCTTTGCAGCATCTATCTTCCTTCTGGTTCAAATTCTTTGCATCAGCTATTAGTAAATCAACTGTTACAAGCTTGCACTGCAAATACCCATTCCATCCCTATGATAAAAGGAGGCTGCACTTTGGAATAAGAATTCCATAACTAGTCAATATGTTTTGAAAAACTAGTGCTTAACAGTCAATTTTAGCAGCAATTCTGAAGAGAAGACAATTAACCACAAACAGTTTAAAAATGCATCTAAGAATCAGTCATCATAGCCAATGCTGAGCTTCATTATAGACATCAGGAATACAGATTTTTCTTTCTTTTTTTTTATATATGCTTAACTAAACCAGTCTCTCATCAGGTGATTTTCCCCCATGTACATATACCTATCTCACAGGGTTGTTGAAAATTAATTGCAATAATACATGCAAGAGTACAATGTCTGTCCGGCACCTAAGTGTTACCTGCAGTGCTGAAGTCTGGGTCCAAGTTGCAGCTGGCTAGCAGGAGCTTCATAAGGGTCTTCTACCTCATACACATTTGCATCGGTGTCCTCCATGTTGCTGGAATTGTGACATTCAAACTCTGGAGTTTTCCCTATAACCATAATAAATGGCAAGTTCTCATACTCTGGTATTTCCTTATAATGGTGTATATTTTCATACTCCGGTGCACAGGCACTTCTAACAGATTTGCAAGCAGCCTGAGACGATGATTCCCTAGAGAGAATTTGGTCATCCAAAGACTCAGCTCTAGGACTATTGGCCATGCTGGTCTGGACCCGAGACTTCTTTCTCTTCTTTTGAGATTCCAGGCTGTAGTTGTCTGCAGAATACGCCTTAACGGGTTTACTTCTCTTTTCTTCTCCTGCCAACAAGCCATGCCAATCACTTTCAATCCTCTTCCGGTCCCCACCACAGACGTTACCAGTGCTCATGTCTCCAAGTTGGCTACTCTTGGACCAACATTTCTGAAAATCACTCTTCATGAAACAGATGGACAACTTCATGTTGAGCAACTTCTTCAAAGAGTTTTTCTTTTGAGAGTCTTTGCAAGGCTTAGTGCTCCTTTCTGCATCCACAGCAGATAATGACTTTGCTCTAGGCTTGGTTAGGGAACTTGAGGGCTCACTATTTGAGGACATCCTCACAGACTTTAAGGATTCTGGGTTCCCTGAAAAGGGTAAAATAGGATGAGGTAATTTCCACACTGGCTTTTCTGAAGCCCGTTTGGGCACATCAAAGGACGATGACATACCATTGTTTGGAGCACCCAAATGCTGAACGTGATTGCTTTCTAGATTCTTCTCTAAATTTTTTTCCTCATTTAAGGGATAACAACTTTTCTCCACAAGCTCCTCTGAGGCAGCCTTTTTAAGCACCCCCGCAACAGGCAAGCTGTGTCTTTGAGGCTTTTTGGGAATAATCCTTGAAGAACTTTCATCCTTTACTGTAGATTCCTTTTGCATTTGAGGAGCACACACTCCTGGGTTATACGCAGTAGGCAAATGTTCATTACAAGTTAATTTGAGTTGCTTAGGCAGGCTTACAGATAGAGTACTGCATCTTATAATACCGGTCCCATTGTCCATAGCAAGTGACATATTACAGCCATCTACTGTCTTGCTGTCAGAACTCAAACAGGAGTCTGTCTCTAAAGGAGGTGCCATTTTTTCAAAGGAAGAAGTTTCAGGACACACAGCTTTCTGTGAATTGGCTAAGTCCTGTCTGTCACAGTCAGAGTCCAGATTCAATTCATTTTTACTTCCTTGCTTCACTTTATCCACCTGTTCCTGGTTACACAAAACATTCTGATGAAGAACGCTAATTTTATTGTTCTTCAAATTGTCTTCAATAAGACAAGAAGAGTTACTGTCTGAATTCTCTGGTTCCTCAGTACTTTCACTAGGAGCATCTATATACTCTTGGCGTATCAGACGAGCAGTGCGTGTCTTTCTGGGCTTGGGAGTTGGGAATTTTTTGGTATATGGTACTAAGTGAATTTCTAAGGGACCAATGTCTTTAACTTCCATCTTCTTACTAACTCCATCTGAAGATATAAAATTATTCTTTTTGCCATTTTCCAGAGCTTCTTGTTTGGATGAATGAAAGCAACTACTGCTTTTTCTATTACCATCCTGACAAGTTTCAACAATTTGAAATTCATCACTCACAGGCTGTAGGAGGTGGTGATCATCAGGGACTTTCTCAAAGCTGGATAAGGATGGTGACAAATCAGTAAATTCAATTCTGAATTGCTCGTTCAAATTACAGCCACCATTCATTTCTGGGCTGTCTGTGGATCTGTGCTTCTGTGGTGAGCTAAAAGGTGACATTCCTTGTGTTAAAACATCTTTGAGATTCTCTTCTAGGATGCTTGCCTTTAAAACTACTCCACTCTGGCTCTGTATCGTTTCACCATGAGAATCACATTGATTCCTAGTTTTTATAGTTAAAGAGAACTCATCAATTTTACTATTTTCTAAATTTTCATGCATTTCTAGGGATTCTAAAACAAGCTGCTTTACACATGAATTCCCTCTATTCCCAAGCTTATGGACACATTCAGAGCTGCAGGAGCACACCGGTAAAATAAAATCACTGCTCTGGTTCCCTACATTTTTACAATTAAAGTCATCAGCATTTTCAGGTGCTTTCTGTTTGTGCTCTTCCAGGTTCATAGTGTTTTTCCTTGATGGTGATAGCCTTATGTCTCGAACAGGTGAGTCCTTTAGAACTTTTGGTTTTGGGGCTATTGCCGGCTTGGTTTTCTTTGTTGGCTGTGGAGCACTAGAAATCACAATGTCAGGTTTAGGAGCAATGGGAGGTGGAGCTGGCTTATTATTTGCCATCACAAACTTTGGCTTGGGGGCCACTGGTGGCTTCTTAATCTCTAGAAAGGAAAAAAATAATAATAATTTGATGACAAAGTAACCAAAGCACAAGATGATACATAATTAAATTTTATAACATTTTTACTTTTAATAGTGTTTCAGTTATTTAGTGCTGTTTTAACAGAAATACTACAAGTGGGTGGCTTTAACAAGCAGAAATTTATTTTCTCACAGTTTAGAAGGCTAGGAGTCCAAAATCAGGGTGCTGGGTCTAGGGGAAGGCTTTCTCTCTCTGTTGGCTCTGGGGGAAAATTCTTGTCTCTTCACCTTCTATTCCTTGGCTCCTTGGTATTCTTTATATGACATGGCATTATCTTCACCTATCTCTGTTTCCTTTTCTGTCCTAACCTACTCTTTTTATGTCTCAAAACACACCCTACAATGACATGGCCTCTTAAGATAACAACAACAAAAAGCCCATTCCCAAACGGAATTATAACCACAGGTATAAAACTGAACCCAAACACAGGACTTACAACACACATTTTGGGGGGACACAATTCAATTCATAACAAACAGTGTGGTGAACTTACAGTTTTGTTTACTAGGCAGGTTATGTAATGCTATTGTTAGCTTCCATCGAGTCAGCCCCAACTTATGGTGACCTGACGTAGAACGGAACAAAACACTGCCTAGTCCTGCACCATGCCCATGATCAGTTGCACATTAGGACCATAGTGATCCATAGGGTTTTCACTGGCTGATTATCCAGAAGTAGATCACCAGGGCTTTCTTCCTAGTCTGTCTCAGTCTGGAAGCTCCGCTGAAACCTATACAGCATCATAGCAACACGCAAGCCTCCACTGAGAGAAAGGTAGTGGCTTCGCTTGACGTGCACTGGCCAGGAATCAAATCTGGGTCTCGCGTTAAAAACAAACAAACAAACCCATCGCTGTCGAGTCGTTTGTGACTCATAGCAACCTTATAGGACAGAGTAGAATTGCCCCATAAGGTTTCAAAGGAGTGGCTGGTGGATTTGAACTGCTAACCTTTCGGTTAGCCGCCTGAGCTCTTAACCACCGCACCACCAGGGCTCCGGGTCTTGCATGGAGCATGAGAATTCTACCACTGAACCACCACTGCCCCTAGAGGTAGGTTATGTTACAGTGTATAAAGTCAATATTACTCTTGACAATTCCTTAAATTGCCCTTAAATTTCAGTATATATAGCTTTGGGTATATCGTATATTTTAAAATAAATGCAATACAGCTTATTTTTCCTCCAACTTTGGAACAAATTACCATATCTTCTGTTGACACTAAATGAAATAATTGGAGGAGCACTTCAGTTTATTTGCTGAGTGCTGAATTTGCCTAAGTAAAACGTAGGATGTGACTCATTAAGCTTCTCATATGAATAAGAGTAGTATGCTTCTACCTCAATGATATACAGTAAACCAAAAGGCCGTTGAGTCGATTCCGACTCATACCACAAAAAAAAAAAAAAACTTGTTGCCACCAAGTCAATTCCAACTCATGGTGATCCTACAGGATAGAGGATAACTGCCCCATAGGGTTTCCAAGGCTGAAATCTTTACAGCAGTAGACTGCCACATCTTTCTTCCATGGAGCAGCCAGTGGGTTGGAACCACCAACCTTTTGGTTAGCAGTTGAGTGCTTTAACCACTGTGTGACCCTATAGAGTTGTATAAATGCCTTTTATCAATTGTCCGTCTACCTCACTAGACAGAACCCCAAAATCATCTTAAAAATGGAATACAGAAATCTTATAAACTTTAAGACTGAATTAATTCTGTTATATTATTTGACGCTCATAATGAAGCCAGTATTTCTCTGTGCAGGGGTTATCAATCAGGAATTTTCATTTTAATCCTTCATGGAGCCTTTTTTGTTTTTTCCCTTAAGTCACATGTCCAGGCCCTACCCCAGATCTAATCAACCAGAACCTCGAGGGATAGATCCTGACTATCTGCATTTTTGTCAAGTTCCACTGGTGATTCTGCTGTGTACTATTAATTAATAACCACCTTTCTTGTTCATATAACAGCTGACCACAATTTCTAGTGTAGCAATTCTTCCTCAACATTATAAAGTATTTAAATGAACACCTATTTATGCTGTGCTAGATTTGTATAGAGCTGGGCCCTAGCTCATATGATTCTGAGATTGTAACTCTTGAGATACCTCCTTCAGGAGAAACTATCCCTTACATTCTCTGGTCACTTTGTTGTTGTTGGCGGCCACGTGCTGGCCCCCGACTCATGGTGACCCCGCGCACAATAAAACAAAATGCTGCCAGGTCCTGCGCCATCCCCATGATTGGCTGGGGATCGGACCCTTCTGATCCATAGTTTTCTTCCTAGTTTGTCTTACTTTGGAAGCTCTGCTGAATCTGTTCAGCATCATAACAATGCATAAGCCTCCACTGACAGATGGGTGGCAACTGTGCAAGAGGCGCGCTGGCTGAAGCCTAATAAAAGCTTTACCCAAGAGAACTGTAAAATAAAAACGCTCTTCTACCTACACTGTCACTTATGACCCAGTCTTACTTCCCAAGGAAACTTGAGGTCAGATAATGTTTTATCTTATACTTCTTATACTTACGTTTGCTCTTGCAACAGGATCTAAGCTGAATAAAAACTTAATTTACTGAAAAAAACAAAAATAACTTCAAAATATCTGCTACAAAGGACTGCTAAACATTACTTGAATACAGAGAAGCTTTGATATTTCATTTGAAGGGGATTTTCTTTTCAACAAAGGAAATTAGTCACAACACTCAGGAAGACATTACATGGAACTGAGTAAAAAATAGAGTAGGGCACTCTACTTCCCTTTATCAACCAAGGAAGAATTTCCTGAATCCCTAATATATAGGTACAACCAAAATTACACAATAGCAGATGCCTTCTTACTCAACTGCTTATTAAGAGTATTACCATAAATAAAGAAGATAGTGAAATCTGTGAGAGCCAGAACTTGATGGGACTGCCTTGTTTTTCTGGGTCTCACAAGTTTTCCATCTTTGACAGGGTGCACTTTTCTATTGCTCCTTTTAGTGAAAAACATTTTAAGTCTTCCTTCTCTGACAGATTTCCACCTTACACAGGTTCCAGCTTTCGCAGGTTTTACTGTATTTTCAAAATAATATAGATTCCCAACGCCATACAATTTCAGTTAGCTGTTCAATAAGCATGTTATTAAAGTTCTTTTTTTTTTTAAGGTAGGAAAAAAAATTATAAAATCCTTCAAAGCCTAGTAATAAATCTCGGTGCAATGGTCTACCAAATTAAACTCATCATCTATTAGGTCAAGTCTTAAGAGAAAGAAGGAATGAATGCCCTAAGGTTCTTCACAACCCTCCCCACAACCCCCAGCTTACTAAAGAGAATGAAAATTGACAGACTGTCACGTTGATTGGACTTCTACTACCATTCGCAAAACATCCTACCTTTGGGATTTTTGAAGGAATTTAAATAAACAAAAAACCAAAACCACGTCTCATCAGATTTATCTTTTACTATCTTTTACTTTCTGAATTTTATGGCTTTGTCAGAGCTTCAAGGTTATTTAACTGATTGATTTCTGATTCTTAGTTAAATTGTTTTTTAATTTCTAGTACCACCTTTACCTTTTTCTTTAAATGTGTTTTATACTAAAGGCTGCTTCCAAGAGACATAAATCCCTGTACTCTCTTAGTGTACCAGCAATTCACCTAACTACATATCAGTATTGAGCTGGTGTTGATTTCAAATAAATATAGCACAGCATTATGTACCTAAAGCTCTCAATGCTTACTCACTGAATTAAATACATGTGAACCCAGGTTTACCATTGTAGGTTAACTGTATATTGGAGAAAGCCAATAATAACCGGGAGGCAGCGGGCCTAACCTAATTGTGTGCCTTTGTGGCAGATCTCCCTGCTTCATCTAGTAAATGGAGGAATTAGATCATCTCTAAAGCCCATATGATTCTGAGATTATAACTCCTGAGATACTTTCTTCAGGAGAAGCTATCTCTTATACTCTGTAGCTACTTTGTTGTTCTTAGCTGCCATGTGTCAGCCCCTGACTCATGCACAATGGAATGAAATGCTGCCCAGTCCCAAGCCATCCCCATGATCGGTTGGAGGTTGGACCCTTGTGATCCATAAGTTTCTTCCTAGTTCATCTTAGTCTGGAAGCTCCGCTGAATCTGTTCAGCATTATAGCAAGGAACGAGCCTCCACTGACAGATGGGTGGTGGTTGTGCATGAGGTACACCGGCTGGGAATCAAACTGGGTCTCCCTCATGGAAGGGGAGAATTCTACCAGTGACCCACCAATGACTCACTCTAGCCACTTTACCCTACTTTTATTTTCTTCAGCATGTCTCTTCATTTTTCTTCAGCATCTGTCTCCACCACTAGAAGGAATGCTCCAGGAGGGCAGGGACTTTGTTAATCTTATTCACTGCTATATTCCTGCACTGAAAAAGAGCCGGGGAATAGTCACAGCTGCCACCTACTCAATACCCATAATATGTCTCAGTAACAGGAAATTTCTTTTTAAAAAACCAATACTCATTTTAATGCAGAATAATATTATGAAAAGTTAGCAGGAATCAACTTCAACTGGATTATTAAATAAACCGTTAATTTTCAGTGGGAACTAGGGTTCAACTAAGTCACTGGTCCTGCAATATCAGAAATCCTCTTTTTTTTTTTTTTTTTTTTTACTTTGAAAGAAACACAACTCAAAAAATAACAAGCCATTATATTATGGTCTGCTCCAACGTCAAAGTCTTGAAATGAGTGCATGATGTTAGGAAATGAATCCAGCACCTCTGGATCCTAATACTGTATCAACAGTCAGACCCAAAGCTTCTTAGAGCAAAGCAGCAAAGCTTTTATTTACACAGCTGTTTGGCTCCAGGGAAAAATAAGGTAAGAAACTGAAGTACTAGTACCATTTTACTATTACAAACATAATCGTCATCTGTTACACACAGGTGGCTGTGTGATTCACGTGCACACCTTCTAGGCTATTGGACCAGCCCCAAATTAATACGATAGTGACCTATACATGCTGAAAAAAGAAAATATACACCTATCATTATCTCTCCTTTTTCATATAATGCTTAGAATAATTCTAAAATCTCTACTAAAGACCCAAGCTTTCACAGATGCAGAAAAAACAGAGCAACTCTTCTTTAGGATACTTATAACTTAGATAAACCCAGTTCTCTTCCATGTTCCCCATATAGACACTAGAAAGAACACTAATAAATCTTAACAGATGGGTGAACAAAAAAAGCAGTTAATGCTTCCAAGTGAGCCATGCTAAAAACCAACTAACTCAGCTAAACACAGGAAGTATCCCTCTTTTAAACACCACAAAAATGTCTGTGGTGTTCTTTAATTGTAAAGTTGATAAAATATAAAAAGAGTTTGCATTATTCTAGAGTAATTCAAATGTCAGAATCATAAACTTTCAAACTCAGCCCTAGAAATCAAGTTTACATATTTAAAGGTCAAATTAAGTGCTTTTGTACCTGCTCATTACAAAATATTAGGACTGGAATTGAAAACTGATACATATAAGGAATGATTGTTTTAAATTCACTTGACACTTGAAAAAGGGAGAACTAACATTGGCTGGAAAGACTTTTAATTTCCAACCACTTTAAATTCAAAATACTTAGATTGATTCAGCAATAAAGAAAACTTGGACAAACGTGACGCACAGAAATTTAGGATGAAAATAATTCACCTTAAGTCAGTAGAAAGCCTCCCTTTGTTAAGAAAAAGAGTGTTTATAAATAACTCCAGTGGTGTATGACATATCTCTTAGACACACATATAAGAAGATCAAGATCAAAAAGGAAAAATCCACAACATCTTCTACAGAAACACTTCACTCCTTGCTTTTTATTCCTATTGGCTAACTTCTTGTTTTGTTAATTGCAATCTGATTACATCTAGCAATGCAACACTCAGATATATCTAGGCTTTACAAAGAATACAAATCAGAACATTTAGAGTGCTGTTTGACAATTTCAAGTTGCAGGAATTTTAAACAAAGGCAGGGAAAAGCAAAGCAAATTTAATCTGATATTTAAGTGCTGATTCTAGAAGTAACTTTGAGGAGAAGCTTTAAACTATTTTACTATTTCTAATGAAAGTTTATTCCCTTCAATATAAACTAAAACGTTTAAAAAAAAATTACTTAACACATTAAATCCTGTTTAAAAAATTAACCTATGTTCTTATACAATGAATTGAACACCACTTTAGAAATCATTTCAGAAAAAAAGAACTGTTCCTTTAAAATGTCCAGAATTGCTCAAAATCCACACAAAGGTAAACACAGGCTTTGTCATTTGGAAAAGGGGGACTGTGGGAGTCAGACAGAAAATAGGGCTTTGTTTACACAAACCAGGTAGAAATTTAAGAAAACCATACGAAATCGGGTGAAGACGAGTAAACAACTGCCATCGGCAATCCTATTGCTCTGTTTCTCACATAATAGAGGTAAAACCACCAGGACATAAGTAACAGTGTCTAAATCACTTTATCGAATAAGGTTGCAAGGGTTTTCAGTTGATACTAGTTTAAAAGCTAGTCGCATAGAGCTGCTGAGTTCAACACGCTGGGAACACTCACGCTTTCCCAGAATAACTGATTTCTTAACATGGGAATCTAAACTATTTTCACACGCAAAGGCAAAGTGGCTTAAATTTTAGGAGAGAAGAGCAAATGCCTTGTACATTTAGCGTTTCACCTGGCGCAAAGAGCCTCCAACACAGGTCTCCCTCTGAAGGGAAGTCCCAAGATACACTGATTTCCAAGCAGCCCCTCTAGGCAAGCAAGAACGGACGAGTAAATCCGGCAGCAAACCCCATCCGTTCGGCATTAGCCGAGGTCCTCTGGGAAAGGTAGAGGACAGACACACAACTCACCCACCCAGAGGAGAAAGTTGCTCGAAAGTCGAAGACGAGCAATGCTCCCTACAAACTTTTCTACGGCAGACCCAGCGCAGTCACTTACCAGCGACAGAAGTCATGATTCCCCTGTGCAGCTCGCTTCCCCGCTCGCCCCCCTCAATCCATGTTCCCTTTTCAGTCCATTGTTTCAAGTGTTAGGGAAGAAGAGAAAAGCCCCCACAGCTATCGCTTTCCCTCCCGCAGCCCAGGCACAAAGGATGTGGCGGGTTCCAGGGACTCCGCAGCGGTCCCGGGCGCAAGCAGCCGGCGGCAGACAGGCAAGCAAGAGCACCGCCCAGCCGAGCTCCGGGCGGACGGCCAGGCGCGGTCACGAGCTGCGCGCACCACAGGGCCGGCGGAGCGTGCGCCTCTCTCACTCTCAAAAAATCAGTGCTCCAAGCGCCCCCTGCTAGTCGCGGCCGTAAAAGGCATACAAAAGCCCAAGACTCCTCCAATCAGAGGGCTGGAACTTCATCCCGCTCCCGCCCTTCACGCCCACACACTCATCCTCTGCTCCAATAAACGTGACTGAAAAGGGGGCGGGATCTGCGAGACATGCTGGGAACTGTAGTTTTCTGAACCCATGGGACAGGCGACGCCTACGCGTCGGTGCTGCCTGTTCTCCCGCCTTCTTTTCCCATCGTGCTGAGGCGGGTGGCATGGCGGAGAAGGATGACACCGGACTTTGACGAAGAGGTGGTTTTTGAGGTAAGGGAAAAATGGCGGTGGGTGTGGATTGCCTTTGTTTGAGGAGAAGGACGAGGGGGTAAGCGAGGAGGCAAGGGGTTGGGCCGAACCAGGGACCAGAGGGCGGATGACGCGCTCCCACAGGCGTCGGCACAGACCCCGGCGGTTTCGGGGCCTAGCGTTAGGCGCAGCCTGACAGGTGTAACCCGCGGCGCCCTGGCGGAGGCCAGCCTCAGCCCTAGACCTTCCCAGAATCCCGAGCCCTGGCCGCGTTGCCAGCACCTGTGGTCAGGAGCCGCGTTTATTCCTTTCCCCGGGGATGGATGCGCCGCAGGGGGACTGCGCCTGGCTGGGGCGGGGCCGAATCATTCATTTTGGATATCCACTAGTACTATTTAGCCCTTTTTCTTTCTCGATTTTTTGGGTCAGTATCCAGAAGTGCCTCGGATTACCGTTCATCGCCGAGGCGTGGCCCGCGGAATGACGGCAGCAGGTGCCAGTTTTCTAACATGGTTTGAAACCTTTGTGTAGGGATCTACTGTGGGTGATTAGGGCCGGGACATCTCAGCATGTAGGCTCAAGTCTTTTGTCCTTTGCTTTTGAGCCAGTTCTGACTCGAGGCGCTGAATGTGAGTGCTTTCGTGCGGGATTATTTTAAGGCGTCTCTGCCATCTTGAAGAAAAAACACCAGACCTCTGTATATATGTTTTGCATATATACCCTTTACGTTCATTCATCCAATTGGGTTTTAAGAAATTGAAAACAAAATGACTCATGCCGTACAATGGGAAAGGTAGGCACTAACAGATAACTACAACATAGAGTGATAAATGTTGAAAGATGTTCAAACTGTCATTGGAGGATTAATTTGGAAACTGTACTCCTTGCGGCGTAGGAGAGGCTACACCCAGTAAATGATATCCGAGGTGAATCTTGAACCATGTATCAGATTAGAAAGATGAAAGGGAGAGAATACATCACTGAAAAGAAAAACTGAGTATTCCAAGGTTCAGAGGCATGAAAGTACCTGGTGTGGTTTTTCGGTGGGGATGCGGCAGAACCCTGGTGCGCAGTGGTTAAACGCTCGGCTGCTGAAAGGTCGGCTGTTCCAACCCACTACCCACTCCACGGGAGAAAGATGTGGCAGTCGGCTTCCATAGAAATTTACAGCCTTGGAAACCCTATGAGGCAGTTCTTCTGTATCCTGTAGTGTTGCTATGAGTAGGAATCGACTCCACGGCAGTGAGGTTTTTTTTTTTTGGTTTTGAGGTAGGGCAGTGGAGGGTCCCTATAGTTAGTGGTTTGATGCAGGTGAAATACAGAGGTAGTGGAAGATGTGGACATTTTGCCGAAATGAAGAGACTGGATGCCAGGAGCTCACTAGGGAAGACTAGGACCTGAGTTGTAGAAATGATGGAATAAAGGCTTGGACAAACATTTCTAAGGTAAAATTGAGGAAACAGTTGCAGATTGAATGTGGGAGTTGAAGAAGACAGAAATCTAGGTTGCTTAAATTTCTAGAGTAAGGTAACTGGATGGGTGTATATATTTTTTAACCCTATTATTTTCTTAAATTTCTGAATATAATAGTAGTACATGCTCAAAGAGCATTTTATTTTAGAAAATAAGCCAAAAATAAAAGATCATCCATAATTATACTAACCACAGGTGGCCTCTGTTAACATCATGATATGTGTTCTTACTGACTTTTTCTGTGCAAATGTTTGTGTATGTAATCTTTCTGAACATGAAAAGAAATAATACATAGAATTTTGTATCCTATATTTTCACTTTAATTTACCATGTATTCCCCCTTCATATACTCATTACTATAATAATATCACATTATATATGTATAATAGTATAACCATTTTCCCATTTGTATCCCATATTGGATAATTACATTGTTTCAGAATTTTCACCATTGTTGTTAGTTGTTAGGTGCTGTGTAGTTGGTTCAGACTCATAGCAACCCTATGAATACGGAACAAAACGCTGCCAGGTCCTGCGCCATCCTCACAATCTTTGCTGTTTGAGCCCATTGTTGGCAGTCACTGTATCAGTCCATCTCGTTGAACGTCTTCCTTTTTTCACTGACCTTTTGCTTTACCAAGCATGATGTCCTTCTCCAGGGACACCATCGTAATCAACGCTGAAGGAGCACTGGTGGTGCAGTGGTTAAGCAACCCACCAAGTCCTCCTTAGGAGAAAGATGTGGCAGTTGGCTTGGTGAAGATTTACAGCTTGGAAACTCTATGGGGCAGTTCTGCTCTGTCCTATAAGGTCGCTATGAGTCGGAATGGACTCGATGGCAACGGGTTTGGTTTTTTTTAATCAACAATAAGCCCATCTTTAACTGCAGCTCTGATTTTTCTTCAAAATAATTTCTAGAGTAGAGCTAGTGCATCAAAGGATATGAACATTTTTTTAAGGGTTATTACACTGCCGGACTCATCAGAAAGCTTATATCAGTTCACATTTCCATGAGGAATAGAGTGTTAGTTTCACCAAATCCTCAGCAACAGTCTTATTAGTTTCCTTTAATCTTTGCTAATTTGTTAGGCAAACATTGTAGTCCATTGTTCTATTTTACATTTTGTGCATTTAAATGTTTTAGTAGCCAGTTTTATTTCTTTGATTGAACATCCTCTTTGTATTTGTGTGACCGTTTTCCTATTGGATACTAGCTTTTTAAAAGTTGAGTTGCATGAATTCTTTATATATTAACTTCACTAACCCTTTATCAGAGCCCTGATGGTGCAGTGGTTAAGAGCTACAGCTGCTAACCGAAAGGTCAGCAGTTCAAATCCACCAGCTGCTCCTTGGAAACCCTATGGGGCAGTTCTACGTTATCCTATAGGGTCGCTATGAGTCAGAATCGAATCGATGGCAACGGGTTTTTTTGCTTTGGAACCCTTTGTCATACATGTAGAAATTTTTTCCATATTGCTGTTTTAATTTATTTGCTTTTTGTCACATATGCTATTTTTTGTTGCAGTATAATATACATACAGGAAATTGCACAAATTATAAGTGTACAGATGGATGAATTTTCACGCATTGAACACATCCTTGTAACCAGCACCCAGATCAAGAAACAGAACATCATCAACACAATATAAGATTCTTCCTGCTGCCTTTCGGTCACTACTCCCAACCTCAAAGATAACCAGTATTCAGATTTATAATAGCCTAGATTAATTTTGTCTGTTTTTATAGTTTACATGCTGTGCAGTTGAATTTATATGGTCTTTGTGTCTGGCTTTTTTTTTGTTGTTGTTGTTGCTCAGTATTATGTTTGTGACATTCCTCCATACTGTTACATGAGCATTTTTATTTCAGTATAGAATTCCATGTGAATACTTGACAATTTTTTAATCCATTCTACTATTGATGGTCATTGGGTAGTTTCCAGTTTGGGACTATTACAAATAGTGCTACTGTGAACATTTTACCATATGTGTTTCCTTGAACACATTTCTCTTTGGAATGGATTTGCTAGGTAATGAGAAATGCACATGTCACCTTTGGTCGATATTGGTAGATATTGCCATCATTATTCCACAGTGGTTATAACAATTTCTACTACCAGCAGCAGTGCCTGAGAGGTTTGGTTGCTCCACATCCTCACCGACACTTGCTATAATTTCAGTCTATTTCATTTTATCTTTCTGGTGGATGTGTACTTGTATTTCCTTGGTGGTTTTAATTTGCATTTTCCTAATAAATAAGTTGAGAGTCCTTTTACATGTTTATTGGTCAATTGTGTATCCACTTTTGTGAAACCTGTTCAAACTTCCTGCCTATTTTTTATGTTGGGTTCCCGCTTACTGATTTGTTGGAGTTCTTTACATACACTAGATACAAGTCATTTGTTGGGTATGTTGTTAGGTGCGTTCGAGTTGGTTCTGACTCCTAGTGATCCTTTGTACAGCAGAACAAAATGCTGCCCAGTCCTGCACCATCTGCACAACTGTTGCTATGTTTGAGCCCAGTTGTTGCAGCCACTCTGTCAATCCATCTCTTTGAGGGTCTCCTCATTTTCACTGACCTTCTATATTACCAAACATGTCCTTCTCCAGGGACTGATCCCACCTGATAACATGTCCAAAGTAAGTGAGACAAAGTCTCACCATTCTCGCTTCTAAGGAGCATTCTGGCTGTACTTCTTCCAAGACAGATTTGTTTGTTCTTCTGGCAGTCCATGGTATATTTATTATTCTTTGCCAGCACCGTAATTCAAATGCGTTAATTCTTGTTTTGTCCTCCTTATTCGTTGCCCATCTTTCACGTGCACATGAGGTGATTGAAAATACTATGGCTTAGGTCAGGCGCATCTTAGTCCTCAAAGTGATATCTTCCTTTTCAACACTTTAAAGAGGTCTTTTGCACAGATTTGCTAATGCCATACGTCATTTAATTTCTTGACTGCCGCTTCCATGGGCATTGATTGTGGATCCAAGTAAAATGAAATCCTTGACAACTTCAGTATTTTCAATATTTTCTCTGACTCATAGCAACCCTATATGACAGAGAACTGCCCCGTAAGGTTTCCAAGGCTGCAGTCTTTATGGAAGCAGACTACCACATCTGTCTCCCACAGAGCAGCTAGAGGTTTCGAACTGCCTACCTTTCCATTAGCAGCTGAGCACTGAAACCACTGCACCACATAAAAAGGTATATGATCTTTTTATCTGAAGGACTAATATTTCTACCTCTTTTCATTATTTGTAGCATCTAAACCATTTCTTTTAAACTTCGTTCTTATAGGGACAGTGTTGTCCTCCAGGGAGCTTTTACACTGTCCTCAAGTCTCTGTCCTTGGTCACATTATTCTCTGTAGTTGACCTCTTTACTGACAAAGCTTTTGGTGTTTGTTTTATTCATTCCCTCTCATTTCCTTTATTCCTGACTAAGAAAACTAATCCTACCCCCATTATCATGATCTCTTTCTCTCCCTCATCCTTTATGCTTCTCAGTAAATTACTAAATGTTAACCCTTTGTTTAAATGGAAAGACAGAATGTTCAAGTTTAGCATTTTCTTTCTTTGCCCCAGCACTGACTAAATCAAATGAAAGGAAATGGCTTTTATACAACCTCCCACATTCAACAGAGAGTTAAAAAAAAATCCCTCTCTTGCTTGAAAGATTCTCCTTTCTTTACATTTTTAAAGGTTATTACACTTCTCTAAAGAACATTAAAGCACTTTTTTATATAAGTATGATTTGTAGATTCTTTCCTGCTTGCATTGTTGCTTTGACTGCGTAATGGAAATTATTTTTATCTGTGAATGTATACATTGACAGTATTTGCTATTTTGATAATGGAGCTTGCTGTCTGGAGTAATTATACATATAAAATTTAATGTTTTGCTATATCATCTTATCTTTCCTTAAAGTGTATCCTCAGTTTCCTGTAGTACATAAAGCCCTAAAAGTATATTATTCAATTTAATCTAGTTCCAAATGGTAGGATGTTGTTGTTGTTGTCAGGTCACGTCGAGTCATTTCCAACTCATAGCAACCCTGTGTACAACAGAACGAAACACTGCCCAGTCATGTGCCATCCTCATGATTATCGTTATGCTTGAGCCCATTGTTGCAGCAACATTGTCAATCCATCTTGTTGAGAGTCTTTCTCTTTTTCACTGACCCTCCACTTTACCAAGCATGATGTCCTTCTCCAGGGACTGGTCCCTCTTGATAACATGTCCAAAGTATGTGAAACGAAGTCTTGTCATCCTCACGTCTAAGGAGCATTCTGGCTGTGCTTTTTCCAAGACAGATTTGTTTGTTCTTTTGGCAGTCCATGGTATATTCAATATTCTTCACCATCACCACAACTCAAAGTCATCAACTTTTCTTGCGTCTTCCTTATTCTTTGTCCAGCTTTCACATGCATATGAGACGATTGAACACAGCATGGCTTGGGTCAGGCATTCCTTAGTCCTCAAAGGGACATCTTGGCTTTTTACACTTCAAAGAGATCTTTTGCAGCAGATTTGCCCAATGCAGTGCATTAGTTGATTTCTTGACTGCTGCTTCCGTGGGTGTTGACTGTGGATCCGAGTAAAACAAAATCTTTGACAACTTCAATCTTTTCTCCATTTATCATGATGTTGCTTATTGGTCCACTTGTGAGGATTTTTGTTTTCTTTATGTTGAAGTGTAATCCATACTGAAGCCTGTAGGTTTTGATCTTCGTCAGTAAATGCTTCAAGTCCTCTTCACTTTTAGCAAGCAAGATTGTGTCATCTGCATAGCACAGGTTGTTAATGAGTCTTTCTCCAATCCTGATGCCCAGTTCTCACTGAGAGTCATCCTCTTTTTTGCTGACCCTCTACCTTACCAAGCGTGATGTCCTTTTCCCAGGACTGGTCCCTCCTGATAACATTTCCAAAGTACATGAGAGAAGTCTCGCCATCCTTACTTCTAAATATAGGAATAGGTCTCTCTTTTATGTATTTTTTTCAGTTGCATCTATTAGAATGCAGGTCCCTTTGTCTCAAGCCATGAAACACATAGTACTTAAATTAATTCTTATTGTTATCTTGGTATTTTATTCAATTACATTAAAGGTTTCCATTTTTAAAATGCATTATAGAAAGAGAGCTAAAGTAGGAATCAGGAGACTGACATTAATTAGCAATGATAACTTGAATGAATCACTTAATTTCTCTAGAGCTTGTTTCCCATTTGTAAATATGCATGAGTTTTAGTAGGTCATCCTTTAGTATTAAACTTTTCTTGAATCCATTCTAGAGGACCTTAAAACTATTGGTAGATTGAGTCTAAAGGAGAGTGGGCCCTCGAAGTCTTCCATTCATTAGAAAACACAGGAAAAGAATCTGCTGATTTATAGTCTATTCTTAGATCAGAAATCCTGATTGAATTTTAGTTTTTCCTGGTCTGTACGAGGTGTTTGCTAAGTTCCCAGAAGCAAATAATGCCTTAGGATTTCAGAGAACAGGCCAGAAGCTAATGTACTTCACGGGGGCACGGTGTTAGGCAGTGTACTAACTTCATTGCCTCTGGATTTTTAGAGTATTGCTTATATACATTTATTGAGACTTCTTGTTGTTATTGCCATTTACAGCAAATCAGAATGCTCTTTACCCTTTATTTGAAATTATGTATTTAAAAAGTCCTTTATTTGTAAATCTACAGTGTACTTTATTTAACTGGAAGAATCTAGCCACCTATGTCTTGTTGTTGGGATTTTCCTGATTAATCCACAACCATTAATCTCATACCTTTCTAATACCTGTATTAAAATGGATTTTCTACTTCAGTATGTATCTTATCCTGTCATTGTTTTATTTTTCCTTACAGAGTCTCCCTTCTTGGTGAAAGGGAGTAATGAATCATATTAGATAAGGGTCTCCCTTTTAACTCTTCTCAAAACCACATGTCTCTCCACTTTTTTTTCTTTTTTTTTTTTAATTTGGGATGAGAAGAAAAGAAAGTCAGGTTGAATGTGACCTAATCCGTTCTCATTTTAGTGTTTCATGTAATCCAAACCTCGTTTTAATGTTTACTGCACACTTCTAATATCCAACAGGTCTGACTTGGCTTTTTTTTTTCCGTAAGCAGTTGAAAATGATAGTTTTACTTCCTTGCCTTGGTTTTGCTCTACATCCAATAAGTGCCCAATATATGCCAGCTGACTAATTGGAAGTAGAATAATATTCAAGGTAGCTTCAGGGCTTTGATGGCACAGTGGTTAAAGTTAAAACTGAAAGGTCAGTGGTTCAAAACTACCAGCGGCTCCGTGGGAGAAAGATGTGACATTCCTTTTCCATAAAGGTTACAACCTTGGAAACCCTATGGGGCAGTTCTGCTCTGTCATATAGGGTCACTATGAGTTGAAATCAATGCGACAGCAACGGGTTAATCTGTAAGGGTAGCTTCAAAACCAAGGAGAGCTCAATGCACCATGGCTGTCTTGCCTTTTGTTGTTGTTAGGTGCTCTCGAGTTGGTTCCCACTCGTAGTGACCCTGTGTACAGCAGAACAAAACACTGCCCAGTCCTGCTCTATCCCCACAGTCATTGCTGTTTGGGCCCATTGTCAGTCTATCTCACTGAGGGTCTTCCTCTCTTTCATTGACCCTCTGCCTTACCAAGCATGATATCCTCCTCCAGGGACTCGTCCCAACTGAGGACATGTCCAAACATGGGTGTTGATTGTGGATCCATGTAAAATGAAATCCTTGATAACATCAATGTTTTCTCTTGCCTTAGGTAAGATGAATTCACTGTTGCTTTTTTTCTTTTTTAGTCAGTTGAGCCTATATAAGACAATTTTCCTCCTTTGCATTTCTTTTTCTGTCTTTTGAAGGGTATTTTTGTTTTTTACTCTTTTTAATCTTTTTATTTGTTTGTAGTATCTCAATTAGGATTAATTGGGTAGGATGAATTTCAGTGGAAAATATTACAAGTCTGCCACCAGGAAAACGTATATGTCTTTCCTACTACTGCTTTTAAAAAAAACTTAAACAAACACTAATATTAGGTAATATCATTTCATGGCATTTTTTTAACACCCACTATCCTATTACTTTTTCTGCAGTTACTGAGTAATAATGAGTAGCACTAAAGAAATTACATTCAGGTTTTTTTCAAAGAGCTACTTCTGATAGGAAAATGCTTAGTAATGACAAATTCAGTGGCGATTTTGTACTGTAGTTCTGGAGAAACAAGTGCAAACCATCAAAAGAAGAATATAGGAGACTTCTGGCAACATGACGCTCTAGGCAGAACCACCACACTGTCCCTCCACAGCAAAGATCTGAAAAACTAAGCCAAACAGAGAAAACAGCAATCCTGAACAGAGAAAACAGCAATTCTGAAACCCTAAACATCAAATGAAGAGATAAAGCACTCAGCCAAGCACCAAATGAAATAAGAAACTGACAGAGAACAGGGAGTGAGGAGACATACATGCAGAGGTCCCCTATCAGCTAACGCAGCACGGATCTGCCATCTTGGACTCCTATCAGAGACCAGCAAACAGGGAGTATGAGAAAGCAGCTTCACGGAGCTTCCAGCAGGAGAGAAAATAACCGGTAACCAGCAATATATGCTTTCCCACTCCCCACCGTTCTTCACCCCCACTCGGCCTCTTTTCCTTCCTGCGGCCACAGTCTTTGGGCCGGGAAGCACCAGCTGCTTGGATTCCACCTGCTCGCACTGGCCGACTCCCTGAGTGCCCTTTGTTGGCTGCTGATACTGCTTTTTTCCGCTTCTTTTGATGTCTTACTTACCTCTCACCACCTCCCCCTCCTTCCTCTCAAATACCTGGCTTCATGTGCCATCTTTGCTTCTTCCTGAAAGACTGTGAAACTCCGCGAATGTGAAACTGCTTCCCGGTCCGTGTTGCCACACTGGTGGGATCCTGGGGCTTTTTTGTTTGTTTGTTTTGAATTGTTTGTTTTCTTTTTCTTTTCTCGAATTGGGAGCCCGTTCTAGCCGGGCAGTACTGCGCGGCTTGGGACCTACCCCCTCAGTTTGTGCAGACATGCAGAGGGATCCCTGAGGGCATTTCTTTTTTTGTGTTTCTTTGGGGGGAGTCGTTCTTGTTCTTTTTTTTTTTATTTTTAATTTGTTTTGTTTTCTTTTCCCTCTTTTTCTCTTTCTTCACTACTCAGTTTCTCATCTCTCTATACCTTTCTTCTCTTCTTGTCCCTTGAATACCTGGCACTGAGTGACACGTCTACACCTTCTAGCCAGGCTGTACCTCAGTGCCTGGGAGCAACTTCCCAGGCCTCATAACCGCACCGGTAGGATCCCTGGGAACTTTGCTTTTCTTTTTTCTTTCTAATTTTTATTTATTCATTTTTCTTCTCCTTTTTTCTTTTTTTCCATTTTATAGTCTCTCATCTCTCCACTCCAACTGCAGGCTTCTCTAGCACTCTTTTTTGTTTGTATGTTTTTGGCTCCTGTTCCTCTCTCCTCTCTCCCATACCCATCTTAGTTCGACACATCACAGTCTCCCCCCTCCATCCTGCCTACCTGCACTGTGCACTTAACAAAACACCACCAAGCAGCACAGGCACAGCCTACCAGAACCTGCCCTGCACTGATTGCCGGCCCACCCTGGTGGCCGTAGTAAGTGCCACAAACAGCCCATCCCAGCAACTCCTCTTCAGCTATACCTGCCCTACTGTACCATATCTGAGCAACTGACCCTGCCAATTGGAGAAGGAGGCAAAAAGTGTGGTACCCACAGATGAGCAACAACAAAGAACACACAGCCTGCCTGCTCAGACATAGCCAAATTTAAAAAAAAAAAAAGGACAAAACAAACAAATCTACAGTCAATAAATGAGAAAAATAACTACTTAATGCCCCAAAGACAGCAAACAATATCAAAACATTTACAAAAACAGGACAGGATGGTTCCAGTAAATGTCCAAAATAAAACACCAGATAACTTTCCAGTAGAAGAAAAGGCACTAGAACTACCTGATAAGGAATTCAAATCTCTAATACTCAGAATTATCCACGAGTTGAAGCAAAAAGCAGACAGAAATGAGGGAAAAATAGACAAATTCATGGAAAATACAGACAAAAAAATGGAAGAATTCAGGAAAATAATACAGGAACAAAATGCCAAAATAAATACACAACTAGAAATTATACACAAACAACAATTAGAAATCCAAAAGATAAACAACAAGATTTTAGAAACGGACAGTGTCATAGAAGGGCTGAGGAGCAGGTTTCAAATGGTGGAAGACAGGATCAGTGGAATTGAAAACAAACACTTGGATACAACTCTGTTCGAGGAAAACTCAGAAAAAAGAACAACGAAAAATGAAGAGACACTGAGAATTATGTGGGATACAATCAAAAGCAAAAATTTGCGAGTGACCAGAGTTCCAGAACAGGGAGAAAACAGAAAACACAGAGAGGATCATTGAAGAATTGTTGACAGAAAACTTCTCCAATATGATGAAAGATGAAAAGCTGGCCATCCAAGAAGCTCAACGAACCCCATACAGGATAGACCCCAAAAGAAAATCACCAAGGTGTATCATAATCACACTTGCCAAAACCAAAGACAAACAATCCTGAGAGCAGCTTGTGGAAAACAAGAAGTCATATACAGAGGAGAAACAATAAGACTAAGCTCAGATTATTAGGCAGAAACCATACAGGCAAGAAGGCAATGGGATGACATATGTAAAACCTTGAAAGAAAAAAATTGCCAGCC
>NW_004444017.1:7682160-7707172 GCF_000243295.1 Trichechus manatus latirostris
AGCGTCTGGGGTCTTAAAAGCCTGTAAGCAGCCATCTAAGATACTCCACTTCTCACCCCTTCGGGAGCAAGGGAGAATGAAGAGAACAGGATACAAGCAAAAGATTAGTCCAAAGGACTAATGGACCACGGCTACCAAGGCCTCCACCAGACTGAGTCCGGTACAGCTAGATGGTGCCTGGCTATGACCATTGACTGCTCTGACCGGGATCACAACAGAGGGTTCTGGACAGAGCTGGAGAAGGATGTAGAACAGAGTTCTCACACAGACACAAAAAGTGACCAGATTTACTGAACTGAAAGAGACTGGAGAAACCCGGAGAGTATGGCCCCCAGACACCCTTTTAGCTCAGTGGTGAAGTCACTTCCGAGGTTCACCATTCAGCCGGGGATTGGACAGCCACATAAAACAAAATGGGACTAATGAGGCATAGCAGTCCAGGGACAAGGACTGGAAGGCAGAAGGGGACAGGAAAGCTGGTGATGGGAACCCAAGGTTGAGTAAGGACAGTGTTGACATGTAGTCGGGTTGTTAACCATTGTCATAGGGCAATGTGTATAGTAACTGTTTAATGAGAAACTATTTTGTTATGTAAACCTTCATCTAAAGTGAGAATAGCAGTACAACTGGAAGAATGTAATCTATGTCACTGAACTTTGCTTGTAGAAATTTTTTAAATGGATGGTGTATCTTTGGCTATGTATATTTTCACCAAAAAAAAGAAAGTCGAGAAGGGAGAGTGTTGACATGTCGTGGGGTTGTTAACCAATGTCTTAAAAAAAATTTGTACTGATGGTTTAATGAGACACTATTTTTTCTGTAAATCTTCACCTAAAGTACAATAAAAAAAAAAATATGAATCAAAATGAGAATATGGGCAAGAGACAGTAAATTTTTCATGGAGATCAACTGGAGAAATTAGAACTATGCTGTCTGTTAGTAATTTAATTAATTGAACCAGTTTTTCTGGACCCTTTAGTTTATTCCTTTAAAATTCTATAAGATTTTGCTTTGATGATATGGAAGAACAATTAATGCTTGGATTTGGGGCTTCTGGTATGATAGTTTAGAAGTTATATTGAGATGTGTAAAGTCTAAAAACTATTTTCCATTTGTTATGAATTGAACTGTGGTCCCCAAAAATCTGTATTGTAAATCCTGAAGTCTATGCCTGTAGTTCTAATCCCATTTGGAACTGGGTTGTCTTTGTTATGTTAATGAGGTAGGATTAGTATAGGATGTTTCTTTGAGTCAGTCACTTACAAGATGTAAAATAAGCAGATTAAGCAAGCTGAGATCGGGAAAGATAGATGCCAAACCACATGGAGATCTCCAAGGAACCAGTAAACAGAAGCTGAAGAGACAAGGACGTTCCCCTAGAGCCGGAGCCCTGGATTTGGACTTCTAGCCTCCTAAACTGTGAGAAAATAAATTCCTGTTTGTTAAAATCATCCACTTGTGGTATTCCTGTTACAACAGCACTAGATATCTAAGACACTGTTCTTTTATACGAAGTTTTGCAAGGTATCATTCTATGTTATTATTCAAGGCTTAAGGGGGATACAGGCAGCAGGTAGTTATTTTGAGTTTATACCTTTTGATTGTGTACTGAATTCAAAGTAAGTGAAAAGTCTATAGAAATTTAGTATATTGCCAATATAATTAATAATGATGGTGAAATTTATTTTCCTTTGTAGAGTTTTGTTAATTATGACAAAAATATTTAGCTCTTTAAATATCAGAAACTTCTTCATTAAAAACTGAGAAAAAATAGCTGTGTTGTGTAATTCATTAGTGGAGTGTTCCTCGTCAGCTTATGTTGTGATGGATGTTCAGCAGCTAGCCTGGAAAGAAATATGGAAATCGTAGCAAATGACAGTAGTGAGAGTTTATCCTTTTCAATCAAATTTTTCAAAAAATAGAATTGCTGTCCTATATATGGTAATCTCATTTAGACCTATAGCCCTGAGCTGTATTCAGAGGTAAAAGATGAAAAAAAAAGTTTTATAATAGCTAATAAATAATAATTTCCAGGCAAATATTCTTCTTCAAATCCCTTCAATTGCAAATACACTTTTTCTTAATTATTTTGTTTTGAAAAGATTTTTTAGAGGTTTTATTGCCATAGGAGAAACTTTCTAAAATATTACATTGTACTTACTGTATATAGAAATTTTCTCTGGAGAAATTAAAAGTTGATAGGAATTTTTAAAGAAAAGTTACCTGCAAGAAAATTGATGAATTCTGTAAAAAGAGAATATTAATCAAAGACTCCTTGGTCCTTTGAACTGGAATGAGCACAGATTTATATAGGTGGGAGGTTTTCATTAACAAAGTTACTTTTCAAGCATTGCACAGTTTCACCTTTATGGGCAGATGTTTTGTTTCTCATACTGCCTTTTCTGGTAGTAGCCAGTATGCCTGTGTTTTCCTGTTGCATTTTGTGTTTAAGATAGACTGCAATGACCAAATAACATCTGCCATCTGCAATAGTTAGTCCTTTGCCAGACCTAATAGTATGGTTTTGATGTAGTACTGACATTTTAAATAAATTGTATAATAGTTGAATAGATCATTAGTTTTGATATAGATCATTAGTTTTGATATGAAAAAGGGCATAGATTATCATTCTATTTCTTTGTTAAACTAACACTTAATTGGATGCTGTCTTTTTTAGCAGGCCTTATGCTGGGCAACTTTTTTCCACACAAAGTATGTTCATAAATATGTTTTCATTATAAAAATGTCAAATGATACGGGGAAAGTGCTTGGTCTCCCTTAATGTCCTTTTCTTCCCCAACCACCCTTTTCTTCTCAGAAGTAAACACTGTAATCAGTTTGGTATGTTTTCTTCCAGACTCTTTCCAGTGCAGTTACATTTATGTGTGTGTGTGTGTGTCATATACATAGAAATATTGTATAATTTGATTTTGTGGGTTTTTTTTTTTAATAAATTGGGTTCTTAGATGGTTAGTCAATAGTTTTGTACGTCTGTCTTGGCGTAATTTTGTGATTATATCCATAGATTAGCTGCCTAGTAGCAGATTTGCTAGATCAGTAGGTATATGCATTTATATTTTTATAGATATGTTCCCATTAATAATGTATGAAGTGTTTCCCCATACCCTTTCGAATACTAAATATTGCCAGACTTCTTATTTTTTGCCAACTAGTAGATAAAAATTATGTCTTTGTTTTCATTTGCATTTTTTCAATCAAGGGTGAAGTCTAATATTTTCATTTGTATTAACCCATTTGTATTTTTTTCTTTTTATCTTTATATCCTTCACCCATTTTTACAATTTTTAAAAACCTTTTCTTATTAATTTATATATGCTTCTTGTAAATTCAAGAAATCAGTTCTATCACGTTGGCTGTATTTTCTCCAGTTTCATAAAAGTTGTTTTAAAAATGCAACGAGCTAGACTTAAAAGTAATTAGTAAGAATAGAGTACTATTGTGTTTATAGTCCAGAAGAGTCATTGCAGCCAGTTTCTAGCCTTGTGTAACCTGAGGCAAGTGTTCTTATTAAAATCTCACATTTGAATTATAGTTCACCTGAAGGAAAAATAAGGTAATTGGAAATAAATGTAGATATTATCAAGAGAATTATGCTGACCTATTTTGAATTTTCTAACTTTCTTAAATAATTTTAACACTACAACTCTAGTTTTTGGTTAAAAATATAAGTAAACTACAAAGAGTACATTAGATCAAGTTAGTGAACTTATTTACTCTAAATTATTTGCAATATTGTAAAGTAGATTACAGCACTGGCTTTGTCAGGCTGCCTAGGTTCAAATGCTGGCACAATCATTTATTATCCCTGTGACCTTGGGCAAGTTACTTAGTCTCTCTGTGTCTTAGTTTCTTCATGTGTAAAATGAGTGCTACCTCATAAAGTTACTGTAAAGATGAGATGAGTTAGTACGTAAAAATACTTAGAACAGTGCCTGTCACAGCCTGATCGATTTGTGCTGCTGCTGTGGAGGGGGAGGGAGGTGGAACTGGTTGGAAGGGAATCAGCCAAACAGATGAGGACCTCACTCATCATCCTCCTTTGAGAAAAAATGTACATGGGCAGTGTCAAGCAGAATTAGCCGCTTCCACTGACATCTCCTCCATTGACATACCTCCAAACCAGTGGTAAAAGCTGCTGTAACCTAAGAAATGGTCAGATGAGGGCCATTTCCAGACATCCACCGCATATGGCCCTCATAGCCTGTGGGAAACTGCAGCACTGGAAAACTTTTGTTTGCATGATCCTGTACATATCGGTCTCTGCTATGGCTCCATTTCCCTTGGTGACAAGATTTCTAACTTGGTAATCTACTGCCTTTTGATTATTTTTCTTCTTTGACTTTATACCTGAAATTTTCTCTCTGATTTCTAGCTGAATTATTCCCAATTACTACTTTATGTTGTTGCTGTTAGTTATTGTTGCTTTTACTTCACATCTAGTCAATTCCAACTCATGGTGATTCCATGTGTACAGAGTAGAACTGCTCCATGACAGTTTTCAAAGCTGTGACCTTTTGGAAACAGATTGCCAGGCCTGTCTTCATAGACACCTCTGGGTAGATTTAAACCTCCAGCCTTTTGGCTAGTAGTCAAACACTTAACCGTTTGTACCACCCAGGACTACTTATGTTAACCTTAGGCTAATAAATACAGAGCTCCTTCTTAAGGATGAGTAAACAGAAAAATCACGGAGCCTGTACATCATAAGATTACTAACTCTATGTAGGCTTGGAGGAGTTGCCTTTCTACAAAATATATTCACAGAAAAAGCCAAATTTCTGTTCCCAGATTCAAGAGGCTGTAACTTATATGAACCTTAAAGCCACCAATGAAAGGGAGACAATTTGGCATGAGAACAGCCTGAAGAGAGACCAAAAAATGATTGAATTAAAAAAATTGTACCATGCAGAGATCATCCCTTTGTACCTTACAGAATATAAAATCTGGTATATAGGACAAACTTTAGAGAGACTTGGTTATTCCTTCTACGTCTCCTTTTTCCTCAGAGGTAATTTTGTGTTATGGTTAAGAGTGTAGGCTTGGGAATACCAGCTGGGTTCATAGTCTGCTGTGTGACCTTAGACAAGTTATTTAACCTCTGTATGCCTCAGTTTCCTCATCTGTAAAATGAAAGTAATAGTAACTCTTTAGAGGAATGTTAGGCTAACCCCGGTGGCTCAGTGGTTAAGGGATCGACTGCTAACCAAAAGTTTAGCAGTTCAAATCCACCAGCCGCTCCTTGGAAACCCTATGGAGCAGTTCTGCTCTGTCCTGTAGGGTTGCTATGAGTCAGAATCGACTCATCGGCAGTGGGTTGTTAGGATTAAACGAGGTATAAAATATGCTTGACATAGTGCCTAGTGTGTAAGCAACTCAACAAATGCTAATTTTAGTGTTACTGTTATTATTTTCCAGCTTTGACTCTACTCTTTTCTAAAATATTAATATTGTCTTCTCACATATGTTATCTGTAGCTGATCTCATCTACTCCATGTTTCCATACATATATGCTACCATATGGGTGAACTACCGTACCTATATGCTAAAAACTCAAATCTATACATCCTGATGTGCAGACATTTTAGGTCTCAGTCATTTCCATTTGAATATCTCACAGGCATCTTTAACTCATTTTCTTCCTCCTCAGACTTGTTGCTCTGCCACTGTTTATTTAAATAGTACGACTCAATTGTCGAAACCAGAAATCCATGAGTCATCTTGACCCCTCCATTGCCAACCACTTTCAATTAGTGAGGAAGTCAATTTGGTTTTAATACCTAAATATTTATTAAAATTTTCCACTTCTGTATACCTCTTATCCAAACAAAACCAAACTAGTTGCCATCAAGTCGATTCCAACTCATAGGGACCCTGTAGGACAGAGTAGAACTGACCCATAGGGTTTCCATGGAAAGGCTGTTGGATTCGAACTGCCAGCCTTTTGGTTAGCAGCCTAAGCTCTTAACCACTGCCCCACCAGGGCTATTTCAGATTATTCAACAATAGGGAACTGGATAAATGTATTATGATACATTCATACAGTGGAAGGCTAGGAGGGCACTGAAAAGGAATAAAGTAAAATATGTCCTAATATGGAAAGATCTCTAAGATACATTAAGCAAAGAAAGTCAAGTGTAGAAAAAAGTGTACAGTATGTTCCTGTCTTAGTCATCTAGTACTGCCGTAACAGAAATACCAAAAGTGGGTGGCTTTAACAAAGAGAAATTTATTTTCTCACAGTATGGTAGCTAGAAGTCCAAATTCAGGGCATCAGCTCCAGGGGAAGCCCTTCTCTCTCTGTTGGCTCTGGAGGAAGGTCCTTGTCCTCAGTCTTCCCTGGACTAGGAGCTTCTCAGGTACAGGGACCCCGGATCCAAAGGACCTGCTCTGCTCCGGTGCTGCTTTCTTGGTGGTATGACGTCCCCCACTTCTGCTTGCTTCTCTTTCCTTTTATCTCTTGTAAGATAAAACGTGGTGGAGGCCACACCCCAGGGAAACTCCCTTTATATTGGATCAGGGATATGACCTTAGTAAGGGTGTTTACAATCCCACCCTAATCCTCTTTAACATAAAATTACAGTCACAAAATGGAAGACAACCACCCAATACTGGGAATCATGGCCCAGCCAAATTGATAACACACATTTTTGGGTGGACATAATTCAATCCATGACAGTTCCCATTTGTATAAAAATTTTGAAGGATATTTGTTGTTGTTGTTAGATGTCTTCGAGTCAGTTCTGACTCATAGCAACCCTATGTGCAACAAAATGGCACACTGCTCAGTCCTGTGCCATCCTCATGATTATTGTTATGCTTGAGCCCGTTGTTGCAGCAACTGTGTCAGTCCATCTTCTTGAGGGTCTTCCTCTTTTTCATGGACATTCTACTTTACCAAACATGATGTCCTTCTCCAGGGACTGGTCCCTCCTGATAACATGTCCAAAGTACTTGAGATGAAGTCTTGGCCATCCTCGCTTCTAAGAGCATTCTAGCTGTACTTTTTTTTAAGACGGATTTGTTCATTCTCCTGGCAGTCCTTGATATATTCGGTATTCTTCATCAGCACGGTAATTCAAAGGCAGCAATTCTTTTTTGGTCTTCCTTCTTCATTGTCCAGCTTTCGCATGCATATGAGGCCATTGAAAATACATGGCTTGGGTTAGGTGCACCGTAGTCCTCAAAGTGACATCTTTGCTTTTTATCATTTTAAAGAGGTCTTTTGGGGCAGATTTGCCCAGTGCAGTGCATTGTTTGATTTCTTGACTGCTGCTTCCATGGGCATTGATAGTGGATCCAGGTAAAATGAAATTCTTGACAACCTCAGTCTTTTCTCCGTTTTTCATGATGTTGTTTATTGGGCCAGTTGTATCTTTGTTTTCTTTTATGTTGAGGTATAATCCATACTGAAGGCTATAGTCTTGGATCTTCACCAGTAAGTGCTTCAAATCGTCTTTGCTTTCAGCAAACAAAGTTGTGTCATATGCATAGCACAGGTTGTTAATGAGTCTTCCTCCAATCCTGGTGCCCCATTCTTCTTCATATAGTCCAGCTTCTCAGATTATTTGCTCAGCATACAGATTAAATAAGTTTGGTGAAAGAATACAACCCTGACGCACACCATTCCTGATTTTAAACCATGCATTACCCTCTTGTTCTGTTTGAGTGACTGCCTCTCAGTCTATGTACAGGTTCTGCATGAGCACAATTAAGTGTTCTGGAATTCCCATTCTTTGTAATGTTATCCATAATTTGTTATGGTCCACACAGTTGAATGCCTTTGCATAGTCAATAAAACCCAGGTAAACATCTTTCTGATATTCTCTGCTTTCAGCCAAGATCCACCTGACATCAGCAGTGATATCCCTCATTCCACATCCTCTTCTGAATCCAGCTTGAATTTCTGGCAGTTCCTTGTCAATGTACTGATGCAGTCATTTTTTAATTATCTTCAGCAAAATTTTGCTTACATGTGATATTAATGATATTGTTCAATAATTTCCACATTTTGTTTGATTGCCTTTCTTTGTAATGGGCACGAATATGGATCTCTTCCAGTCAGTTGGCCAGGTAGCTGTCGTCTAAATTTCTTGGCATAGACAAGTGAGCGCTTACAGTGTTGCATCCATTTGTTGAAAGATCTCAGTTGGGATTTTATCAATTCCTGGAGCCTTGTTTTTCATCAGTGCCTTCAGTACAGCTTGGACTTCTTCCTTCAGTACCATCGGTTCTTCATCATATGCTGCCCCCTGAAATGGTTGAATGTTGACCAATTTTTTTTGGTACAGTGACTCTGTATTCCTTTATACCACCACCACAGTAGGACAAACTGACAGACAAGTGGTGGGAAGGGTATTTATATATACATAAATGGATACTAAATTTGAGGGAAGATTTACAAGAACTAAAGAATTTTTATTGCCTTAGGGAGACAGAGTAGGGGTTGGGAGTAGGATAAGAAAAGTTATTTCTCATTTTATATCATTTTGTACAGTTTGAATTTTTTTTTAAAAAGCCTAAACAATAAAAAAATAATCTATGAGATTGAACAGTTGTGCTTAGTTTTCTTTTTCAGGTGAAACAAGTTAACTTTTTCTTGTATATTCTCATAGAGAAGTTAGTGGCCAAAAACTACAGTAACTGTAGTTCCTGATGAATAGTAGGTGCTCAATAAATATTTAGCTAGTGATAAATAAATAAATGATGATTCCAGTCTAAGTTTTTCCTTTGCTAGCCTTATGTTCTTTTCACTGGAATGGTGTTAGCACTCAGTCATTGGCATCTGCAAGACATAGCAGAGAGATTGTGAGGAGCCGAATCAGAATTTGGCTAGTTGTCGCAGACTACAAATTGCTTTTCTAAAAGGGTGTACAGCTCTGAGATCAGCTCTTCTGGGAAAGGGAAGCAGAGGGTCCAGAGAGTGCACCAAGATTAGTGTGAAAAGAGCATCCAGATTTTAGACCAGAACAGGAGGAAGTGATGGAGAGGAAAAACAGAAAGAAACATTGTAACACAGTGACCATAACGCTCAAACAGATGCTGGCTGCTTCTTGGTCAGCCTTTGATGTAGGTGCTGGTTCAGTCTGTAGTCAAAGTTTCTTGAGCATCTCAAAAATGCCTTCTTATATTTGTTCAAACCAGGATCCAAGCAAAGTCTATACGTTGTATTTGGGGGATATGTCCCTTTATTCTTTAACAGCTTTCCCCACCTCCTCTGACTTTATTATGTCATTATTTGTTGAAGAAACTGGTTTATGTGATTTATAGAATTTCCCATACTCTGGATTTGGCTGATTGCATAGGTTAAGATGGTATTTGATTTAGCACAAATTTCAGTATTTTAACAGGTCACATTTTTTATCTTGTTTCTCAGAGAACATTCTGCATTTTAGTTATTTTGCCACCTGAGCAAGTTTAAGAATCCTATAACATTCCTATTTAATATTTAAGGAAACTGAGACCAAGAGGGGATTTTCCAGAAGCATAGCAACTTACCTGGAAAGTATCAGATCACTCAGTATTTTCCTTGGTAATGTTGAAAGCCTGATAAACCATGGTCTTATCAGGAGTATATTAGCATGAAACTGTTTATCAAGGACCTCACCTATTTTGTTTTGCTTTGTCTTATCCTCTAGGCATAGACATTACCTGGCACATGGATGTTCAAGAAGTGTTTACTAGTGAATGAGTTGCCTAATTTGGCTACCTTTGACCTATCTCTTTCTGGTTCTAGAGCCTGAAAGTTTGCAACTTGTCTTATTTGTAAGGGTTTTAGCAGTTTAGAATAGAGAAGCTAATTATAAAAAGCATTTCACCAATCACCTGTTTTTCTTCACTAGTTAATCTTCCTTTTTAAATGCAAACCAGCAGTAATGATACTGATATTTTCACAGAATGCACCATGGATCATGTAGAAAATAAACAGTGCATTAAATGAATAATTTAGACTAAAATATCCATTAGTGTGGATCTAGTGTCTTTATGGGGGTGGGGGCACAAAATATAGATAGTCTAAAACTTGAATGAGTCATTTTCTTGAAGTGCATATTCAGCAAAAATTTGGGGGTTTCCTGTCCATTTTTGTTTATTTTTATTGCAAAAATATATTTCTGCCATCAGAACAATTATAACACAACCAAAAGCTCTTGGCTATTTTCATTTAGCAAAGTTCTTTCTGGTGCTGCGATGTGTATTTTCTGTCAGCTGAAATTTACAGGAATAGTGAACCACAAGGATTTCCTGAAGAGACGCTCCCACATGCTGTGTCTGAAGTTTCTCATATTTCTTTTGGCGGCAATAACATTCTCCGTTACTACCACATTATAGTTTGAGTCCAGTGTTGATAATTTCTCTTCCAAAAAAACAACTAAAAACATTCACAGTTCTGTTTTGTTTGAGCCAAGTAAAAAAGTTACAACATAATAGAGAAAACTAGCTGTCACCACTTTACTCTGCCTTGCCCTCCACCAAAAAGAAAAAAAAGTCCCTTTCTAAAGCTACCATCAACCTATGACAATAATCAGTATGTGAAAAATTGAAGTTTCTATATATTTATGTTTATAAGCCTAGTAACTCCAAACCTCCAAATACAGTGTTTAAGAAATGACAGTTGCAATAGGGAGACTCACCTTGCTGTAAACAAAAAATAAAAATAAATTATTTTATATTGGGTGATTAGGTTTTAATACTAAGACGTTTGCCTTTTTCACGTGCATTCTCTCTTTTGCAAGACAAATGACCTATTCATTGGAAATACCTTTTTTCAGCAACCTAAACAGCAACTATACATGTGGAACTGGCCAGATGGAATACACAGGAATCAAATTGACTACATTGGTAGAAAACTCAATATCATCAGTCAGAATAAGGCCAGGGGCAGACTACATAACAGACCATCAATTGCTCATATGCAAGTTCAATTTGAATCTGAAGGAAATTAAAACAAGTCCATAAAAGCCACAGTATGAGTATATCCCACCTGAATTTAGAGACCGTACGAGGAATGCATTTGAAGCATCAAACACTAATGATCGAAGACCAGACAAGGTGTGGGATGACATCAACGACATCATACATGAAGAAAGCAACAGGCCATTAAAAAAGCAGGAAAGAAAGAAAAGACCAAAACAGATGTCAGAAGAGACTCAAACTTGGTCTTGAACGTAGAGCAGCTAAAGTGAATGGAAGAAATGATGAAGTAAAAGCTGAACAGAAGATTTCAAAGGGTGGCTCAAGAAAACAAAGTAAAGAATTATAATGACATGTGCAGAAGATCTGGAGTTAGAAAGCCAAAAGAGAAGAACATGCTCGGCATTTCTTAAGCTGAAAGAACTGAAGAAAAAATTCAAGCCCCAAGTTGTAATATTGAAGAATTCTATGGGCAAAATATTGAACGACACAGGAAGCATCAAAAGAAGATGGAAGCAATACACAGAGTCACTGTAGCACGAAGAATTGGTGGGCATTCAGCCATTTCAGGAGGTAGCATATGATCAAGAACCAATAGTATTGAGGGAATAAATCCAAGCTATACTAATGGCATTGGTGAAAAACAAGGCTCCAGGAATTGATGGAATACCAGCTGAGATGCTGAGATGTTTCAACAAACGGATGCAGCGCTGGCAGTGCTCACTTGTCCATGCCAAGAAATTTGGAAGGCAAGTGTACCTGGCCAACCGACTGGAAGAGATCCATATTCATGCTCATTCCAAAGAAAGGGGATCCAACCGAATGCGGAAATTATTGAACAATATTAATATTGTTACTGCAATAATGCAGATTGGCGCCGACCACCGCAGTAACCAGTTCTCAGACGGGTGAGGTGAGCAGAAGAGTTTTGTTATATATTGATAAATAGGAGACAGAGGGGAATAGATTCCTTCAAAAACCCGTCTGCCCCACTGGGGACCGGCCAAAGGCTTTATGCAGACAAGATTATGGATCTTAGAGAAGTTTGTATTAGTTCCCCTTTGAGGTGGTCACGTCCCAGATGAGTTAATCTTTTACTGGTATTCTTGGGGTTTATCTGGTGACATCCTGGTTTTCTAGTCACAAGACAGGTGCTATGTTCGGTTTTTCCTTCCTAGATTATTATCAATTGTTTTCCACCCTCCAGGGAGGAATATTGGTTAATCTTAAACTTTTTATAGAGACTGGAATGGGAGGGAAAAACAAGATTATGAGACAATATGAGGATGAGCAATGGGGAATAATAATAGTGAGTCGGACCTATGCAGCCTCTTCCAATATCACCTGCAAGTAAAATTTTGCTGAAGATAATTCAAAAACAGTTGTGCAGTACATCAAAAGGGAATTGCCAGAAATTCAAGCCAGATTCAGAAGAGGATGTGGAACAAGGGATATCACTGCTAATGTCAGATGGATCTTGGCTGAAAACAGAGAATACCAGAAAGATGTTTACCTGTGTTTTATTGACTATGCAAAGGCATTCAACTGTGTGGATCATAACAAATTATGGATAACATTACAAAGAATGGGAATTCCAGAACACTTAATTGTGCTTACACAGAACCTGTACATAGACCAAGAAGCAGTCATTGAAACAAAACAGGTTACTGAGTGGTTTAAAAATCAGGAAAGGTGTGTGTCAGTGTTATATCTTTCCACCGTACTTAGTCTGTATGCTGTGCAAATAACCTAAGAAGCTAGACTATATGAAGAAGAACGTGGCGTAAGGATTAGAGGAAGACTCATTAAAGAATTGAAGAACGTGTGCTGTGCAGATGACACAAACTTGCTTGCTGAAACCAAAGAGGACTTGAAGCACTTACTGATAAAGATCAAAGACTACAGCCTTCAGTATGGATTACACCTCAACATAAGATAAAAATCCTCACAACTGGACCAACAGCAGCATCATGATAAAGAGAAAATAATGAATTGTCAAGAATTTCATTTTACTTGGATCCACAATCAATGCCCATGGGAACAGCAGTCAAGAAATCAAATAAAACATTGCATTGGGCAAATCTGCTGTAAAACACCTTTTTAAAGTGTTGACAAGCAAAGATATCACTTTGAGGACTTAAGGTGTGCCTGACCCAAGCCATGGTATTTTCATTCGCCTCATGTACATGTGAAAGCCGGACAATGAATAAGGAAGACCGAAGAAGAATTGATGCATTTGGATTATGATGTTGGTGGAGAATATTGAATATACCATGGACTGCCAGTACAGCCAGAATGCTCCTTTAAAGCAAGGATGGCAAGACTTCATCTCATGTTCTTTGGACATGTTATCAAACAGGACCAGTCCTTGGAGAGGGACATCATGCTTGGTAAAGTAGAGGGTCAGTGAAAAAGAGGAAGACCCTCAGTGAGATGTATTGACAGTGCCCACAACAATGAGCTCAAACAGCGACGATAGTGAAGATGGTACAGGACCTGGCAGTGTTTTATTCAGTTTTATATTGGGTCACAATGAACTGGAACTGACTCGCTGGCACCTAACAACAACAACAATATTCTTTCCTGCATGTGAAAACTAGTTGCGTTGTCGAGTCAATCTACTTATGGTGACTCCATGTGTGTCAGAGTAGAACTGTGCTCCATAGGGTTTTCAATGGCTGGTTTTCCAGAAGCGGATTGCCAGGCATTTCCTTCTTTCTTTTTTTAATTTATTATACTTTAGATGGTTTACATAACAAACTAGTTTCTCATCAAACAATTAGTACACATATTGCTTCATAACATTGGTTCCCACCCCATGACATGTCAACACTCTCCCTTCTCAGCCTTGGGTTCCCTATTACCAGCTTTCCTGATCCCTTCTTCCTTCTAGTCCTTGACCCTGGACTGATGTGCCCCTTTAATCTCGTTTTGTTTTATGGGCCTGTCCAATCCCTGGCTGATGGGTGAACCCCAGGAGTGACTTCATCACTAAGCTAAAAGGGTGTATGGGAGCCATACTCTCAGGATTTCTCTAGTCTCTGTCAGACCATTAAGTCTGGTCTTTTTTTATGAGTTAAAATTTTGTTCTGCATTTTTCTCCTGCTCTATCCAGGACCATCTATTGTGATCCCTGTCAGAGCTGTCAGTGGTGGTAGCTGGTCACCATCTAGTTGTGCTGGACTCAGTCTGGTGGAGGCTGTGGTAGTTGTAGTCCATTAGTCCTTTGGACTAATCTTTCCCTCCTGTCTTTGATTTTCTTCATTCTCCCTTGCTCCACATGGGGTGAGACCAGTGGAGTATCTTAGATGGCCGCCACAAGCTTTTAAGATCCCAGATGCTACTCACCAAAATAGAATGTAGAACATTTTCTTTATAAACTATGTTATGCCGGTTGAGCTAGATGTTCCCCAAGACCATGATCCCCACAGCCCTCAGCCCAGTAATTTGGTCCTTCAGGGAGTTTGGATGTGTCTGTGGAGCCGACATGACCTTGCCTTGGACAAGTTGCCCTGGCTTCCCCAGCATTGTGTACTGTCTTACCCTTCACCAAAGTTACCACTTATCTATTGTCTGTTTAGTGTTTTTCCCTCCCCACTTCTCTCCTCCCTGGTAACCATCAAAGATTGTTTCTTTTTGTGTGTAAACCTTTTCATAAGTTTTTATAGTAGTGGTCTCATACAGTATTTGTCCTTTTGTGATTGACTTGTTTCACTCAGCAATAATACCCTCCAGATTCATCCATGTTGTGAGATATTTCGCAGGTTCATCATTGTTCTTTCTTGTTGCGTAGTACTCCATTGTGTTTGTGTACCATAGTTTGTTTATCCATTCATCTGTTGATAGGCATCTGGGTTGTTTCCATCTTTTTGCTATTGTGAACAATGCTGCAATGAACATGGGTGTGCATATGTCTATTCGTGTGACAGCTGTTATTTCTCTAGGATATATTCCTTGGAGTGGGATTGCTGGATCATATGGTACTGGATTGCTGGATCATATGGTATATGCTATTGAAGTTGACAATGATTTCATTTTACTTGGATCCATAATCAACGCTTATGGAAGCAGCGGTCAAGAAATCAAAAGACACATTGCGTTGGGCAAATCTGCTGCGAAAGACCTCTTTAAACTGTTGAAAAGCAAAGATGTCACTTTGAACACTAAGGTGTGCCTGACTCAAGCCATGGTATTTTCAATCACATCAATCACATCATGTGAAAGCTGGACAATGAATAAGGAAGACCAAAGAAGAATTGACGCCTTCAAATAGTGGTGTTGGCGAAGAATATTTAATATACCATGGACTGCCAAAAGAACTAACAAATCTGTCTTGGAAGAAGTACAGCCAGAATGCTCCTTAGAAGCAAGGATGGCGAGACTACGTCTTACCTACTTTGGACATGTCATCAGGAGGGATCAGTCCCTGGAGAAGAACATCCTGCTTGGTAAAGTAGAGGGTCAGCAAAAAGGAGGAAGACCCAACGAGATGTATTGACACAGTGGCTGCAAATCTGGGCTCAAGCATAACAAAGATTGTGGGCATGGCGCAGGACCGGGCAGTGTTTCGTTCTGTTGTACTTAGGGTCACTATGAGTTGGAACCGACCCGATGGCACCTAACAACAACAACATAGTATTTCTATTTCTAGCTTTCTAAGGAAGCCCCATATCGTTTTCAAAACGGTTGTACCATTTTACATTCCCTCCAGCAGTGCATAAGAGTTCCAGTCTCCCTGCAGCCTCTCCAACATTTGTTATTTTCTGTTTTTTTATTTGTGCCAGTAATGCTGGGGTGAGATGGTGTCTCATTGTGGTTTTGATTTGCATTTCTCTAGTGGCTAGTGATCTGAGCATTTCCTCATGTGTCTGTTGCTCGCTTGAATATCTTCTTTGGTGAAGTGTCTGTTCATTTCCTTTGCCAATTTTTTAACTGGAAACCCTGGTGGAGTAGTAGTTAAGAGCTACAACTGCTAACCAAAAGGTCGGCAGATCGACTCCATCAGGCACTCCTTGGAAACTCTGTGGGGTAGTTCTACTCTGTCCTGTAGGGTCACTATGAGTCGGAATCAACTTGACAGCCACGGGTTGGGTTGTTAGTGGCTAGTGATCATGAGCATTTCCTTACGTGGCTATTAGTTGCTTGAATGTTTTCTTTGGTGAAGTGTCTATTCATTTCCTTTGCCCATTTTTTAATTGGATTGTTTGTCTTTTTGTTGTAGAGGTGTTGAATTTTCTTGTAGATTATAGAGATTAGACCTTTGTCTGATTTGTAATGTCCAGATTTTTTTCCCAATCTGTAGGTTCTCTTTTTACTCTTTTGGTGAAGTCTTTTGATGAGCATAGGTGTTTAATTTTTAGAAGATCCTAGTTAGCTAGCTTATCTTCTGGAGTTTGTGTGTTCTTAGTTATGGTTTGTATCCTGTTAATGCTGTGTATTAGGGCCTCTAGCGTTGACCCTATTTTTTCTTCTATTTTTTTATAGTTTTTGGTTTTATATTTAGGTCTTTTATCCATTTTGAATTAGTTTTTGTGTAAGACGTGAGGTGTGGATCCTGTTTCACTTTTTGCAGGTGGACATCCATTTTTGCCACCACCATTTGTTAAAAAGACTGTTCTCCATTTGATGGACTTTGGACCCTTGTCGAAGGTCTTTGTGGAAGATTAGGTGGCTGTAGGTGGATGGATTTATGTCTGAGTTCTCAATTGTTTTCCATTGGTCAGTGTATCTGTTGTTGTACCAGTACCAGGCTGTTTTGACTATTGTAGCTGTATTGTAGTTTCTGAGATCAGGTAGTGTGAGTCCACCTACTTTATTCTTCTCAATAGTGCTTTACTTATCTGCGGCCTTTTCCCTTTCCATATAAAATTAATGATTAGTTTTTCCATCTCTTTAAAGAATGCTATTGGTATTTGGATCAGGATTACATTGTATTTGTAAACTGCTTTGGGTAGAATTGACTTTTTCATAATGTTGACTCTACGTATCCATGAGCTTGGTATGTTTTTCCATTTATGTAGATCTCTTTAGGTTTCTTGCAGTAGTGTTTCGTAGTTTTCTTTGTATAGGTCTTTTACATCCCTGGTTAGATTTATTCTTAAGTATTGTATTTTTTTAGGAGCGATTATACATGATATTGTTTTCCTGATTTCCTTTTTGTTGTTCTCTTTATTGGGGTATGGGAATTCAGCTGATTTTTGTATGTTTATCTTGCATCCTGCTACTCTCCTGAATCTTTCTATTAGTTCCAGTAGTTTTCTCATGGCGTCTTTGGGTTTTCTATGTGTATAGTATCATATCATCCACAAATAAGGACAGTTTAACTTCTTCATTACCAATCTGGATGCCCTTTATTTCTTTTTCTTGCCTTATTGCTCTAGCTAGGACTTCCAGCACAATGTTAAATAGGAGTGGTGATAACGGACATCCTTGTCTTGTTACTGTCCTCAGGGGGAATGTTTCCAGATTCTCTCCATTAAGAATGATGTTGGCTGTTGCTTTCATATAGATGTCCTTTATTATGTTGAGAAATTTCCCTTCTCTACCTATTTCATTGAGAGATTTTATCAGGACTTTGTTGAATGCCTTTTCTGTGTTGATTTTCTCCATTAAGAATGTTGTTGGCTGTTGCTTTTGTATAGATGCCTTTTATTATGTTGAGGAATTTCCCTTCTATACCCATTTTATTGAGAGTTTTTATCAGGACTTTGTTTAATGCCTTTTCTGTGTCAATTGAGATGATCATGTGATTCTTTTATTTTATTTATGTGGTTGATTATGTTGATTGATTTTCTGATGTTGAACTATCTTTGCATACCTGGAGTCATGGATTGAATTATGCCCCCCAGAAAATGTATGTATCAGTTTGGCCAGTGATTTTCCTATAGGTTGTAAATCCTGCCTCTATGATGTTAATGAGGGAGGATGGGCGGCAGTTGTGTTAGTGAGGCAAGACTCAATCTACAAGATTGGATTGTATCCTGAGGCACTCTCTTGAAATATAAAAGAGAAGTGGGCAGAGAGACAGGGTGACCTCATACCACCAAGAAAGCAGTGCCAGGAGCAGAGCGTGTCCTTTGGACCCGGGGTCCCTGCGCGGAGAAGCTCCTAGTAGGTACAACATTGATGAGAAGGCCAACAGAGAGAGCAAGCCTTTCCCTGGAGCTGACACCTTGAATTTGGACTTTTAGCCTACTTTACTGTGAAGAAATAAACTTCCCTTTGTTAAAGCCATCCACTTGTGATATTTCTGTTGTAGCAGCACTAGATGACTAAGACAGAATTCGGTACCATGAGTGAGGTGCTGCTCTAACAGATGCCTAAAATGTGGAAGTGGTTTTGAAACTCTGAATGGATAGAGCAGTGGCAGCAGCAAAGGACCAACAGCAGCAGAGAACCTGCAGCAGCAAAACCAGGAGACCAGTGCAAGACAGCACTGGAGCCGACCCACGGAGCAAGGGAGCTGAGTACCTGTGCACAGGAGGCTTCTGGCAGAGTGGGGTGCCTCCAGGTACTTATTGGTGGAGCTAGGCTTGCTGACCCACAGAACGAGAGAGCTGAGTGCCTGTGTGCTCGAGGCTTCCTGGCAGAGTGGGGTGCCTCTTGGCACTTACTGGTGGAGCTACAGAGCTTTGGAACACTTGCCCCAGCGGGGCAGGTGTGAGCGTGAGTCCTGAAGACTGGAGAGGCTAAGAAATCAGGAAACAAGCTGAAGAGACAAGGAACACAAGAAGCTGAGCTGCCTTGGTCTCAAAAGGTATGGCTGTGACCTCAGGGGTTTCAAAGGGTGGAGCCGTGGCTTCTGGTGCTTCTAAGGGTGGAGTTGCCACTCAGATGGACTGGGAGAATAGTGTGCCAAAAGCCAAGGGTGGAGAGTTGCTGTCCCAGTGGGCCTGGGAGGCAGAGCTGAAGCCCAAGGCCGCGGGGCCTCCGCTCAGAATCTGGAGAGTGTGGCCAATACCTAGAGTCTGGAGGGCAGGGCCATTATGTAAATTGTCTCAGAGGAGAGAAGATTATTTTCAAAGCCTTGAGGGCTAATGTAATGTGTTCTGCTGACTTGCTTGGTGCCTGTTATCCCTTCTTTCCTTCTAGTTTCTCCCATTTGTAATGTAAATGTCTAGCTTGTGCCTGTTCTGTCATTGTACCCTTGGAAAGAGATAACTTGTATTCTAGATTTCACAGATGAGAAGGAATTTTTGGATTTGGGACTTAGAGTTAAGACTTTTGCTATGATATGATGGGATGGATATGTTTTGTATGTTGCAAGGATGTGATTTTTTTGAGGTGGAATGTCATGGATTGAATTATGTCACCCAAAAAAAATGTATGTATCAGTTTGGTTGTGCCATGATTCCTGGTATTGTGTGATTTTCGTATATGTTGTAAATCCTCCCTCTATGATGTTATTGAGGCAGGATGGGCGGCAGTTGTGTTAGTGAGGCAAAACTCAGTCTACAAGATTGGACTGTATCCTGAGGCAGTCTCTTGATATATAAAAGAGAGAAGTGAGCAGAGAGACAGGGTGACCTCATACCACCAAGAAAGCATCCAGGAGCAGAGCATGTCCTTTGGAGCCAGGGTCCCTGCATGGAGAAGCTCCTACTCCCGGGGAACATTGATGAGAAGGCTGAAAGAGAGAGAGCCTTTTCCCGTAGCTGATGCCCTGAATTTGGACTTTTAGCCTACTTTACTGTGAAGAAATAAATTTCCCTTTGTTAAAGCCATCCAAATGTGGTATTTCTGTTGTAGCAGCACTAGATGATTAAGACACCTGGTATGAATCCTACTTGGTCATGGTGTATTATTTTTTTTTATATGATACTGAATTCTATTGGCTAGAATTTTTTTTTAGTAGTTTTGCATCTATATTCAAGAGAGATATGGTCTGTAATTTTGTTTTTTTGTGGTGTCTTTGCCTGGTTTTGGTATCAGGGTTGTGCTGACTTTATAGAATGAATTCCGAAGTATCCCTTTTTTTTTTCTATATTCTGAAATAGTTTGAGTAGTACTGGTGTAAGCTCGTCTCTGAGTGTTTAGTAGTATTCTCCAGTGAAACCACCTAGGCCAGGGCTTTTTTTGTTTCTAGTTTTTTTTTTTTATTACCTTTTCAGTCTCTTCTCTTGTTTTGGGTCTGTTCAGATTTTCAACATCATTTTCTGTTAGTTTGGGTAGGTAGAGTGTTTCTAGAAATTTGTCCATTTCCTCTAGGTTTTCAAATTTGTTGGGAGTATAGTTTTTCATAGTACTCTGTTATGATCCTTTGTATTTCAGTTGGGTCTGTTGTAACATCCCCCATTTCATTTCTTATTTGGGTTTTTTTCATCTTCTCCTGTTTTTCATTTGTCAGTGGGTTATTTTCGTCCTCTCCTGTTTTTCATTTGTCAGTTTGGCCAGTGGTTTGTTGATTTTGTTGATCCTTTCAAAGAACCAACTTTTGGTTTTATTGCTTCTTCTATTGTTTTTCTTTTCTCTGTTTCATTTACTTCTGCTCAGATCTTTGTTTTTTCCTTTCTTCTAGTGGTTGTGGGCTTCTTTTGCCTTTCTCTTTCTATTTGTTCAAGTTGTGTAGCTAATGTTTTGATTTTGTCCCTTGTTTTTTGATGTGTGCATCTCTTGGTATAAATTGACCTCTGAGCACTGCCTTTGCTGTGTCTGTAAGGTTTTGATATGATGCGTTTTCATTCTTGTTTGAGTCTAAGAATTTTTTTTATTCCACCTTTGATTTCTTCTATTACCCAGTGGTTTTTAAGCAGGGTGTTATTCAGTTTCCATGTATTTGTTTTTTTTTTTCCCTTGCTCTTCCTTTTTTAATTTCTACTTTGATCGTGTGATCAGAGAAGATATTTTGTATTATTTCAGCATTTTGGATTTTGCTGAGAGTTGCCTTGCGGCCTAAGATGTGGTCTCTTCTGGAGAATGTTCCATGTGCGTTGGAAAAGAATGTGTACTTTGCTGCTGTTGGATGGAGTGTTCTGTATATGTCTGTGAGGTCAAGTTGGCTGAATGTAGCCTTTGGATCTTCTGTATCTTTGTTGAGTTTCTTTCTAGATGTTCTGTCCTTTACCGAGAGTGGTGTGTTGAAGTCTTCTACTATTATTGTGGAACTGTCAGTTTCTCTTTTCAGTGCTGTTAGAATTTGTTTTATGTATTTTGGAGTACTGTCACTGTGTGCGTAGATATTATGATTGATTATCATTATGTCTTCATGATGGATTGTCCCTTTAATCATTATATAATGCCCTTCTTTGTCTTTTATGATGGATTTTGTTTTAAAGTCTGTTTTATCTGAGATTAGTATTGCCACTCCTGCTCTTTTTTGGTAGCTGTTTCCTTGATATATATTTTTTCCATCCTTTTATTTTCTTAATACAATTATGTCTTTGTTTCTTAGGTGTCTCTTGTAGACAGCATATTTGTGGATCCTGTTTTTTGATCCGTTCTATCACTTTTTATGGGTGCATTTAGGCCATTTATGTTTAGTGTAATTATTGATAGGTGTGAGTTTATTGCTGACATTTTGTAGTGATTTTTTTGTGTGCTGCTGACATTTTCTTTGTTCCTCTAAAAATATGGAATGCTTCACGAATATGCATGTCATCCTTGTGCAGGGACCATGCTAGTCTTCTCTGTATTGTTCCAGTTTTAACGTATGTGCTCCCTTTCCATACCTGTGTAAGACCTAATTTTCTTCAGATCCCTCATCCAATAAATTGCAACAAATTTTAATGCAGAAGCAGATATAAGAATTCACTCATCTTCTATTAAGCTAGACGGTAAAGAGAGTTGTAAAATGTAAAACAATCTTCTCTTCTCATTAGCTATTTTTTCCAAAATGTGAAAACGTACTTTTCATTAAAAATATTATTTACATTAACACTGTAATAGGTTTATTGTTACCTTTAAATGAATTAAATAAATATTTTTTAATTTTTTATTTGAATATCTAATACAAGTATTTATGAAGATCTGCATAAACAAAAGCTCTCTGGGACCCTCAATAATTTGGGGACCATAATGGGGTCTTGAGACCAAAAAAAATTTGATTTTTTTCATGATGTCATTTTATGAGATCTATCAAATAGTCCACAAGTTATTTGGCAGTTTCAGAGAAAATATGATAGTAATTTTATCTCCAAACATGTTTTGAAAATTAATGTAAAGTAATTTTTACCAAAATCCCCTTTATATTCATAATTGCTCACGTGCTGCAAGGTCTATCCATCTTGGTCAGCTCATCTTGTCTGACATTCAGTTAGTTAACCAAGTGATGTTTGTTTTTTCGTTTGCATGTTGTTGGTTAAATTTTCAATTTTCTTTTGGTTCAAAAGTGATTGAAGCATAAAAGTAAAATGACATAGTAAAACAAATGCCACAACTCAGAATGCTATCCTAAAAACAATGAACAGAGCTTTAGTGTTCATAAAGTATGTGAGTTTATATTTGTTAGGAAGTGATATGATTTGCACCAATAGCCAGAAATAGAAAAGTGCAAATATGAATATGGATCTCTGGAAATTAGATTTTATTGTAAGTGTGGTAGATTCATCCCTAGTCTCCAAACATTGTCTACTATGAGACTTTGTCAGATGGTTCCAAAAACACAAGAAACAAAGCATAGTGACTGCTTTGGCAAGCCATATTTTTCTAGAACAGCTATAAAATAGGGCTTTCTAAGTTGAAACTGATGAATTCTGTAAGTAAAGATGGAGAGAAGCCAAAACTACTAATGCATCATTCATAGTTGCACAGTGAATATGTCACAGTGGACATGTCACAGTGGATATGTTGCACCGTGGATATGTTATACCTTTGACAAGAAGCTGGTGAAACCAGCCAAAAAGCTAATGCTTATGTTTGGAGACAAGCTACTGGTCAATCTTCTTTATCAAATGACACTGTTGGACATTCACATATCAGTGGTATACAACATGAAGACTAATGTTTCTGGTTTTGTGAAATATGAAAAACTGTTTGCACCACCCAGGGACCTGTTCAAGCGTTCCAGATTATGGTTATTCAAACCATTAAGTATGAGTTTGCATGCTCTTAGCATATATGCAGAACATATATGAAGAAGAAAGTATTCATTGTTTCTCTTCTGTTTATTAGTTTAAAAATTAATCCATGCTACAGATACTTCATTTTGTTATTTTGTGATCTGTGGTATAAACTGGAAAAGGAGTAGACATCGGAATCAGTGCTGACAGAGCATCAGCTGAGTGCAGTTAGAAAGGGTATTACAATAAAAAGTTTGCCTTCCTTTCCCCCAGGCCTCTTCCCAGAGAACAGTTAGCAGTCAAGAGTGCCTCCTGATCTCGATTGAGTCTTTAATTAGAGGAAGAGTTAGCAAACTATGCCTGTTGGGTCAGATTTGGCCATCTGCCTGTTTTTGTATGCCTGGAAGTTTAGAATGGTTTGTATGTTTTTAAATGGTTGGCAGGGGGCGGGAGGGACCCCAAGAGAATAATATTTTGTGACATATGAATATTAAACTTAAATTTTCATGTCCATAAATAAAGATTTATTGGAACATAACCACACTCATTGGTTTATATATTGTAGAGTTGAGTAGTTGTGACAGAGACTATGCGGCCTGCAAAGCCTGAAATATTTTCTATCTGGCCCCTCAGAATAACTCCACTTTGATCCTTTTTACTTATTGTTCTTCCCTGTGAGAGTTAGTTTGTTGGAAGAAAGACTTCTACATTAAAAACAAGTTTGTTTGTTTGTTTTTTAAGTGTGTGAACTTTTCAAAAGGTCAGCCCAAAGAAATGAACTGGCATTTTCTTATTCTTTGGCACCCTGGGGGCAGAGGAGGGTGGGGTTCACAGTTCACTTTGAAAATACAGATTGAGTAATTCAAGGCAATATGTCTTAGTTTTGTAGTGCTGCCTTAACAAAAAATACCACGAGTAGGTGGCTTTAAAGAATAGAAATTTATTTTCTCAGTTTTGGAAGTTAGAAATACCGAATTAAGGGCAAAGGCTGCGGGGAACTGCCCTTCTTCGTCTCTTTCAGCTTCTAGTAGCTGCTGGCAATCCTTGGTTTATAGACGCACCTACCTCCATCTCTCCCTGTGTGTGGGTTTTTCTGAGTTGTCTGTAGTCTCCTTTATAGGACATCACTAAGAAGGGGGCAAACTTAGGATCTACCCTACTCTGATATGACCTCATTAACTTAACAAAAGAAACCCCTCTTTCCAAACAGGATCCCACTCATAGGTATAGGGGGTTAGGACTTCGACAGATATTTTGGGAGGACACAATTCAATCCATAACACAATATTAAGATTAACAATTTGTACCACCAGAGATTTTAAGTCTGGTAAAGGGATAAGAAACAATTCCTTCTTATAATTATTTGAATTTGAATATTTTTCTTATAAAAGAGATAATGCATAGCTTAAAAGGAAGTCTTTTGAATCATATTATTCCTGAAATTGATACCCCATGACCAGTCCAGCAAATGCCCACTCCCCTCATTCTTTCAAACTCAGAGATGGATTTCCTAAAAGTTTTAGTCTAATTGCCTCTCTCTGTAGCATTTGAAACGTTCCTGTAATTGTTAATTATGTTGACAGTTCTGTACTAAACTGTAAATAAGGTTGTTAGGTGTCTTCCGGGCTAGACACAGAAGGGACTATTTCTTGTCTGGGATAGTGTAGTATAATATCTCACAATGTTGGCTTTGCAGTCTGACTTATCAGTCAATCCTGTCTCTCCAGCTTTTGCTGAGTGAACCTGTTTCCTCATCTGCTATGAAATGGGAAGAATAATAATAGAGTTAATTGTGAAACTTAATTGAGATGATGCAAGTAAAATAATGCTGTTAAACTTTTTCCACAGCTGTTTTCTCTTTCGTCTTCTTTTGTTGTTGTTACTGTATCTTGAACACTTAACATACAGGCTTTTTTAAGTATTACATATTTTGGTAAATAGAATCAAGGTTTATTTTTAAATGTGTCACCAACTTTGTGCTTTAGAGAAGTCTGGAAGTTCAAATTAAAGCTTGCTATTTATCCAGAAAGTATCATCCAATAGTTTGTCATCCAGCAGCAACAATGGTATTTCTGTTTAACGGGGCG
>NW_004444017.1:7707272-7745131 GCF_000243295.1 Trichechus manatus latirostris
TGGGGGGGAGGTGGCCGGTGTCTGGTTCCAAAACCTGTACTCCTTTTACATGGTTTCTATAAAGTTAAAGAAATTTAATTCTTACTAGGGACTGTTCTAAGTACTTTATATGTATTTAATCCTCTAAAGATTCCTGTGAACTCATTATTTATTACTCCGATATTTGGATGAGACAACTGGAGCACAGAAGGATTAGAAATTGCTATAGGTTATATAGCTAGTAAGAGGCAGAGTTTGGATTTGAACCTATGCACTTTGGCTCCAGAGTCTGCTCTTAACCACCATGGTCTAAGGCTACATTCTCTCATTTGCTGTATGTTTCTATGTGAGCTGCAGCTTATCTAAGGTAAAATTTTTTGAAGAGTTTTAAGTTTATGTACATTGCTGGACATATGGTAAATAATACATATTTGTGCTTCGATGAATTAATAAATATTATGGAATGATAAAATTATAATTAAAAAGCAGAGATGTCACTTTGAGGACTAAGGTATGCCTGACTCAAGTCATGGTGTTTTCAGTCGCCTCGTATGCATGCGAAAGCTGGGCAGTGAATAAGGAAGACCAAAGAAAAATTGATGTATTTGAATTATGGTGTTGGCAAAGAATATTGAATATACCATCTGCCAGAAGAATGAACAAATCTGTCTTGGAAAAAGTATAACCAGAGTGCTCCTTTAGAAAGGATGGCGAGACTTCGCCCCATGTACTTTGGCTGTGTTATCAGGAGGGACCAGTCCCTGGAGAAGTACATCATGCTTGGTAAAGTAGAGGGTCAGTGAAAAAGAGGAAAACCCTACACGAGATGGATTGACATCATGGCTGCAACAATGGTCTCAAACATAGCAACAATTGGTGGTAGGATGGCACAGGACTGGGCGGTGTTTCGTTCTGTTGTACATAGGGTCAACTATGAGTCGGAACTAACAACAACAACACTACTACAGTACAATCATTTTATAATTCTTCTTGGCTTCAAGTAATAACTGTTTTTCGTTGTTGGTCATTTTAGAAGCTGGCTATCCAGCAGGGCTATTTTGAAGCATTCTGCTCTAAGACTACAAAAATTTGGGCAAAGAGATTGCTTAACAAATCTATTTATAATCCCAAATTCGCTTTTTTCTTGCTGGTACTTGCTTAAAAAAAAATCTGTGTTTTATTTAGAGCTTTTCCTTTTTTGGGTTCCTCAGTTGAATTGCTTGTTGATTTATTAATGTTAAATGGCATTGCAACAGGTAATTGAGCTCTTTATGGAAGAAGCCTTAAAGAATTTGGGGATACTGATCATGATAGTAAAGTTTGGTATTGAATTTGGCCTGTAAAACTTTTGAAATAGTAGTGATCTTGAAATTTGCTTTAGTTTCTATATTTTATGTGTCTCTTTCAGAATTCTCCACTTTACCAGTACTTGCAAGATCTGGGACACTCAGATTTTGAAATATGTTCTTCTGTGTCACCAAAAACAGAAAAATGCACAGCGAGAGAGGGGCCACAAAAGACTCCTATGAGAGCCCTGTCAGAAGTAAGGAAGCATGCTAATTCTTTATGGTTTAATCTTTTATTTTTCGCCTTACTGATTTTTAAACTGCCTTTTCCTTTATCCTGTGCAAACCCCGCCCCCCCAAAAAAGACAAAAACCTTATAAGCACCTCATGTCATTCTCTACATTGCTGAGACTTTATTTCTGTCTGTTTCTAAACTGTTTAGATAAACATGAATCTTTGCTAGTTTGGACTGTTTCATGGGTAACTTACATAAAGTGAGGAAATGAATATGGTTGAGGATTAAAATGTATTATTTGCTTAGATAGTGAAGCTATCTGATGGGAACCAGAAAAATATAGTAAAACCTTAATAAGAACCCAACCAATAGGACGCCTCTGTTAACAGAAATTTTTTTTCTTTAAATAATTTTTAAAAGAGAGACACAAATTATAAAAAAAGCAAGTCAGTATTTCTTAAACACACAGTTTGAAGGGTATATGGTAGAGTGGGTATATTTACCTCAATTTCTGATGCCTTTTCTATCTACAATATTATGTACTTTTATACAATAAAGATCTCCTAGTTTATATATAGCATTATGAGGCTAAGGTACTGTTAGAGTCTCCATTAATCATGTTCTATAAAATATATTTACTAAAATAAATTTATGATATTTACTAATAGATTAATTTATATTCTACTAGCCATATTTATAAAATAGGAAAATGTTCCAGTTCATTTCAGAGTTTTAAGCAAAGGAATTTAATAGAAAAAATATGAGTAGATTATGTCATTTCTTGAACATTCTAATTTAATCAGTGATTTTTATAAGACTCCGTTACTATTGGGAGGAGGAGTTTGAAGTTTTCAGTTAGTCCGTTGTGATAGGAAAGTGGGTCTGCAGGAGAATCTTTTCTCCTGGTCTTCTTAGAAAAACTCCTAAAGTATGAGGTAGCCAAGCTGAGCTCATTTGCAATAGCAAAGCAAACAGAATTTTTTTTTTTTCCCCCCCGCTAACACTCAGAAGGTTAGAGTTAGTGGAGTTAGAACTCACATGGATCAGAACCAGTTTTGCTAGTCCTGTCTCCTTACCCTTTTTCCCCCTACCCCTTTCAAATATGAATGTTAATGGGAAGGTTTTTGAAAGCAGTTTTTGAAAGCAGAACCTAAAGATTTATCTAATAAGTTATTTATCTTTTAAAACTATGGTTTGAGATTACTTGGCAACAAAAGACAAAAAACGGGCTACGGATAGTCTTAGGGCAGGACGTGGGCATTGACCTATTTTTTCTTCTTTTTGCAAACTTGGGTTTTGTAGGTATTTAATCTTTTTCATTTGTGAAAAGTATTTTGAAAAACAATAGAAATGTTTTGTTAGTTTACAAATAAATGAAAGTTTAAAACTGGATCGCCTCAGAAATTAAGGAACACTAAAAAGCATAGCCAGAGGATATTTTTAAAAATTCCCACATACCTCAGAAGTTTGCTTAATCTTCATGTTACATTTCTAAGCCAAATTTTTAACTGTATGAGTTATATTTCTCTAAATCTGGATTTTCTCTAAATCTAGGGGCAGCTAAGTCTTACAAAGATTTGTTGAATTATTTTATTCTCAGAGGATATATTTTTGGAACTGCCCCACAAATTTTGTTCATGCGTGAAATATCAATTATTTTCTTTAGAAAACAAATTTTTGTATAGTTCATGATGAAATAGTCATTAGCATTAATTGCCCCCATTTTTTTTGTTTTTCTTCTTAAATGTTATTTTTTAGGTACTCATTGAGTAGTCTCTGCTGGTGTTTCACTCCATGAATATTCAGTATCTATTTCTCTGGTTTGTTTTCCTGTGATTACTGTTAAACGTTCCTTCCTTACAGTTTATCATCAGGCCTCAAGTCTCTGCTTGGTCTGTCTTCCCCAAGTGGTCTCATCCACTATCTTGCCTTCATTAGCCTCTTAATGTCCGTTCTCCAGCTTCCCTAGTTCCAGATGCCTGTTAGATTTTCAACCTGTATGTGCCTCACAAAGCTCAGATTTAACATGTGTAAAACAAAGGGAATCTCCTCCTTCTTTTCCCACCTCCCCCAAAAAAGAAGCAAACAAATATTATACTCTAAATTATCATGCTCTCAGTTATCTTAACATTCCTCATCACTCCCACATTGATTTGGTCACTAAGTGATATATCAAAGTCAGCTTCTATGACTAACCGTTAGTCATTACTTTTTTTTTTTTTTAATTGTGTTTTAGGTGAAAGTTGACAGTGAAAAGTAGTTTTTCGTTAAAAAATTTTGTACACAAATTGTTTTGTGACATTAGTTGCAATCCCCGCAATGTGTCAGCACTCTCCCCCTTTCCTTTGCACCCTGGATTCTCAGTGTCCATTCATCCAGTTTTCCTGTCCCTTCCTGCCTTCTTTTCTTTTGGGCAGGTATTACCCATTTGGTCTCGTATACTTGATTGAACTAAGAAGTGTGTTCCTCGTGTGTTATTGTTTGTTTTATTGGCCTGTCTAATCTTTGGCTGTAAGGTGGACTTCAGGGAGTGGCTTCGGTTCAGAGTTAGCAGGGTGTCTGGGGGTCATAGTCTTGTGAGTTCCTCTGATCTCTGTCAGACCAGTAAGTCTGATCTTTTTTTTTTGTGAATTTGAATTTTGCTCTACATTTTTCTCCCACTCTGCCTGGGACCCTGTATTGTGATCCTGTCACAGTGGTTGGTGGTAGTAGCCAGGCACCATCTAGTTCTTCTGGGCTCAGGCTGGTGGAGGCTGCAGTTCATGTGGTCCATTAGTCCTTTGGACTAATATTTTCCTTGTATCTTTGGTTTTCTTCATTCTCCTTTGCTCCAAACATGATGGGACCAATAGATAGATGGCCGTTTGCAAGCTTTTAAGACCCTAGACACTACTCATGAAAGTAGAATGTATAACATTTTCTTTATGAACTGTGTTATGCTAATTGACCTACATGTCCCCTGAGACCTTGGTCCCCAGCTGTCAGCCCCAGTAACTCAGTCTATGTTGGGGTGAGATGGTATCTCATTGTAGTTTTAATTTGCATTTCTTTAATGGCTAATGAACGCCAGCATGTGTCTGTTAGCTGTCTGAATGTCTTCTTTGGTGAAATGTCGTTTATACCCTTTGCCCATTTTTTATTTAGTTATTTGTTGTTTTGTTGTTGAGGTGTTGAAGTATTCTACAGATTTTAGAGTTTAGACCCTTATCGGATATGTTGTAGCCAAATATTTTTTCCCAGTCTGTAGGTTCTCTTTTTACTCTTTTGATGAAGTCTTTTGATGAGTATATGTGTTTAATTTTTAGGAGCTCCCAGTTAGTCTAGTTTATCTTTTGGTGTTTGTACATTGTTATTTATGGTTGTATTCTCTTTATTAGGGCCCCTAGTGCTGTCCCTGTTTTTTCTTCCATAATCTTTATCATTTAGTCATTAACATTTTTGCTTCCCTAGTTTGGGCCTTTATTATTATTTAGCTGGGCTATTAAAAAAAAATCCTCCTAATCAGACTTCTTCTCTACAGTAATTCCCTGCCAGTGCATTTTTAGCACTATTGACAGTTATTTTTTTAAAATGTTGATTTTTAGTGTTTCACTTTCTTGCATAAAAACCTTTGGTGGCCTCTTACAGCCTACAGGATAAAGTGTGAACTATTATGCCATGTAAGACCAAGGTCCTATCTCATTGTAACTATTTAACTTCATCACTATTTCCTTTTTGCCTCAGATCATATCTGTACCAAACTATGCCACAGTCTCCATGGCATGTGCTTACCTGGCTCTACCTTTGCTCATCCTGTTCCCCTTGCCTGGAGTGTTCTTCCCTCCATTTTTGTTGAGTTCCTAATCATCTTTCACAGCTTAGCTCCAATGTTAGCCCCTCTCCAACTTTGTCTTTTCCGGTGCTTGTCTAGACTTTACATTGCTTTGTAATTATTTATACTGTCTCTTCTACACTACTTTCTTGAAACAGCAGTTATGTGTATTCATCTTTGTTCCTATGACTTGTTGCAGTACCTGGGATATAGTAGTCACCCAATGGATGTTTTTGTTGAATGGGTACCAGAAATACGGTTAAATATATTACCTAGGTTTTGATACCCCATGCGTGTATCAGCTTGTTGTACTGTGGTGGCTTGCATATTGCTGTGATGCAGGAAGCTATGCCACCAGTATTTCAGATACCAGCAGGGTCACCCATGGTGAATAGGTTTCAGCTGAGCTTCCAGACTAAGACAGACTAGGCAGAAGAACCTAGTGGTCTACTTTTGAAAAAAAATTAGCCAGTGAAAACCTTATGAATAGCAGCGGAACATTGTTTGATATAGTGCCAGAGAGAAGCCCCTCAGGTTGGAAGGCACTCAAAATATGACTGGGGAAGAGCTGGCTCCTCACAGTACCTCAAAGTAGAGTTAACCTTAATGACATGGATGGAGTCAAGCTTTAGGGACCTTTGCTGATGTGGCACAACTCAAAATGAGAAGAAACACCTGCAAACATCCACTAATAATAGGAACATGGAATGTACGAAGTAATGAATTTAGGAGAATTGGAAGTTGTCAAAAATGGAACACATAAACATTGATATCCTAGGCATTAGTAAGCTGAAACGGACTGGTATTGGCCATTTTGAATCAGACAATCATATGGTCTACTATGCTGGGAATGACAAATTGAAGCGGGATGGTGTTGCATTCATCGTCAAAAAGAACATTTCAAGATCTCTCCTAAAGTATACCACCGTCAGCAATAGGATAATATCCATACGCCTACAAGGAAGACCAGTTAATACAACTATTATTCAAATTTACGCAGCAAAAGACCTGGAGTTAGAAAACCAAAAGGGAAGAACACACTTAGCATTTCTCAAACTGAAAGAGCTGAAGAAAAAAATTCAAGCCTCAAGTTGCAGTATTGAACAATTCTATGGGGGAAAATATTAAACGACGCAGGAAGCATCAAAAGAAGATGGAAGTAATACACAGAGTCACTGTACCAAAAAGAATTGGTTAACTTTCAACCATTTCAGGAGGTAGCATATGATCAAGAACTGAAGGTACTGAAGGAAGAAATCCAAGCTGTGCACTGATGGCATTGGTGAAAAACAAGGCTCCAGGAATTGACAGAATGCCAACTGAGTTGTTCCAACAAACAAATGCATCACTTAAAGTGCTCACTCATCTATGCTAAGAAATTTGGAAGACAGCTACCTAGCAAACCGACTGGAAGAGATCCATATTTGTGCTCATTCCAAAGAAAGGTGATCCAGCAGAGTGCAGAAATTATCAAACAATATCATTAATATATCACAAACAAGTAAAATTTTGCTAAAGATCATTCAGAACCGGTTACAGTAATACATCAACAGGTGTGATTGTTAAGGGTATGTGTCAACTTGGCTGGACCATGATTCTCTGTGGTTTGGCAGTTATGGTGTAGTTCGGCAGTTGTATGGTGATGTGATCACTTCCATGATAAGATTTGATATAATGCAGTCACCTCCATGATGGGACCTATTGTGAGTAATCAGTCAGTTGAAATGGCATTAACTTGGGGGTGTGGCCTGCATTGAATATATAAGTGGACTTTCTGGCAAGACTCATGGGCTTTTGCTCGCTCTAGATCCTGCAGCTGGCTCCTGTTTGTCTGACCTCCAGTTCTTGGCACTTGAGCTAGCAGCTTACCTGCTATCTTGCTTGCCAGTCTTGGGATTCGTCAGTCTTTGCAGCCTGTGAGCAAGAGCCTGCTGTCAGACATGCTGATCTTGGGTTCGCCAGCCCCTGCGACTACGTGAATCAGGAGAATCCTCTATCCTGACCCACGGACTTAGGACATTCCAGCCTTTACAACCATGTGAGCCATTTCCTTGATAGAAATCTCTATATAGAGATATTTATATGCTTTACTGGTTTTGCTTCTCTAGAGAACCCAGCCTGAGACGACAGGGAACTGCCAGAAATTCAAGCCAGATTCAGAAGAGGACATGGAACGAGGGATATCATTGCTGATGTCAGATGGATCATGGCTGAAAGCAGAGAATACCAAAAAGATGTTTACTTGTGTTTTATTGACTATGCAAAGGCATTCGACTGTGTGGATCATAACAAATTATGGATAACATTGCGAAGAATGGGAATTCCACAACACTAAATTGTGCTCATGAGGAACCTGTACCTAGAGCAGGAGGCAGTTGTTAGAACAGAACAAGGAGATATTGTGTGGTTTAAAGTCAAGAAAGGTGTGTGTCAGGGTTGTATCCTTTCACTATACTTATTCAATCCATATGCTAAGCAAATAATCCAAGAAGCTGCACTATATGAAGAAAAACATGGCATCAGGATTGGAGAAAGTCTCATTAACAGCCTGAGATAGGCAGGTGACACAATCTGGCTTGCTGAAAGCGAAGAGGACTTGAAGCACTTACTAATGAAGATCAAAGACTACAGCCTCCAGTATGGATTATACCTCAACATAAAGAAAACAAAAATCCTTACAACTGGGCCAATAAGCAACATCATGAGAAACGGAGAAAAGATGGAAGTTGTCAAGGATTTCATTTTATTTGGATCCACAATCAACGCCCATGGTAGCACCAGTCAAGAAATCAAACAACACATTGCATTGGGCAAATCTGCTGCAAAAGACCTCTTTAAAGTGTTAAAAAGTTAAAGATGTTACTTTAAGGACTAAGGTGTGCATGACCCAAGCCATGGTGTTTTCAGTCACCTCACATGCGTGCAAAACCTGGACAATGAATAAGGAAGACCAAAGAAGAGTTGATGGCTTTGAGTTGTGGTGATAGTGAAGAATACTGAATATACTATGGGCTTGCCAAAAGAGCAAACCTGTCTTGGAAGAAGTACAGCCAGAATGCTCCTTAGAAGTGAGGATGACAAGACTTCGTTTCACATACTTTGGACATGTTATCAAGAGGGACCAGTCCCTGGAGAAGGACATCATGCTTGGTAAAGTGGAGGGTCAGTGAAAAAGAGGAAGACCCTCAACAAGATGGATTGACACTGTTGCTGCAATAGTGGGCTCAAGCATAACAATGATTTTGTGGATGGCGTGGGACCGGGTGGTGTTTCATTCTGTTGTACACAGGGTCACTATGAGTCGGAACCAACTCGATAGCACTTAACATCAACATAACAACAGGTTTTTGTGAATTTTATCTTAACTATTTAGTAACCTTAACCAATGCGTATCCATTGCAGATAGTTGAAAATTAGGAAAAAATGACAAATTAATACATTATAAAATCTCCATCTCACTTGCATGCTCAGAGAATGGGCTATTAAGGTAAATTTAAATTTTGGTTGATTGAATGATAATAATGTAACTTTTGTTTCAATACATGAACGTTTTTCTAAAATGGATTAAAATATCTTTCTGCCTTAGTGTTGTGGAATGAAATGTTCTTAGTATTTGAGAACTTGGAACACCCAATGGTTTTTTACTCTCAAATAAATGCCATCATTACATTGACATAGATAACATATAGAGTTCCCAAGATAAATGGGGTGCATCACGGTGACTCTGGCTGCTCTTTAGAAATCAGATTTCCAGACCTTATCCCGAGCCTACTAAAATCAGACTCTTTAGTTTGGGGACCCAGGAATGTGTTTCTAATTAAAATCTCCAGGTGATTCTGATGTACAACTAGATTTGGGAACTAATAAAAAGGCTGAGACATACTGGCACAGTACATAACCTGGATGATTTTTTTTTTTTTCTGATAAAAATTCTGATTTATTTCAAGTTTTCCTCCTTTTTGGGTGTGGTTTAATAATCCCACATAATGTTATTCATCTCCTTCAGCAAGGCATCCTGTTGAAAGTGGCTGAAACAATCAAAAGTTGGATTTCATTTTCTCAATGCAGTAAGAAAGATGACTTACTTCATAAATTGGTAAGTGTGCACTTTACATGTTTTTGTCATTTTTCAGGGCTTCACTATTAGTGAGAGAGTTGATGAACCAGAATTTGTTTTGCTACTGATTTGGGCATTTAGAAATTCTGCAATAACTAGGGAACTTTTCCCTAATCTTATGAAATACACCTTTTAATTTGGGTTCTTTAGTATTGTTCATAGTTCTTACAAGAGGTTATTAACCACTTAGAATGGAATATTCTTGTAGTTATTTGTTGGATTACTGATTTATTTGTTAAATTGCTTTTTTATATTACTGATTTATTGCTACCATCTTCCTCCATTGACAAGTATTGTTCTCAACAGGGAGGGAAATAGATTAGTTGGATCTTCTCCCTTTTCACGCCGGAACTTGACTGTCTGCATCCTTAACCCACAGCCTATGATTGACTGGAGGGCAACTGGTTACTGGTTCTGCTTACAGAATTGGGGCAAAATCAGAAGTGGCTTCTCTGTAATTTATTCATTTTGTTAATTTACCATTCTCTGACAACTTAGTATGTGAAATTTAGTCCTGTGAGACTGATAAATCATAGAATTTCCCAAAGACTTGAATAGTCAACATTGAGGGTCTTAGTGATTCCTGTGAGGCTTTCTGATTTTCCTACTCTCTGCTGTAAAATATTTGTTTTTTGACTCCTGACCCCTGTCCTAATGATAAAAAATCCAGTTAGTATAGCTAAGAAATTCAGGTTATAAGTTCTCATGGCTCCCAAAGGCGTAGGCTCCCAGAAGACCTAATCAGGTTACAAGTAAGTAGGGTTCATGATTCTGAGCTGGCCTATGATCTTAGGATGATAATTATTATTGTTATAAATTAACATTTGTAAAGTGATCATTTACAAAGTGCTTTCACATTCTAATTTGGAAATTTAAACAACACGATAAGGTTTAGTGCATAAAGTAAAATGTGCACTCATAAAATACATGAGAAAGTCCCAGCTTCAGATAGTTCATTTTGTTTTAGGAATGCTTATTGTGTCAGTACTGCTAGAAAGTGATAGAACTATAATTTGAACCCAGATCTCCTGGTGCCAGATCCCTCTTTCCTTTATAACACACTATTCTAGCTTGAGTATTATTAGTTTTTGACTGACTAAAATTACTTTTTTTAGCAATCCATATTGGCAAGTTCTGTGTTCAGGGTTTTATCTTTGGTAAAGGGTGTATTAAGAAGGTCAGTGAAGTATCTTGCCATCTAGATAGAATATCATCTCTGTGCAGGTGAAGCCATCCTCATTCTTCAATGATACTACAACTATGGTAAGGTATATGGATCCATATACATTTTTCTGTGGTTGAATGGTAGTCTGCATACTCTTGATATTTTCATTCTTGGTTCTTTGCCATTGGCAACATGCTTCATATCATGTTTCACTATAAAGTGCCAGCTTCTTTATGCATCCCGTTTGTGCCTATATTATGGAGAACTGTAGGAAGTACGTACCTAAGAAATAGCTTGTTAGTAATGGAACAAGGAATTGCCCATTTGGCTTCTGGGGTGAGATTGATTAACTTCTTTCCCTTGATTATGACATATTTACAGTTTCGTTAGCTATACAAATCTTAGGAGCCCTACTGGTGCAGTGGTTAAAGAACTAGACTGCTAACCAAAAGATCAGCAGTTTGAACCCATCAGCCTCAGAAAGATGTGGCAGTCTGCTTCCATAAAGATTTACAGCCTTAGAAACCCTGTGAGGCAGTTCTACTTGGAATCAACTCAATGGCAGTGGGTTTGGTTTTTCTGGTTATGTACAAATATTGAAATAGGCCTTCTTTCCGTATATAAAAATACTGTCAGTTGCCCCATGGAATCTGAAGATCTTACCATTGTTCATTTTTATTAGGGTAGTATTTTTCTTAAAGATTTTTAAAAATCAGAAAAATAGCACTTTTTAGCCTATAAAGTGCTTTCACATATGTTATCTCATTTGATGCTCATTTCAACTTTATTAAATAGCACCATAGTATTAAAGTGTTACAAGATCACTGAAGTATATTGGCACACGCAAAAGTCTCCTTCTCCATCCCTAGGGCTAAAAATAGAAATCTCTCTATTGTCTTGCTGTGCTTTGTCTTATCCTTTTCATTCTATCCAGGCAGATCTTCCTAAACTACTTTCTTATCATGCCACTTCCCTATTCAGATTCTAAAATGATTCCCATTATCCATGAAATCAAGTCCAAATTCAACATTAAAGAATCTGCATAAGTTGGCCCTAACCTACCATTTCCAACCTTATCTACCAGTATTTTCATTTTTTTTCTCTATTCATTGGAATCTTTACCATAACAATCTTAGCTTTTCCTCAGGCCCTTTCCCAGAAACTCCAGTCTATTGGATATGTTGTGTTCTGTATCAATCCAGTAATAATTATCTATGCTATGTTCTGTAAGTTTTTGTATTATATTCAATGTGTGCTTTTCTTTATTGTGTTTTAATTACTTCATGTGTAGTAACAGCACTAACTGCTAACACTTGTATAATGCTTACTATGTGCCAGATGGTCTTCTTATTATTTTACAGGTATTGACTTATTTAATCCTCACAACAGCCCTGTGAGGTAGGTACTAGTATTACCCCAATTTTGCAGATGAGGAAACTGGCACAGAGAAGTTACTAACTTTCTCACTCATAGTAAGTTGTAGAGCTAGGATATAAAACTAGGTAATATCTAAGTCTTGGCACTCTAAAACTTGTTGAGGGTAAGCCACAGTTCACATAGTACACCTCCCACAGGATAGAGCTTCCAACTATTTAGATAATACTTACTAATATTTCATCTCATAGTGACTCATCGCTGTGAGTTGGAATTGATTCGACGACCATGGGTTTGGTTTTACTAATATTTAAATCGATCAGAAATAGCGCCTTTAATTTTCTTCATTTGTAGACACTTGGACCTGGGCTTCACAGCACCAGTACAGCTATTGTGACATGTTTCTTAATTTTGTTTGTGTCTATTTTCCTGATAGTGTGATTGCTGTGTACAACACAGTTTCCATATTTTCTACAGAAATGTGATCAGTTCCTATTTTTATAATTAAAGAATAATATATAATTTTACAGTTTATCCTTAAGAAAGAAACTTAATTCGTTAATTTAATCTCATTCAACTCAACAGTTACAATTATCAGAATATAGTTCACGTTCTTCCTTTGTAGAGGCACTCTCATACAGATGACACTACTTTAGATATTTGGAGCATCTTGATCCCTTTCAAGTTCCTTTGTACTTATAGATGATATACAGGGAAGCAGAATCAGTCAACTAATAAAGACTTACTTAGGATTTGAAATCAGAGTTGTGGGAAGTTACTTTCTGTCTTTGGGCTTCGGTTTTCTCCTGCATAAAATGGAGAGGAGGGTGATAATGTACATCACAGGGTTACTGTGAGAATTAAACTACCTGTTCTAACACTGCTACTTCATCTCTTACCTCTCTACCACATGCACTCTGCACATAGCTAATATCAGATGGCTTGCAGCTCCCCAAACTAGAAAGATTTTTATTCTACCCCATCCCACTCTCCTAACTCTTTCATCTGGTCAGTTCTTGTTCTTCCTTTAAGACTCAGCTCAGGCATCACCCCTACTTTCTCTGACTTCATCACAAGTTTGGTTCCTCTATACCATTTCACAGTGTCCTTTGTATATCAAATTGCACTGCTTTGCACATTATTTTGTAACTGTTACTTTTCAGTCTTCTCCATTAGACTATGAACTCTTTGAGAGTAGGTACTTATATGTCTTGTTCGTTTTTTGTGTCTTCAGTGTCAAGCATGGTGCCTGACATGTAGAAGATATTCATTGATAGATGGATAGAAGGAAGAAGGGAGGAATGAGCTGGTATATGTGAAAGCATTTTGTAAACTACAGAGTGCTATGCAAATGTTAGTGTGATTTTTCATTACATTCCTTAATGATGTATTTTTAATATCTGAAGGTCCATTCTTAGAAGGCCTTGATCCTGCTGATATAATTATTAGATATGGGCTATATTGTTACAGTTACACATCTTTCAGTGTTACACTAATATATTTTCCATGTTGTGTTATGGCAATTTAATTAATCAGGTTTATTAATTTGTGATTACTTGACATTTCTTTATTGAAAATTTGTATTTCACATCTGATGGCCTGATGATGTCCACCTCAGTGTTTTTGTTTCACAAGTACAATGAAACTAAAATCCCACACTGAAGATAGATTAGACTGTTGTTTCTTCTACATGGAGTCTGAGTTAAAAATAAACACCTAAATTTTGTTAGTAAATTAGGAGTTTAGCATTTAATACAAAATTATATATGTATTCATTCCTCTCTTGTGGTCCTTTAATGGCAAGGATATTGGATTCCGACTCGACTCACTACATACCATCCTGCAACAGGAAGTCCTGTTACAAGAGGATGTGGAGCTGATTGAGCTACTTGATCCCAGTATCCTGTCTGCAGGGCAACCTCAACAACAGGAAAATGGACACCTTCCAACACTTCACTCCCTGGCAACCCCTGATATTTGGTACTGTCCAGAAAACATCTATCCTTTGACTGTTTACGTATAAAGAATTAGCAGAGGAAATTCATCATCATGCTGTCCATTATAAAGGCATTATTACCATTCCATACATTCTAATGTTACAGTTAATGTAATGATATATCGGAGGTTAAAAAGATACCTTTCTAAGGTAAATGCAATTTAAAGTGAAGCTAGAAAAATCCAATTGATTATCATATGCTTCCAAATGAGTATAATTAGTTCTGTGCTTAAAAATAAAAAACCATTACCGTCAAGTCGATTCCGACTCGTAGTGACCTTATAGGACAGCGTAGAACTGCCCCATAGGGTTTCCAAGGAGCAGCTGGTGGATTCAAACTGCAGACGTTTTGGTTAGCAGCTGAAGCTCTTAACCACTGCTCCTCTGTGCTTAGCTACCCAAAAAGCAAGTATAACATGTACCAAAAAGAATCTCTCTCACCCATATACCCATGTACATGTGTATATGCAAACCTAGCCAGTTCTTTATGTTTCTCTTTAATTAAGAGATTATATCATAACCACCTTGTAGAGTTACCAAGCATAGGCTACAATACGGAGGTAAAAGTCAACTCTTGGCTGAGTTGGTTAAGAGGAGTTCATAGGGAACATAGTTTGGCTATTCAAACTATCCTGAAACTTTTCAACCACTCAAAGTATTAGGGTCTAATACCCAGGCCATAATCTGTAAAAAAGAAAAAAAAGAGTGAGTAGTAAAAAGGGATTTTATATGTACAAAACTGTTAGTGTCCTCCCCTATTAAAGTGTGATCTTATTAAATTTGACAGAGAAGGGAAGAATGAATCAATGAATGAATTAAATCACTTCATGAACTGTTCAAGTTAACAGGCAGTTACATTCCTTGGCCTCAGTGTCCTGAATTTATCTCTTTTCTGTGACACTGACAAATGCCTCATATTGCAATAGACAGAAAGTATAATGTTTTCCAGATCTATAGTCACTCAAATATCATCCATCATGAGACAATAGAGCATCTTATCCTTCAAAAATATAAGAATTCAAGGAGCTGCTGGAAGAAACTGTAGAGTTTAAGAGTTTGCTACTTTACTTTCAAGTTGTCTTTACTCAAAAATGTGATTAAGCAACTAGGAAGAACAAGAACTGACCAGATGAAAGAGTTAGGAGAGTGGGATGGGGTAGAATAAACATGTCCATATCAAAGACTGCAGTATGTGTTTTCCAAATTAGTGGGTAGAATAATCCGTGATGATTATTTAAAATTAGATGCCTTTATTCAAAACAATTATTCGGTATATCTTATTTCTAATTGGAAAAACATTTACATTTTCTTGAGAAATTATGTGTTTCTGTGTTAACAAAATCTGATTTTAGAAAAAAGGATATTTTCCCCAAAGTAGTATTTTTGCTTTTAAATCTGTAAAGTTGGATTTTAAAATATGTAATTTGCTTTTTGAGTAAAGATACCACATCTTAAAAAAAAAAAAAAATGGTTATAGAAGACACCTATTTCTATGTCCTTTACCTAAATTTGGAAACTCAGATCTTAATAACTAAGCACCATTGTTTAGTTTCTTGAAAAAAATCTGCTGTACTTTTTTATGTCATACTTTACAAAGAAGCTATCATTTTATCTGTTTTAGTCAACTTGACTTTACAATTTTTTTTTAGCAATTAAAGTAACTCGTCTATTTTTTCTTTAGTCTGATGGATATCATGTTCTTGATTTCTTTGTTCCTAGGGATGTGTCAATGCTATTTGTCTTCATTAGTTTGCTGGTTATGCTTCCCGCTTGGTGGATTGTATCTTCCTGGCTGGTATGGGGAGTGATTCTATTTGTTTATCTGGTCATAAGAGCTTTGAGATTATGGAGGACAGCCAAACTACAAGTGACCCTAAAAAAATATACTGCCCATTTGGGTAATACAGCAGCAAATAGCCGAGCTTTTACAAACCTTGTGAGAAAATCATTGCGTCTCATTCAAGAAACTGAAGTCATTTCCAGAGGATTTACACTGTGAGTTCATTTTTTATTTAATTTTAAAAATGATTCCTTTCTGCTACATTGTAAAATGCAAATATTTCTTACCTATTTTCATTTCTGTCTTATATTTACAGAAAAAATGGGTTTTTCTTTAGCACTTATTAAATTCTATTAACTGCTAAATGAAGGAATAAATACATGCTATACTTAATATGTAGTATGATTCTGTTTACCTACCTTGAGGAACCAAAGTCCTTTGAGAATAATGACTATTTCTGTAGGTTACCATGTGATTTATATTAGATAATATAGAGCGAGTGCCTGATACCAGCCCTAGCATGCAATAAACCCATTGCCGTCGAGTAGATTCTGACTTGTAGCGACCCTATTAGGACAGAATAGAACTGACCCATAGGGTTTCCAAGGCTGTAATCTTTACGTAAGCAGACTGCCGCATCTTTCTCCATCAGAGCAGCTCATGAGTTTGAACTGCTGACCTTTCGGTTAGCAGCCAGGCTCTTAACCACTGCGTCACGAGGTCTCCTTTAGCATGCAGTAGTTACCCAATAAATGTTTGTTTTCTTTACTTCCTGTCAAATGCCCTCTTCTCCCAGTTTAAATGTTATATTGACATGAATTCATTTTAAAAATCCTCAGCACGTGTTAATGATATTCTTTAGGTAAATATTAGCAAATATTACGGCACTGATACTGTCAGAATGTTATGCAGACAGTGATGTTTCACATTCCCATAGGTAATTAATATTCACCAGTCCATCTGGAAGTGTATTAAGCTACAGGATATACTGGCTACTTATTCTGTAATTAAAGGGAAAGTTATATTTATTGAATACCAGCTATGCTTCATGTACTGTGCTAGATACTTTGCATACAATTATGATAACATTGTATGATTTTGCATATAATTGTATGATAAAGGCGTGCGATTATAAGTGGTAGGACAAGTATTCAAATCTATTTCCATCTGACTCCAAAGCCTATTTCCAGTGCACTAGGCTGCCTGCCAGAAACTTACATTTGACAGTTGTACTATAGTATGTGTAATTATGTAACCTTTGCAATCTATAGGTGAGAGAAAGTAAGTATACGATGAAGAATAATCATTGCTCTTAATTAGTTGTATCTGGAAAATCAAGAAAATGGGGAAAGAAAGAATTTCTGGTGGTCAATGGATCGTTCACTGTGCTATAGAATAGTACTTAAATAATCTTGATACATAAAAGTTGTATCTAGAAAACCATGAAATAGGAAAGTGGAAGAATCTCCAGTAGTCATCTCATTCTTCACTCTGCTGTACTCTAGAACAGTATTTAAACAGTTTCAAGACATAAAAGGGATTTTATAATTTCCCTTTCTGCTCATATTATGAATTATAGTGACCCCAAGTTGCTAGAGGATAGCGAATACTAAAAGTTGGAAATCACACTAAGAATAAATAATAGCTCCTTTTTATTCTTGATTTACACAGCATTTTATTGAGGGGACTTGTCAAGCAAAGTGGCTACGTGTCCAATTCTTAGTTAGGTATGTATAGAAGAGTCTATGCCTTTTGTCATTGTCCAACTTTTACCTATATGTAAGGTGAAGTGAGCCAGTTAGACATGATTTATTTCCATATTATGCCTTTGCCCATTCAGATGACAGACAGGAAGAAAAAAGAAATATTGGAAGAACTTGTGCTTCAGTTGTCTTCATTTAACTGGATAATGGAATGAAAAAAGTCATGAGGAACAGTAAATCTTGAATCATGATTTTTTAAAAAAATAGTCTGTTTTTAAAACTGATTTAGTAAAATGGAGCACATATAGTGCCGTATATTAAAATCAAGACTGCTGTGTTGTCTCTGCCACAATTTGTCCTCTCTAGCAAATAATTTAACCCTTCTTTGCTGCATTCCCTTAAATAAGTCATTGTGCACTACTTTTTCTAGATTTTTAATATCTAAGTATATTTTAGTTTGTTCTAATATTTAAGTTTTGAGTTAGAAGTCTTATTTTACAGGTTCATGGATATAAGAAGTTCATAAATTCCAATACTTTGTTCATTAGGAAAGGTTATGGATTAGGTGAAAAAAATGATTATTTCATAACTAATATTGAATTGAGCATACTTCCAGTTCCAAAGACATAGTACATACTATGTCACTACCTGTTGCAATTAGGTACTCCCCATTAATCTAATGGGAAGTGCCATGAAAAGTGCTTCCTCTTTAACAGTTCTGAGAGTAGCTATACTACTACATAGTAACCCTTACTTTGCCTTTCTACTTGCATTTCCCTGTTGGCCACTGGTCCTGTTATCTTTCTGCGTCCCCTACTTCATTTTGAGTAGGTAAGTGCCAGTGGCAGCAGGTGGGTAAGTAATTTTACCCTACTTTTATGAATATACAGAATATATTTCTGTATGATATTGGATTATTCTGTACAAGTGATCAAATGTACGATTAACAAACTTATGTAAGTATGCATAAGAACTTGATAAGTTTTATAATTAAGGACTTCGTACGTCCTATAGATACAGATTTTGAAAACTGAATGTAAATAGTTCCACTTTAGTATATTTTAGCAGGCAGTGTCTATATGTAAAAAGTGATGCAAATTCTTACATAAATATTCCTCAGTACATTTCTGCTATATCTCAACTAATATTATTTTCCCACATCAGAGGAAGCCTTTACTCTTTGAGAATTTAAGTTTTCATTTGTCTTTTTCCTGGTAATTATATATGTATCTGGGGAATGGCCATTTATGGGACCTGAGTTGGGAGGGATAGTTTTAATCATTTTCTAGTGAAAATCATGAAAAAGGATTTTTCGTAAGTTTAATAGAATTGTGGATTTAGGAAACAAAAACTTTAGGACACCTGTACAGTTGTATCACATTTTACTTTTCAAGTTTGCTTGACAGGGTCAGTGCTGCTTGCCCATTTAATAAAGCTGGACAGCATCCCAGTCAGCATCTCATCGGTCTTCGGAAAGCTGTCTACAGAACTGTCAGAGCCAACTTTCAAGCAGCAAGGCTAGCTACCCTATATATGCTGAAAAAATATCCTTTTCTGGCTATACGTGGGAACAAACAATGTTTCTGGTATCCTTAATATAAATATAGTTGCGTCCTGTAAAAGTTAACTGTAAACTGAGATTGCATATTTTGAAACTAATTTCCACCATAACTTCTATTTTAAAACTGGAAATGCATTCCAAGGGGAATGACAAAATAGACAGGAAGAAAGTTCTCTCGTGTGGCTCATTTTCAACAAGAGGAGAACTTGAAGTCCCTCCCTTTGCTGGTCCAGAAAACAAAGTCAAAAGAACCTGACTTTGTTTCAGCTAACATTTTCTTAAAAATTACTAAACATGGCAGATTTGCAACATGACATGATAATAAACTTGCAACAGGAAATCCTTCCCCTTTCAAAGAACAGAGGCTCTAGAGTCAGATTGCCTAAGTTTATATTTTGGCTTTATTGGTTACTCCTATGTAACCTTAAGTAAGTTTTTAAACCTCTCTGTACCTTGCTTTTCTCTTCTTTAAAACAGCAATAATAACATAATCTTCCTCATTTGTGTTTCTGTTGAGATCAAATGAGTTAATGCATGTAAAATGCTTAGACAGTGTCTGGCGTATGGTAAGCACTCACACACTACATGACAATAAAAGTCTGTTGCTTAAATTTCTAAATCAGGAAATTCATTGTTAACATAAAGTAAAGGTGTATAAGATCTTTATCTTAGTTGAGATTCATAGATAAGTTAAATTATGAGTAAATGAAGGGCAAAAAGACTACTTTGCACGGATAAATATAATGCTTCAAGTTTACAGAATGCTGTATGTTCTATCGTTATATCCTCACACAAACCTTCTCAGCTAGATTTTCTTGTCTCCACGCAATGAGAAAACTAAAATATAGGTTAAGTGACTTACTCAGTGTCACACAACTGTTAATAGGTGAAGTTGTGTCTTGACTGTAAGACTTATAACTTAAAATGTTTTATATATATTCTTACTGTACTGTACTACCTCTTTGGAAATGGAGAGAAAACATTTTAATTTTAGCCAAGAATTTTTTTTTTTTTTTATTGTACTTCAGGTGAAGGCTTACAGAACAAATAGTTTCTTATGAAACAGTAGTACACATATTGTTTTATGACATTGGTTAACAACTCCACAACATGTCAACCCTCTCCCTTCTCGACCTTTTTTTTTTTTTTTTTTTTTGGTGAAAATATACACAGCCAAAGATACACCATTTCAGAAATTTCTACATGCACAGTTTAGTGACATCGACTACGCTCTTCCAGTTGTGCTGCTATTCTCACTTTAGATGAAGGCTTACAGAACAAAATAGTTTCTCATTTAACAGTTAGTACACTTGTTGCCCTATGACAATGGTTAACAACCTCACAACACATTAACACTATCCTTACTCAACTTTGGGTGCCCTATCACCAACTTTCCTGTCCCCTTCTGCCTTCTGGCCCTTGTTCCTGGACTGCTATGCCTCATTAGTCCCATTTGGTTTTATGGGGCTGTTCACTCCCCTAGCCAAGAATTTTTCAATTCTCCCAATGTCTAAATACCCGCTTGCTCTGTGACAGCCACTCTTGTATGTGCTAGGGAGACACAGTGAAAAGGTACACTACCTACTTTTAAAGACTTATTTGAGTGTGGTCAATAGATAATATTCATAATAAAAAAAAATACCTGTTACCTTAGATCAATTCCAACTTGTGGTGACCCCACGTGGTACAGAATAGAACTACTCCATAGAATTTTCAAACCACCAACCTTTAGGTTAGTAATAGAGTGCTAACCGTTTGTGCCACCTAGGGACCGATAGTATTCATAATACAATATAAATGCCATCCAACAGAGCAGAACAACTTACTTGCCCAATGGAGTCAGGAGGCTTCCAGGGAGATGACATCTGAGTTCAGTCACAAAGAATGAGTAGGAGTTGGCCATGAGGATGATAAGAGTCTGCATTCCAGGTAGAAGTAAGCAAAAAAAGCATGCAGAAAAATAGAGGTATGACAGTGTGGCATGTGAACTGCAAGTACAGTGAATATTTATTGAACATAAATTCAGTGTCAAGCAATATGCTAGTCACTAAATATACAATGGTAAACAAAATAGACATGATCCCTGCTTCATAGAGCTTATAGTTGAGTGAGAAGTTGGCAGGGGAGTGAGAGGGTAGCCTCACAAAGATTGCAGGTTGTATGAGTTCCCTGTACCAGTCATTTTTCTAGATACTGAGGATCTAGCAGTGAACAAGACAGACAAGATCTTTGTTCTCATCAAGCTTACCTTCTAGTGAGTAAAATAATAAAAAGTGAACAGATATTTTCAAATATAAGAAAAAAAACTCAATAGGATAGAGATTGACTGATGGGGCACTGCTTTTTTTAAAAAATTTTTTGATTGTAGTTAAAGTGAAAGTTTACATTTCAAGTTAGTCTCTAATACAAAAATTTATACATAAATTGTTATGTGCCCTAATTGCTTAACCGGTTCTGCGACAGCACACTCCTCCTTTCCACCCGATTCCCCATGTCCATTCAACCAGCTCCTAACCCTTTCTGCCTTCTCATCTCACCTCTGGACAGAAGCCACCCATTTAGTCTCATGTATCTACTTGAGCTAAGAAGCACACTCTTCACAAGTGTCATTTTATGTCCACAGTCCGGTTCAATCTTTGTCTGAAGAGTTGGCCTTGGAAATTGTTTTAGTTTTGGGCTGATAAGAGAGTCCGGGGGCCATGATTTCCAGGGTGCCTCCAGTCTCAGTCAGACCATTAAGTCTGGTCTTTTAACTAGAATTTGAGTTCTGTACCCCACCTTTCTCCTGCTCCATCAGGGACTCTCTGTTGTGTTCCCTGTCAGGGCGGTCATTGGTGGTAGCCGGGCACCATCTAGTTCTTCTGGTCTCAGGCTGATGAAGTCTCTGGTTTATGTGGCCCTTTCTGTCTCTTGGGCTAATACTCTCCTTGTGTCTTTGGTGTTCTTCATTCTCCTTTACTTCAGGTGGTTGGGACCAGCTGATGCATCTTAGATGGCCGCTTGCAAGCTTTTAAGACCCCAGACGCCACTCACCAAAGTAGGATGCAGAACATTTTCTTAATAAACTTTGTTACACCGATTGACCTAGATGTCCCTTGAAAGCATGGTCCCCAGACCGCTGCACCTGCTACTCTGTCCCTCAAAGTGTTTGATTGTATTCAGGAAACTTCTTAGCTTTGGTTTAGTCCAGTTGTGCTGACTTCCCATGTAGTATGTAGGGTGCTGCTTTTGATTGGATAGTAGGGGAAGTCCCCTCAGAAGATGGCATTTAAATTGGGATCTAAATGACTAGAAAGATCTGGGATAAGTGTTTCAGTTAGATGAACTAGTGAGTATAAAGATCTTGTGGCAGGAATGAGTTTATCATGATTGAAATATAGAAAGAAGACTCATGGCTGGAGCACAGTAAGTCGGGAGGTAGAGTATGAGATGAGATTCAGAGGTAGGCAGGGGCCAGATCGTATTCTCTACAGAAGAAACTTTAAGGAATTAAAGTTTTTTTTAAATCCAACTATTTCTTTGAAAAGATTAATAAGATATATCCCCTCGTAAGCCTGATCAAAGAGCCCAGGTGGTGCGATGGTTAAGCACCAGGCTGCTAACCAAGAGGTCAGCAGTATAAACCCCAGCTGCTCCGAAGGAGAAAGATATGGCAGTCTACTTCCATAAAGATTTACAGCCTTGGAAACCCTATGGCGCAGTTCCACTCTATCCTATAGGGTCACTGTGAGTCAGAATCTACTCAAGGGCAATGGATTTGGTTTTGGTTAAGCCTGATCAAAGTAAAAAGAGCAAAAATATGGAAAAATTTATAATGATAATAGAATTGTAACCATAAATATGGAAGAAATTAAAATAATTATAAGGGAATAGAATATGCAGTTCTGTGGTAGCAGCTTTGAAAATGTAGGGGGAAGTGGATCATTTCCTATTAAAATATAAATCTCCAAAACTGACCCAGGATGAAGTCGAAAACTTACAGAGGTTGAACATATGATAAAAAATAGGCCATTTGAAAAATTAAACACCTGAATATATCTAAACAATGGAAAATATGCAGCTATAAATAAAGCGATAAAGTTCTTGATATACTAATGTGGAATAATTTCTAAATTATATTGTTAGTTGGAAAAAAAAACAAAGTACACCAGACAGTCTTTACAGTATGCTTCTATTTGTATTTAAAAGGCTATATATATACGTGTGAAATAATTCCTGTGTGGCACAAACTGTTAAGTTCTAGACTATTAGCGGAAAGATTGGCGGTTTTACTCACCCAGAGGCACTTAGGAAGATAGGCCTGGAGATCTGCTTCCGAAAGATCAGAGCCTTGAAAACCCTGTGAAGCAGTTCTGGTCTGCACACATAGGGTCGCCATGAATCAGAATCAACAGCAACTAATAACAACAACATAGGAGGGGATGTGTGTTTGTGTGTATACGTATACATGTATATCCTCACATACATACATATTTATATTTGGATTTGCTTTTGTGTAGCATAAAATATCCTGAAGAATACACAAGATACTGGTAACAGTGATTGCCTTTGCCTTTAGGTAGGGAAACTAGGTGGAAAAGGGTTAGGAGTAGGAAGTAGCCTTCGCTGTACCACTTAATACCTCATGAATTTTGAACCATGTGAATGTATCACCTATTCAAAAACTAAATGAATAAAAAAAATTAAAACTATCAGGTGCAGATGATTTTATAGTTTTCTTAAAAGCGATTTCAGACCATAGAAATGGTTAGAAAGCTCCCCTACATCATTTTATTTATGAAAATACTATGATGTCAGTCCCATAACTTAATGTATTACAAAAAATAAAAACTATAGACCAATTGTACATATAAACCAAACTCATAACGACCCTATAGGACAGAGTAGAACTTCCCCATAAGGTTTCTAAGGAGCGGCTGGTAAGTTTGAACTGCTGACCTTTCAGTTAGCAGCCAAGCTCTTAACCATTGCACCACCAGGGCTCCAAATTGCACATATGGAGATGAAAAATATTTAAATAGAATATTTATAAATTTAATCTAAAAATTATAGATTATCATAATATGACCAAATAGGAGTGTACTAGAAATACAAGGATGGTTCAATATCAAGAATTGTGTGGATATAATTCCTTACAAAAACAAATTAAAGGGGGGAAAAAAAACCACGTAATTATATTGATAGATGCCCATGAGGAACAGGAAAGAGGAAACAAAACAATAGTTTATGTCAAACAACCTAGATAGGGTCAGTGCTACTTATATCAGTAGTCTGTGTATTTCAGATAATGTCCAGCTAATGATGTCCTGCAGTATGCAGACTGGGAGGAGAAGAGAAGTATATACTGTAGCGTAGTGATGGGCTGAGCCATGACAGAGTAAAGTACACAATACAGTCTCAAAAGGTAGGTATCAAAAATAACTAAATTAACACTTTGGCACTTCTGAAGAGTTGAACTTTTAATTATTTAAATATGATATCTTGTTCACAAGTATCTTGTAATATATCTGAGGTGTTACTTAATATATTAGATCTTAAGATTAGTTTCGGTTTAAAAAACTAAAGTAAATCTCCAGTAAAAGTTTAAAATGAAGATTAGTAAATTTAATGTTGAACAGTTTTACTTTAATAAAAAGGCTTTGTTGATTGCCTTAACCTAATTTAACCTACCCCCTGAACTCTGAGAGTGACAATGTAACCAACTACATCTGTGTGGTGCCTTTTAAGGAGCTGGGCCTTGGACTTAGTGACGAACAGATTTCAGAAGAGGAAGCTCATAACCTTACAGATGGCTTCAGCCTGCCTGCATTGAAGGTAGTACGTTTTTGACAGAGAAGGGCTGAAGAAATGATAGATTTTCCTATTTTAATACAGTTTTTCCACGTTCTGGTAGTACTAATTTGCTGTTGCTTTCAGAGAAATGAGTGATAAGCCTGGCCATCACTTATACACAGACTAGTAAAAAATTTTTTTATAGTACATTTGTGATTAAAATATGCCTATAAGATTTCGCTAATGATTTTACTAAAATTCTCACTGGTTGGAATTTTGTATCTAATTGTGTTTTTAAGGGTGCTTTTTGCCATCAACTTTAAACACGTTCCAGTATTTATACTAGAAAACTTAGGATAAAATACATTCAACTAAGTGATCCCTTAACATCGGTGGGTTATTTCCACAGCCATGTGTATCTGACTATGTATTAACCTCCCTTTGCCCTAGATATGTCTGCTCAGTCTTTTGTTTTTAACTTTCTTATAAAACCTAAGCTTTCTACAATACTACAAATAGTTCTTGCCATCATCACACTGTTGAATTGTGGCATATATCAAAATCTTAACACCAGTCCACCCCATCTAAGCCGGTATTATCTTTTCCAGACTACTGTAGTTGCCCCCTGACTGACTTCCATTGCTTCTTTTCTTATCCCCCTGTAGCCTGAATTATCCTTTTGAAATGTGAATCACAGCAAGTTATCCTTCTTCTCCAAGTTCTTTCTCCATCACTCTTATACTTATTTTTCTCTCACAGCCTTTATTATGTGACATTACTACATTGTAAACCTACTTTATATTTCTTATCTCTCCAACTAAAATATAGGTATCAGGAGGGTAAAAACTTGGTCTGTTTTGTTTGTTGCTATGCGTCTTCAGCACCTAGAACAGAGTCTGGCACAAAGTAGATGCTCAGTACTGTATTTTTACCCAAATAACACGTGCCTTCTATGTTTGTTTGCCACCTGTGCCCTCCCCCACGGAGGTATTTTTGTCAGCTCGCTATGCTAATTTTTTTTTTTTTTTTTACAGCAACATGTAAAAAAAAAAATTGCCATAGCACTGCCTGGTTGGCAAACAAATGTAGAAGGCGCACATTATTTTTGTAAAATACGATAGATATTTGTTGAATGAACAAATTTATTCCTTCAATATCATTGAAATAACTGAAGAAAAATATTCAAGAGCACTGTCCTAAATGTCTGGAAACATCTTTTTTTATCCATCAATGACACATTTCTTTGGATTTGTATAGGTCTGTCAGTCCTTCTGTCTTCTTTTCTCCTATGTGTAAAATTATTTTAATCATGATTGAGGGAAGATTCACATCTAATAGATGTGGCCCATTCCACCAACACTTCCCTTCTGGGGTAGAATTTTATTAAACCATATTTGTTACCTCAGAAGTTCCCACATACCATGACTACGTGATTTGATATAACATTCTTGGCTCATATTTTGATATAACATTTTTGGCTAATCTTCAGTGTTAGTTCAAGCTCAGCTATATTCATTACTTAGGGTAAAGTGAAAAATTTGAACCAGGAGTTAAGATAAACAAGTTTTTAGTTTGTTTTGAATGTTGACCGATATATTTTATTGATCTAGTCTCTCTCTCTCTTGTTTTTTTAGGTTTTGTTTCAACTCTGGGTGGCACAGAGTTCAGAGTTCTTCAGACGGTTAGCCCTGTTACTTTCTACAGCGAATTCACCTCCTGGGCCCTTACTTACTCCAGCACTTTTGCCTCATCGTATTTTATGTGATGTGATTCAAGGTCTACCTCATGCACATTCTGCCTGTTTGGAAGAGCTAAAGCGCAGCTATGAGTTCTATCGATACTTTGAAACTCAACATCAGTCTGTATCCCAGTGTTTATCCAAAACTCAACAGAAGTCAAGAGAACTGAATAACGTTCACACCGCAGTACGCAGCTTGCAGCTCCATCTGAAAGCATTACTGAATGAGTAAGTTCAGAAGCCATATAAGGAAATGTCCCCATGGTTAGCAAGCTTCATTCTTGTACCATTGTGGTTGTTGACTTTATCTTAGCTAGAAAGAGGGGAAAAAATTGAGACATGCAGCATGAAGGATGATTTATAGCCATGAATGTAGCAGAGAAACAATTATTTGTTAAGTATTATAATTTAAGTACTATAATTTTGGGGAGCCATTTATAGTTTTACTTTTCCTAAATTCTACTTAGAAAGATAATTAGGACTAAAGGAGATGATGTTCATTCTGTTTGAGAGCTGAAATATGCGAGATTATAAAGAATGAGCTTCCTTCCTGCCAATTCCCATTACTGAATGTTTTGATCAAATATTCTGTAGAGGAATCCTGATTAAAAGAGGGGAGTATGCAGAACAGAATTTCAGATTCTCAGTGGAATCCAGACTTTCAGGAGCCAATGAGGCTAGATGAACCCCTGAGACAATCTTTAAACCTTAAATCTAAAACCAGAACTATCCCCTGAAGTCTCCTTTGAACCAATCACCAGTTTGGCTTAATTAGTAACGTATGTCTGCCTTAAGCGTTGTGCTCTCTTTTAAAGAACTGCCCACGTGGGATCAAATTGACAACAGCAACTCGAAAGGTTATATGAGAAGCTTAGGGGCAGTAATATGTTAATGGTCGTGGAATAATTTGGAAAAGGATACCAAGAATGGTTGCACAACTGGACTTTGGAACCTGCAGTCTGAGAGAATTATCTGCCAGCATTATCCCAAGCCAAACCCACTGCCATTGAGTCAGTTCCGGCTTATAACGACCCCATAGGGTTCCCGAGGTGTAAATCTCTACGGAAGCAGACTGCAACATCTTTTTCCCGTGGAGCCACTGGTGGTTTTGAACCGCTGATCTTTTGGTTAGCAGTCAAGTGCCTTGACAACTGCTCTACCAGGGTTCCTTTATAAGAGGTATTGTTATACATAATTGAAGAGTGGTATATTGCTATTTTTCTAATAAATTCCAACAGATTTGGACATTTTTCTGTAGCACAGGACAAGTTTTATGGCCCCAACCGAATAATAAAATGTAGGGTCATAGTTTGTATTTGTTGATCTTTCACTTTGCCACAGCATTTTGGTACTCTGCCCTAATTCTCAAAATTTTAGGTTCTACTTTGATATACCTTTTTCAATTAAAAATGTTCTTTTCATAAATTTCTACATGGAGAATTTTTCAGAAAACAATTTCAAGTTTTAAAATTGAGTCATGGCATGAAGTATCTGAATACAATCATTTCTGGTGAGATTTTTCAGTAACACATATTGATAGCATAGAACTGGAGAAAATGAATGGTTGGGTTATATCATATAATCAGGAAGATGGATGTAAAGAATGGTCAGAGGAATTTAATGAGCTGATAAGATTATACTTGGTATGCCTGACCTTGAATACCAAGCAAGAAATGGGAGGGACAGGGTAGCAGTCTATTTTGTAAGATAAAATAGGTCAAAAGGACTTGAAGTCGCAATAAAATCAAAATTCTAGTTTATTGGAGTAAAGGAGGATATGATATGCAAGGACGGGAAATTAAGGTCAGGAAGACATTTTGAGAAGGTACATTTTAATTGATCGGTTAAGATGTAATACTGATAACGTTTGGGGCACAGGAAAGATTAAGAAAGTTTGAACCCACCAGCCACTCCATGGGAGAAAGATGTGCAGTCTGCTTCCACAAAGATTACAGCCTTGGAAACCCTATGGGGCAGTTCTGCTCTGTCCTATAGGGTCGCTATGAGTCGAAATAGTCTCAACCATAGTGGGTTTGGTTTTTTTTGGTGTATATATCTAGCCACTCGACAACTTGGATGGATCTCAGGAGTATTATACTGAGTGAAGAAAACCAATCTCATATTGTATGGTTGCATTGATATCTCTTAAATGATGTTATAGACATGGAGAACAGCTTAGTGATTGCAAGAGTTAGGGATGGGCAGGTGGGTTCAGCTATATAAGGGTAGTACAAGGGAGCCTTGTGGTAATTTCTGTTATCTTGATTGTGCTGGTGATTACATGAATCTGCATGTGTTAAATTGCATAGAAACACACACACAAATGAGTACATGTATAACTGGCAAAATCTGAATGACCCCCATGGATTTTAACAAAAAAAAAAAAAAAACTACAAGAAAGGGATGTTCCAGTGGTCTGTAGCTGCTGTTTGAAGAAAGCAGATGAACGCTAAGTGACTTTTAGCCCTGTTTCCCTCAGGGAATATGGGAGATAAGGTAATCTCCACTTAAGTGGGTGCAAAGGTAGGATGGTCAACAGAGGAAAGCAAGAATTTGGTGGAAAGGTTGTATTAGGCAAAGCTAGAGTCTGTAAAGTATTAGTTTTTGGCAATACATTCAGAACTACACAAGGCATATTGGAGTGCCTTAGAATGAGGAGAAGATGGCTCAGGGAAGGAAGAATGCTACACTGGGTGGATATGAAAAGCCAAAGGAGAGGCGTTTTCTTTGGACAGGGACCTTTGTAAATATTCTAGCTAGAGAATATACTAGTCACAAACCATCGTACCTGATTTGCTCTACAGAGTTGCTCTAGCAAAAACCAAACCCGTTGCCGTCGAGGTGATTCCGATTCCGGCTCATAGGGACCTATAGGACAGAGTAGAACTGCCCCATACGGCTTCCAAGGAGTGCCTGTTACATTCGAACTGCTGACCTTTTGGTTAGCAGACTTAGCTGTTAACCACTACGCCACCAGGGTTTCCACAGTGCTGCTGCGCACAACTTTTAAAAGTATTACCTAAACATTGTTTCGTATTTCATATTTCAAAACCCTCTTTTCCTGTTTCACTCCTCCATTTCCCTTGACCCCTTTGCTATTCCCACTCTCACTGTATTAGTGCAGGACTGTATTGTCCCTTGCCTAAATTAGTGCCTGAACGCCCTAACTATTCTCCCTGCCTCCAGAGTGTTCACTGCCATATTAATCTTACTGAGGCATATATTTGCTTTCTCAATTGAAAATCTTCACTGGTTTTGAAGTATAACAGCTTAGACTAAAGTTTATATAAAACGTTCTATAGAAAGGATTTGCCGTAATCTAACTAGAATCTGCTTTTCTATCTTTACTTCAATTCCTTTCCTTCAGTCCAGCCAAACTGTATATATACCTTTTCCAGTATTTTCCAGTGTTCTGTCTAGAATGACTGTCCTCATCTTTTTGAACATGCTCAAATTTTAACCATCCTTCAAGGCTACCTCAGAAGTACCTCTTCTGTAGCCATTCCCTGTCTTTACCCATCGCTCATAATAACTATCCGCCTTCTAAATTCTCATAATACACTCTGTATCTCTCTCTGGTGTTATCCTTTGGGCCTGGATTCAACCCAAATTTACAGCTTACCAGCTGTGTGACTCTGGGCAAGTTTCTTAAACTCTAGACCTGATTCCTCATTTGTAAAATGGAAATAAAATGTAAGTTATAATTTGTCTGTGGTATTATATTTTATATACATATATGTATAATTTCCCCGGCAAGGTTCTAAGTTTGTTATACGTAGGAAATGGATTTAATTTATCCTTTCAGCTCATTAAATGCCTAGTATGTATGTAATAAATATTTGTTGAATAAATGTATGATGCTCCTTACAAGCTTATTTTTCAAACAAGCCTTGTGAATTAAAAATTTTTCATTTTATATTTTAGAAATTTGTTTTTGTTTTCTTTTATTACTCAGGGTAATAATTCTTGAAGATGAACTTGAAAAGCTTGTTTGTACCAAAGAAACACAAGAACTAGTGTCAGAGTCTTATCAAATCCTAGAACAGAAATTAAAGTTGATTCAGCCCCATGTTCAAGCAAGCAACAATTGCTGGGAAGAGGCCATTTCTCAGATGGACAAACTGCTACGAAGAAATACAGATAAAAAAGGTACATATCATAGATTTCTTTGGCATACATTTATCAGACATGCTTACTCCGCTCTCATAGGATTTTATTTTCGAGAATTTTAGGTAAATTTTTTATCTGCATTAGGTGAAACTGGTTTCACAAAATTTCCTAGTTTACTAAAAGAAGTTGAACTAGTATGTACAAATTATGACACTGAATACAAAGTTTTGACTATTTTGAAAATAAAAGGTGAATATAATTTTAAAGTTCAGTGAATCATACACCTCATTTAAAAAAAAAACACTTGTATGAAAGGATAGATTTTGATAGTATCTTTCTATTATTAGAACTTCCAAAAACTCTTTTCCAGTTAGGATAATAAAACAATGAGTTGAATAGTTAGGGGCCAGAAACAGTTTTTCTTTTAAGATAAAGTGCCTACTTGCGTCATTCAGAAATAGTATACAAATGATATAATTACTGGTACTACATATTCATTATCAAGAGTCTAACACGTTTTAAGTCTCATCGTTTAATGGTAATATATCAGACTGCGTTGTGCTACTGGGTATAAACCAAACCAAAACCAAACACCTTGCCATCAAGTCAATTCTGACTCATAGTGACCCTATAGGACAGAGTAGAACTGCCCTATACAGTTTCCAAGGAGTGCCTGGTGAATTTGAACTGCTGACCTTTTGGTTAGAAGCTGTAGCTCTTAACCACTGCGCCATCAGAGGTTACTAGGTATAAAGGCAGTCTTGAAATTTTTAGCTAAACTGCTTTCATTTGATCCAGATTTTATACTAATTTTTGTATCACTAATTTCATTTAAAATGTTTAGCATGTTAATGTTTTTAATTATGCTACAAACCAATACCATGTTTATCACTTGGATCTTTATTATAAGGCTAATCAGACATAGAAATTGTATTGTGGCCAAAGATGACCAGTGCTTTACCATCCTGTTAGTCATTGTTTTGTTTACAGTAGATCAGTGATACTTTGCTTAATGTCTTAAATAAGCTGAGTAAATCCTTTGATAGTAAAAGGATTTTACTTTCACTTTTTCAGAGGAAATGATAACATGCTCATTATTGATATATTACCAATAGGTTTCTTAGATCTCAAATGTAAATGGTGAATAATTTTTTCTCGAAAGGATACATTTGCAAAGGACTTCCAATATGTTCAAATACTTACACATATTAAACTTTTTTATATGACTTAAGTCTAGAGCTTTTGAATACAATATCTATAAATAGAAACACTCAGAAGACCTTTGGGTGTTAAAAGATGCACCTCACCCAACCCTCCCTCAGCACACTCTGTGGTGTTAAATCTTAGTCTATTGTTTAACCATTATTGTTAACCATTATGTTAAAACTGTCTCTAAACCATTGGGCAGGTGGTAAATCATTTCTTAATTATGCTCTGTATGTGTGGTTTTTGCTCATAGGTGATAAATGATATGAATTAAGACAGGTGCTTTACAAACTTCTCACTAAAATATCCACAGAGGCCATGGCTACACAACTTTAAAATGTTCATTTAAATTTTTTTAAAGAAGTGGGTACTTTTAATTAACCATATTTTTTAATGTTTTATTTTGAAGTAATTAATTTCAAACTTAAAGAAAAGTTACAAGATTTGTTCAAAGTACCTTTTGTCCAGATTCCCCAGTTGTTGACATTCTGCCATATTTGCCTTCTCATTCTATGTGTATCTGTGTGTATAATTCTTTTCTTGTCATTCTGAACCATTTGAGAGTAAGTTGCAGACATGAAGATTCATTACCCCTAAATACCTGTTTGCATTTTTTAAAAACATGGATATCTACAGTTTTCCATCAAAATCAGGAAATTAACACTGATGTAATATTGCCATATAATTCACAGACCCCATTCAGGTTTCACTGATTGTCCCAATAATATTTTTTATAGGTTGTGATCCAGATCATACATGACATTTAGTTGCCGTGCTTGTTAGTCTCCTTTAGCCTTTCCTTGTCTTTCATGATATATATTTTGTGAAGAAATACTTAGAGGTTATATAAATCTTTTTCCTCATCAAAATTTCACCCACTATTAAGCATACATATACTATATGACCCAACAGTATTATTTCTAGGTATTTACCCAAGAGATATAAAACGTAATGTTTATACAAAAACCTGTATGCAAATGTTTATAGCGCTTTGTTCATAAACACTGAAAACTAGAAGCAATCCAAGTGTTCTTCAGCTGGTAAATAAAAAAAACAAAAAAACTGGAACATCCATCCATACAATGGAATACTACTCAGCAATAAAAAGGAATGAACTATTGTTGCGTGCAACAACATGGATGAATCACCAACGCATTATGCTAAGTAAAAGAAGCCAGACTTAAACTACAACATACTATATTATTCCACTTATATGATATTCTTAAAAAGGCAAAATAGATAGGAACAGAAAACAGATCAGTGGTTGCAGATGGAAATGGAGGGAAGAGTTGGTTATAAAGAGGCAGCACAGGGGAATATTTTGGGGTAATATAACTGTTCTATATCTTGGTTGTCGTGGTGATGGTTACATGACTGTTTACCTAACCTCAATCAAATTGTATGCCTAAAAGAATGAATTTTTTAAGTAAGTAAAATAAAAGAACTTCATCCACTAGTTTTAGCATCCCTGGTTGCTCAGTGGTTAAGCCTTCTGCTGCTAACTATTCAACCCCACCAGATGCTCCACAGGAGAAAAATGTGGCAGTCTGCTTCCGTGAAGATTTATAGCCTTGAAAACTCTATGAGGCAGTTCTCCTCTGTCCTATAGGGTCACCGTGAGTCAGAATTGACTCACAGCAGTGGGTTTGATTTGCTTTGGGGTGGTTTTTACTTGAATTAGGTAGTACTTTAAGAGTTGCCAAATGGTAATTTTCTTATTCTGTTTTTCTTTTTATACTTAATTAGTTGGCACTCTACTGTAAGGTAAAGCATCCCCCTCCCATACATACTTAATTGTATCAGTATGGATTTATGCATTTTTATTTTATTCATTCGGTCACAATTCATTACCATCATTATTTACTTTGCTACTCAAATTGTCCAAAACTTGTGTCCCATTCAAGTTGGTTTGTGTCACCATCATTCTTTGAGCACTTCCTTACTTGTACATTCCTTGCCCCAGTCCTGGCATCAGCAGCGCCTCCAAGCCCTGGTTCCTTTTAACAGAGAATGGCATTTAGAAACCAACATCTGTGTGCTAGGTGTGCTCATGGTCACTGGGATATCATTGCTTTTAGACCATCTCAGTGTACAGAGCTATGAAGTATATATGTGTATATAAACTTACACACATATCTATATCTATTTCTATATCTGTCCATAAATGTTATAAGCCAGTACCTCCAGTTCACACCAATACTTCCAGTTCCATTCCAATACCACATGATTTATTCTGTTTTCCCACTTTCCATATTTGTACCTTCTTTCTCTAATAGTGAGAAACTTATTTTTCATTATCTTCAATATATTTATTTATTTATTCAATCCCTTGTACCTTACCCTATGGGCTGTCTCCCAAGCTACATTGCTGCTCAGACCTGCCAGGAGTTCTTTCCATCCCAGCCCCAGCATCTTGCTATTCTTTGCTGGCTGAAAGAGACCTTGACCCCCTCCCCCGCCTAGCATCCTGCTAACTCATACCGGATCCTCTAGCCCAGAGTTCCAAACCAGTTGAGAGTGCCTTCCCAGTCCTGTCATCATACTTACTTATGCTGGCCAAGAATCCCCACCCCACACCCCTCATCACTCTGACTCTTGCCAGCTAATACTCCCTACTAGCACCTACACTGCATTGACTCCCTCTAGCCAAGATTTAATTGACCATATCTTTTTTACATTTTTTAGTATTTATTTCATGAAGAGCTAGTGCATTTTATCTTCAAAATTTTAAAGGCACAAAAGGGTAGGTGTCCCAGCCACAGTTTCCTTTCCTAGAGGTAACTGCTGTTATCACTTCCTTGTATATCCTTATAGAAATATTTTATACATATATTGATATAAACAAATATTAATATATTTTTCTTTTATATAGAATATTACATGCACTGTGATATCTCTTGCTTTTTCAACTTGACAGCATATTCAGCTGCATTGTATACCTTTGTATGGGCTTCATTAAACCAGACCTCTTAAGGAACTTTTAAGATGTTTTCAGCCTTTTCATGTTTTAGAGCCATTCATAATTCCTTTCCTAAGAACTGTCTATTCATATATTTTCTCCATTTTTGTTTGGCTGTTCATTTTCTTACTGATTTGTAGAAACTCTTTTATATGTTAGGGAAATTGACCCTCTGTGATATAAAATGCAAGTATTTTTTTCCTGATTTGCCATGTATCTTTTTATTTTGTTTACGGTGGGTTTTATATCTTCTTGTGTGGCTTCTGGATTTTTATGTCATAGTTTAAAATGTTCCTTGTTTTAAAATTATTTTTAAAACTCTCCCATGATTTCTCCTAATATTTTATGGTTTCATATTTTTAACATTTTTTTCTTAGAGTCCCCTGGAATTTATCTGGTGTTATGAAATGTGGATCCAACTGAAATGTTTTTTCAAAGCTATTGTCATAACACCATCTTTTCCCTTCTGGTTTGATTTCTAGTTTGTATTTATTTTCTATATTCAATGATCTGTCTATTCCAGTACTATACTGTTTTATTTATTTTGTTTTTACTATATATTTTAAAAGTTTATTGGGCTAATCTTTCTACTTTTCTTTCTCAGAATTGTCCTCACTGTTCTTGCTTTTTAATTTTTTGCAAGATCTTTGGAATTCGCTTGTCTATTTTTCCTCCTCTTTCTCTTCTCCCTCCCTGCCCCTAAAAAGTTCTGATAGTGTTTTTGTCAGGATCATTTTTTAAAATTTATAGATTAACAGAAGGAGAGTTGACATTTTTATAATGATGAGGATTCTCTTCCGAGATCATAGTATGCCTTTCCATTTGCCTATCTTTCCTTTTGTGTCCCTCAGGAGGTTTAAAATTGCCGTCATACACATCTGGCATATTTCTCATTAAATTTATTACTGGTTATTTTATCTTTTTTGTTACTATTGTAAATGAGATTTTATTTTTCATTATCATTTAACTAGGTCTCACCTCCAAGAGTTTAACTTCATGAAGAGAAATATGTAAATCTACTAATGTTACTATTGTTAACTTTAACATCCTTTATTTCCTTAGAAATTAAAAATTATAACTAGAACAAGCTAGACTATGAGATTCGCAGAGTATTAGTACCAAGAATATTTTTATTGCACCTGTACTTGTTTCTGTGTGGCCTATTTCTTATCCTTATCCCTACCCCACCCCCTTTTTTTCTTTGAAGGCAAGCCTGAAATAGCATGTGAAAACACGCATTGTACTGCAGTACCTTTGATGCAGCCTACTGTGCACATTGCAGACAAAGATCCAATTCCTGAAGAACAGGTAAGGGTGACGCTGCTTTTTTTCCTAAAGAAGAGTTTTATATAGAAAGCTTACCTATCTTTCTCTTTAGGTAACATGGATAATGTTTTCATAAATGAACTTGTCAAATTTATGTTTCTAACAGGCTCCAGAATTACAGCATAGTATATTTACTGTATCAAATCATTAGTTTTTAGTGCCTTGAATTTGAATCCGTTGAATCCTCCAGCATACCATCTTGTCATTTATATCTAATTGTCCGTTCTTTAGAGGGCTTTAAAAGTGATTAAACACATAAGGTAAATATCAGTACATTACAAAGTTTTCTTCTGGGATAATGGAAGTGTGTTACATCTTGATCTGAGTAGTGGTTACCAGTGTATATTAAAATCTTGTGCACTTAAGATTTGTGTACTTTACTGTATGTATGTTATACCTCAGTTAAAAAAATATAATAATTGCATTGGATATTGACAAAGATTTCTTTTGCTCATCCTAAGGAATATTTATAAGTCATATCATCCACTTAGGATTCTGCAAATAGAAACCAACCCTAATTAGTTTTAAAAGACAAGAAATTTATTAGAATACGTGGCTTACAGAGTAATTCAGAGGGCCAAAAAAACCCAGGTTGAAACAGGTTGGGGTAAGCAGACAAACTCAAAAGAACTGTTCCAGAGGCAAGGCAAAGATGGTGGAGTATTAAGCCACTTCCGGTGGACCCTCTTACAGCAAAGACCCGAAAAAACAAGTGATTCGATTGTATATGGCAATCTGGGAGCCCTGAATATCAAAGGCAGAGTTGAGGAACCGGACTGAGCGGCAGGGGGAGAGAGAGACAGTTTGGAAGCAGCGAGGAGTTGCCAGACTTGACCTGGTGAGAGCCTGAGCCCTTCAGGTCTGAGCAGCTTGTGGGTGAGCGGTGAGGAAGGCAAGCAGTGGTCCTTGGGAGGGGCGTTTTCTGCACCAGGAGAGACCCAGCACCAGAGAGTCTACACGGCCGCCAAGAACCATAAGTACTTGCATATGGCTTACTGCGCAGATCAAAAACCCCCCTCTTAGGGAGAAACCTTTCTCCTGTTTACTCCCCAGCTCCCTGCTCTGCACTGGGTCCCAGACGGCTTTAGCAATTGCCGAGTCTGTCACACACCCAGAGTCATTCTCCTTGCCTTGGAGAGTGAACAAATTAACAAACGGGAAAAAATAAACTACCAGCTCCCCTAAGCCAGGAACCCAGGGTAGGCACAGCTCCTTTACCTAGGAACAGGCATAAGGGATCTACGGACTTTGAGTGCCTTTCCCCCTGCAGAGACTTGTGTGGCTCATCTCAGCAGCGTAAGGCCCTCATTGCTGAAGTACAATAGGGTATATACCAGCAGTCTAACTGTTTCAGCTGTGAAGTGGCAGGCTCGTGACATTTGACATTGCCCTGCCCATTAAGCAAGGCCTTCACCTACCAACATCAGGGGCCTGAGGACTGCTGGCTTCACCCACGCCACCTAGCCACCTGCGATAGGGGCCCATGAATAAGTGGTACCCCCCATCCTTACAGCCAACAGCATTAGGTGCTCATGGTCCAGCTGCAAAACCCACCCACCTACACGCTCTAGGGAACAGGGATATGCCTTCCTCCTGGACACCCAGGGGTAGCCGTCAGGCCCTGCCTCACATAGAGTGTGTACCCCTGCTGCAACCAGGTGCCTGTGCCTACACCAATCACCCATGCCTGTCTAGGACTGTAAGTGAGAGCCTACACCACACACTTGGTGGCTATCTACCT